>NC_085051.1:25551288-25875213 GCF_963662255.1 Cinclus cinclus | reverse complement strand
AAGGAAAAATGGCAGGCAAAGCAGAAGACCTGCCCCTAGCTTTACTGCTGTTTTTGTTTCACAGATGTGATATAGTCCCCTAAGAGCTCATCGAGGTCTCCAGACTGCTCCTCCTTGCAGTCTTCCTTCTATTGTCTTCCCATCTCTGGACACTTGCAGGAGCCTGTGCTTCTGAGGCCGGGTTTGTGCTCTCTCTTTTACAGAAGATTGCAAGGTGGCCAAATCCTCTTCTTCACAGGGATCGCCTCAGCTTCCTTCCATGAGGGCCGGGAGTTGTGACCTCCGAATTCCCAAGCTGTTGCCTTCCCCAGCCCAAAGTAGGCAGGGCTGCAACAAGTCTGCACTTCAGCTCCTCAGTCATTCCACGGAGAGCTGGGAGACCTGCGGCAGCACCCACAGGAGAGGAGCTTCTGGCGCCGGCGCGTCTCTGCAGCTCGCTCCTGGCACGGTGTTTATTGAACGCAGAAACCCCCTGGGAATGCATCAGTGACGAGACGCTGCGATTTGGCATTCTTGCTGTAGGCGCGTTCCTAACGGGCTAAGGTGCCTTTGGGGTTTGGCCCAAGAGTCGCCGAAGGGAGCAGCCCCGACCATCCCGACGGAGCTCTCTCAGCCTCGCTGTCTTTCCCGACTGCTTTGAGTGCCGCAGTTTTGGCTCTTCTGCTGCCTCAAGCCTTGCCGAGCCCAGTCTTTCTTCCTTCCTTTTCCCATTCTGAAGGGACCGCAGGCTAACAAACCCTTTCCTGCCCGAGCGGTTCAAACCCACCCTCCCCAGGCCTTGGGCTGCCCCTTCCTCTCGGCGACGAGCGGCACCGCAGCCAAGGGGTTAAACCTTCCCCCAGGCAAGCCCCGAGCAAGGAGGCTGCCGGCGCAGCTCCGGGCTCCGATGGCTATCGCAGCGCCACCGACCTGAGTCCCGCTGGTCAATGGGGGCACAAACCTGCCCTGAAGTGCGAGCGGGGCGGGGGCTGCCCTGCGCCCCAAGGTCCCCGGGCGGGCGCGGTGCCTCCATCCCCGCCGCCCAGGGCTCCTCCGGGACCGGGAACCCAAACGCTGATCTCTCGTCATCCGTGTGAGCACGGAGCTGTCCTGGAGCCCCGGCAGGAAGCTCCAGCTGCAAGCTCCTTGCGCACGTCTGCCGGCAGCAGGGCGAAAGCAAGCTGCGGCGCGGAGGCGCCCGATGCCAGCTCTCCTGGCTGAGCTTCCCGGTAGCACCCAAAGCTCTCCCTGGCTCCTAGAACTATTTCCTTTTAAACTGAAAGTGGTGGTGATTTTTCAGATATGTGAAGCCTGTAGTTCTCATTGCTGCAACATCCTAATTTAAAGCAGTTTCGAGAGACCCAAATGATATTACAGATCTAACGGACAGATTCTTACCCGTGCCCTGCAGCCTCTCCCGGTGAAAGGAGACATGAAGCAGGCGCAGCTCATCCCTCCTGCAAGGGGCAGAGCTCTGCCCCTGCAGCCCAGGCTGCTACTGGCACACTGGGGCCAAAGCCTTGGACCTTCACCAAGGCAGGAGACCTACCCGGTGAGTAGCAGGGAGGAAAGAAAAGGGAGAGAGTGGAGTAGAGGAAAGGAAAGAGGCGGGCACCAGGTGCTGGGGTACTGCTAGAGGGGGAGCAGCGGGGTCACAGGTTTTCTGGGTAGGTTGGAAGCCATTCTTAGACCGTTGTGGACCATCTAGAGGCTTTCACGCATTGGCAAAATTTTTGCCTTCCCCAAGGGTGTCTGAGTGGTCAACAGCAGGTGAGGGGACCCCAAGGTATCTGCTGTCCCACTTGAGCATGAACATCCTCCCTGCCCTGTCTCCCGGCCCAGCAGCACTGCCCTGGCAGGACTAAGCAGCAGGGTGGACAGTTTTGCCATCCAAAGTAACTCGCTGCCCTAAGCACTTGTCTGCTACCCACATCCTACCTCTGAGGCTGATGCAATGGAAAAATAAAGTTCCTGAGGCAGGCATGCAATGTAGAGACCAGCTCAGACACCTGGCAGCAGAGCACCAGATCTCAGAGTCTGATCTGAGGCAAGGAAACTTGCTCAAAAAAGCTACAGCTGCATCAGTGAGCAGTGCAGTCAGAGCATGTTCACAGACCAAAGCGGTTGGCATTAGCAGCCTGCTGCTTGTGCTGCACCCATTTGGGCAGGGATGGTTTCCTCAGTCCAGCTCCTCACCAGGTCTGGGCACTGACAGCCCTTGGGCAGCCTGTGAACAGTAGATGCATTCTCGCAGCCCATCTCCCTGTATAGTCTCAGTCAAAATTCCCCCCAGCAGCATGAGGAGGTACTGTCAGGACTTTCACTATGAGTGCACCATCCTTATCTAAAGCAAGGACATGCTGAGGTGTCCATTTCAAGGCAGCCCGTTTTCATGTTATACATTTGCTGAAATACTTCCAGAGAAACTACTAAAATGGCACAGACAAGGAAATGATCAAATAAGCAGCTTCTTCATAGATGCTGCTGATAAAGAACATAACCACATCACAAAACTGCACAAGCAGCCTAGGGCACAAACAAGCAACGAACTCTGTATGGTCTGAGAGTTGGCACTTGAAGATGTTTCTGCATCGTTCCCAAGCCTGCTTCATAGGGCACCTCACCAAATCTACATCCAGAAATCTCATCATGTTTTGCACACTGAATGTCAATGCAAGCAAAAATCACTCATTTGGAGCCAAATTCTCATTTCAGTTGCTTCCTGTAATTTTGCAGGAGTCAATAGTTGTAACTGACCCGAGGCAAAGTCTGGGCAGGAAAATCTCCCAACTCTTAGACTGTATGGACCCAGAATAAAGAATTTTCTTTCACTCAGAAATCTGCTACTCCTTTTTGACAGCAGAATCACAATAAAAAAACATTCAGAAACATAAGCAGGATTACTCTTCACTATTCACCAGCAAGGTCAGTAAGTGGAGTAAAGCACTGAGGCCACCTCAAGAAATGTGCCTGCTGTCAAGGACCCTTAGAACAGTTCAGTGGCATGGTGGCAAAGATCCTGAATTTGTCAGCAAGGGGAAGATCTGGCTGGTCGCACACAGCATCCTTGTGGGTGTGAGTGTTAGCGGGGGTCAGGGGCTGCTGGTGGTGCTGGGGCTGCCCTCAAGCCAGTCAGGATGGGTGTTCTCAGTCTGAGTTGGGGCAGGGAGAGGAAGGAGAGAGTGACCATAAGGAGGTATTGAAATTGCATTTGTGGGATGCAAAATAGGATTTCATGGCTGAGCAGGCAGCAGGGAGAACTTCAGGGGAAACAGAACCTGCAGGGAAAGGTTTCCCCTATACACCTGCAGACCATTAAATGACTTCAGCTTTCTGAAGGGCCTATGTTCAATTGCTTTTGTAGGCATATTTCTTAGGATTGTGAATAAAGCATGTGAAGGATTTTAAAAATCAGGCAAAGTCTGCTGTTACAAGAGTCCCAAGAGCAGCTCCAATTTGTTTTGCAGGAGAGGAGACTGGCATTTCCAGAGACACAAATGTCATTCTAGAGACTACGAAATATCCCTGACTGGCACATTGTCCCTCCTCTGCCCTCTCTTAGCTGTCCCAGCTCTCTCTGGAGCAGACAACACTGGCTCACTGGTCAGTCCTCAGCAGCTGGCCCTGGGGGTGCAAAACTGAATCGATCCCCAAACTTCTTCAGGATTATTCACTTCAGGTTGCCCTGGGCTTTTTTATGCATGAGGGATCCCACCACCAAGACCTGCTCCTGTTTCCAGAATCCTCCCCGCAAGCGAAAGCTCAGGTGGGAAGAAACTGCAGTTACAGAAGCCATTGTCTGTGTCTTCATCTGCACAGAGGGAAAAGCATGTTGTGCCCTTTAACCACACCTGGTGAAAACAAGTCAGTGCTTTGCTTCCTTCTGTGCTAGCAGGTCCAGGAAAAGAGTTGTGGGAGAGACACAGATCACCTCATCCTGGTACTGTGTGGCAAGACCACAGAAAGCCTTGTCTTCTTTAAGATTTAATCCCCATTAGCACCAATATTGTCCTAAGAACAGCTTTTTCTTTATTTGCCAAATTCAGTGTCAGAGATGCTCTGTGACATGTTTACTGAGAAAATAAATCCATTAATTTTTTTTCTCATGAAATTTTGGAGCCTTCCTGGAACAAAGAAAAGTGCACATTTTCTACATTCACAGATTTCTGATAAACAGGCAAGCTGTAAAGCACGATGTTGAATTCTTGCCAGCCTTGTGACGGCATCATCCCCTGGACTTCCGTGAGCTGCTGCGCAGTGCCCCTGCTGTGGGCTCAGCATCAGGGCTCAGCAGTGCTACATAATGCTTCAGCAGCTAAATGGGCTCAAGGAAGAAAACCAACGTCATCCCAGCAGATCATCTTCACCCAGGAAAGGTCAGGGCATGGTATATAAGCAGACTGGGTGCATTTCCAGGTTACATACCACATCCTTCCCTCAGTTGCGCTATTTTTGTGCCAGAAATCAAGCTCTGATGATCTCAGTGCCTTTCTCACAGATTTATACCACTATCAGCAATGGGTGGTTCAGACCTACAGTACAGGAGATCTCTGGAATGAGGTCTGTTTCACTGAGACTACAATGGTCAAGCGTGTGAGCATAAATCCCCCCAAAAATTCCTGTGGCCCAGTTGTGTCTTTAGTTCCAGCACTGCAGCTCCCTACCCTACAGCTTGACAGAGCTCAGCAGACTGGCAATATTTCATGGAGTGTACTAAGAAATAAAACAGAGAAATACTGAGCAGTGCTAATTTCTGCCATAAATGAACAGGTTCAGCCCCTTTCGTTTGGATCCTTGCCTGATGATGCCTGCAGAAAAACCCACTGGCCGGTAGGGCAGCAGCCCTGACCAGTTTCAGTGTTGACCCAGGGAGACTTCACCAATAGGTGGAAAATATGGGAAAGATTTCACATGGTGAGCCTGATCGTTGCCTCAGGTACAGCCCAGCATATCAGCTTCAATGGAAGCGCATTGGCGTAATTGGGAGTGTTGGCAGACAAGCTGGAGTGAATCAGACAGGGGGGAGGGAGTGTGAGAAGTCACCGGCTGTTTGCTCTGCCAGAGATTTCCACCCCCTCAGTAGTGCTGGTAGAAGCATGTGCCTGTGCTTCATCCTTTTCTGTGCATCATCAGCTATATCTTCACTACCCTCAGCAGCACCAGCACTGCTGGCCCTGGCTGACGGGGTCCCCAGTTAGAGCAGAGAGGGAGCAAATAAATACTGGGGAGAGGGTCTTAAACGGCCCCAGAAGTCTGAAGAGATGCTAAGCCTTGAAGTTCAGATTTGACACATTTTTTTTTTACTTTGCAGGAGTTCTGGCAACAGCTATGTGTCTGCTTCTTTCTGGAATGCAGTTCGGGTCCCTTGCATAAGCCCCAAGTCAGCATCTTCCTTTGCCCTTACACCCTGCAGCTCAGGTACAAGGTTCATGGTGACCAAAAGGCTGCCAAAGCTCAGTCCCTCCTCATATGCCCTGTCACATGCCTACACAGTATTTCTGTTCCTCTTCTTCTCTGTGTACCTTTGTGTAAGAAGAGAGATTCTGTAGACAGATAATACCAATAAATGTATTAATTATCTCTGAACCTTGCCTGATGCTGGGGAGGCATGCTGCTCTATATCATCTAGCAATGGGAACCTCGGGGACTTTTAGCTTCTTTAAAGGTAATTTAATAAGAGGGAACAGTGAGAGGCAGGAGTGAGTGACCAAAGGGCTCTCCGCTCTGGCTATCACCATGTCACACAAGCAAAAGTCGCTGTTGCAGAGGCATTCATTGGCAGAACAGAAGTAAAGAGGCAGCAGCAGTCTCCCACGCAGCTCAGGTAATGACAGGGTAGCAGCCAGGATCATTGTCTTATATACTAACTAACAAAGCAGAGACGTTCTGAATTTGCTGCAGTAACTGCCTTGTTGCAGTGTACAGTCTGCTTCTCTCCAGTGACCCCTGTTTCTGTCAGCTCCCCCTTTCTGTCACCTTTACTGGCACTGTATGTTTATCAGCATGTGCTGCAGTCTCCTGTACTCCAGCTGGATCATTTATGCATGCAAGCCCTCTTTCCTTGTTATGAATTTGTGCTTCCTTACACCACATGGTGGAAAGAGCCAGCTCCTATAAAGACTCTTCTGGAAACTATTCCAGTCCTATAAAATCTATACTGAACTGAGCAAATCTTAAATCAACAAGTGCCATCTATTTCCTGGGGTCTCACATTTCTTTCAGTTCTATTTCAAGCCAGTGAAAAGAAAATGGAGGAAATAAAAGCTGTTTAGATACTTTCTGTGCTGCTGAAATACCTGCTGCCTAATGTCAGTCCTACTGTCAAATATAACCAAAAGATGTTCCATTTCACCCAACTGCAGTTGGGAGTGACTTGGCTTGGCATGCCTCAAGCTGGAGGATCCATGGAGTAATTAGGAAGTGAGGAGTCAATCATCTTTGTTGTTGCTAGACCTCAGTGCAGTGACTGAGGGCTGATTCATACTGACACTGAATTCCCTTTATATGACAGAAAATGCAATCAAAACCCATGTCCATCGGTCTTTTCTGTTCTTGGACTAAGTAATTGATTTGTAGCTCAGTTTCCCATGGTAACAAGGCTCTCTGATCACCAGCTGCACGTGTTGGCCCTAATAGCTTTTGAATCCACTGCTTTATTTCAGCCAAATAAGATGGCAAGATTGAGGTCTGAAGGATAATTAAGTTCCCACAAGTTTCCTGAAAAAGTCTGCATGTGGCAGACCATATTACTTCCACATCAATACCTTCACTGCAGATGGAAATTCAATGAGTATTGGACGCCAGAGACTCCACCAAGGGAAAAGGTCTTCTAAGAACCTTAACTAGGGGCAAGCTTCACCCAGAGGTTGCAAGGACCCATTGGATCCAAGTCCACAGGAATCCAGTGTTTGTAGAACAACTTTATATTTCAAGGGAGTACAGTAGGTGTGAAATAACAAATCAGTATAAAATTAGGACTGTGTATGAGGGTTCCCCAAAGAAATCCCAGCTAAAAAAATAAGAGGATTTGCAAAAGTTGGTGATTGTTGAGCATCAGGGGAGGATGAATACTGCCATCAGTGTATGGAATGTAAATCAGGAAAATATCTATGTGCAAATATTTTTCCTTTCACTGGTCAGTGAGACTCAAGATTTTTACTAAAAATTATTTGCATTTCACTTCTAGGGAGTGTTTTTACAGAGTCAAGACTTCAACACTTCCCACCAATCCTAAGTGAAGGCGGAAGGTGGCTGTTCCAGGGTAGCTGGGCAGTAGCTCCAAGGTATATCTGTGCACTCGATGCAAGTGTCTGCTGAGCTGTCAGCCCTGAACACACCATTGCTCACACTGATCAGGTACTGGATCAGGCTGGAGCATCCCCATATCTGCAGGCTGAGCTGCCAGCACAGCCCAGTCTGAGGCTCATCAATCAGCTCTGGAACTGGAGGGGACAGGGGTATGTTTCCTCCTGCACTAACTACTCCCATACAACACAGGCAGTGCTGTGAGCTTCTGCTGTGCTCTTGCTTGGTGCTGTGGGGTCGTGCTGCCTCACAACTTAACTGGTAACTGCCCTGCATGGCTTTAGCCTCTGTTAAAAATTAGGAGGCCCTGTCTCATCAGCAGGGAGATGTGGATGAAGGAGTGTGGTCAGGCTTAGACACATAGGACAGAATTTGCTTCAGCATAAACATGCAGATGTTGGACATCCCACTGCCCCAGTACAGTGGGCAAGGGCTGCTGCTGGGGAAGATAGGGGGGACTGCACTGCTGTACTGGAATGGTGGAAAAAAAGGGTGGTTGTGGGAGAAACATTTCATTTAATTAGGAAAACAGTGTGCCAGGCTGGTGCCTAAATCAGAGCTGTTAGGCTGGAGCTTCCCTGGGGTCAGGATCACAGTGCTGTCTCCAAGTAGACACAGGGCCAGGCCAGCTCTGTATAGGCTCTTCACATTTTGAGAGCAAAACACTGCAGGGCACCTGGGCTGGACCAGAAAGAGCACCTCATCCTTTACCAAAACACACAGCCAGCCCCCACCTCAGACACCTGCTTAATCCCAGCTGAGGCAATGCCATCTCTCTTCTGGTATGTCATATATAAAATTTCACATTTCTGCTTTCTGACTCCCTCTTGACAGCTCATCCCATCTGTCCCTATTTTAAAATCTCCTTCCCTCCCTCTTTTTTCACTAGTTTTTCTTCTGGTGTTGCCTCTCCCACCCACAACACAGCCTCACTTGTACCTGGTCTGTCCAGGCTTTTATGCAAAAGGATTAAATCATCATTTGAACCAGATCACTGGATATCACTGGGCACTGGAACCTTAAAATATTAACTAAATCAGCTGCTTCATGCTTTGGAAGTCGTTTTTCCTGCATTGCAGATGGGGGGTGAGTGCTTGTGCTGTTTCTCATCACTCTTCCTCTCTGTGTGAGCTGCAGGCAGAGGGCGTGCAGCATGCTGTTTGCTTGTGAAGAACAAAAGCGTGAGGTACGCCTTTCCTTCTCTGCAAGTTGGAAATCCAGGGGCTCTTTTATGTTGTGCTTGGAACATTTGAGTCAGGAGCTGAATTTTACCCACCTCCTCCAAAGCTCCTTTTCACTGAGATCACTGCCAGTAGCTGGATGGGTGCACGCAACAATTTTCAGGGAGGAACTGACACAAAGGTCTTGCATTCCTGGGTAGGAAGCACCATGTCCCAGGAAAGGGCTTTCCCCCAGGTTCCTGCAAGAGGTGGCCACAGAGCCTCTCTCTGTGGAACCACTAGCCCCTGCCTATCAGATTTTGGCCTTCACAATCTCAAAGCTGGCACAATGCAGAGTAACTGGCACCTGGGCAGGCCAAACATGTTCTCTGCCCCCAAGAAGTAGCTCAATCATGCTTGGTGAAGGAAGAAAGACAACTTTCAGCTGGGGCTGACTATGACCCCACACAGTTAATGAGCATCATCATACATTCTGCCACAGTTAAGAGGCTGGGACTCAAACACAGTACAGGTTTTATTATTAAAAAATGCATAAAAACTAAAGACATGCTTCCCAGAGTTAGAGTGTATATGTACATCTGCGCTTCCTAGGCAGCTGCAGGGAGCATAGCCTTCTGCCCTCACTGCAAAAGTGCACTGCACAGGTTTTTGTTACCCTTTGTCAGGTGTTATCTTCTCACCTGCATTTACAGCATTCCAGCTAAGAGAAAACCCTGTATCACCTGGGGTGCAAGATGGTAGAATTTGTATCTGTGACTGAGAAACCATACTGAATTTCTGGAGACACCTGTAGGACATCTCTGTTGAGTAGGAAACTTGACAGAAAGGACCCATGCTCAAGGAAGAGTTCTCACTAAGGCCTGAAACTTGACCTGAATTTTATATTTAGACCCCGACCTTACAATAAGCAAATACTGGGTATCGAAGGGTGGAGTGTTCTGATACCAAGTCTGCACTCTCACTTGACTTTTTGGTCCCACCTTTGCCAACTCAGTAAATACTGACATTTGTGGTATTAGTTTGAGGAAGTGCAATGTGGAATCCTAAGTAATACTGCCAAGTTTTCAGCGCAGTGAAAATAAAAGAAATTAAGATCTAGCAAATATTTAGGATAAGTAGAGCAAGATGTAACTGCACTTCCTTGCTGGGAACCACTGCACAAAACAAATGCTGATTTACAATAAAATATTAAATTATTAAAAACCACAAAAGCACTTGCAGTTACAGTGAGTCAGACATGCTGATTGGAAAACAAAACAAAACCCAAAAGAGCAAAACCATTAATTTTGCCCTGTCTGGAAGGCTGCAGTGATACTACTCTACTCCATGTTTTATGTGACTTTTACAGCATGCCAGAAAGCCTCCTAAATAGGAAGGCCAGTGGTTCTCAAGCTTTTTCATGATGAGCCCTCTCTCTTCAGAAACAGATCTTCCAGTTGATCCCTCCCCCCCAACACACATGTCTTCCCCAAACTGATTTCACATGTCACTATAGCAGCTACAGTTCTTGGTTATTTGAAGAGGACATAGGACTAATAAAGGGAATGATTGAAAGAATCCCACTTTGAAGCAAATGCTGAATCCTGCTCATGCTGAAACTGAGCAAGTCTGTCATTCTGTGTCTCAGTCTTCTTCCTCTCCTGGAGGGCAGCACTTAGCATTAATTAGCACTGTTTCCCCATACTGCTGTTAAGTCCTCTCTACACTGCTTCCTTTCCATTCCTTTGAAGTTGGATTCTGCCCTCACACAAGCCAGCTGCTCTCCCTCCCTTTGCATTTTAATGACAGCTGCAAGTCTAGTCAGGCCTGAACTGGCATCAAACAGAAGACAAAGAAAGATATATAAAAAAAGGCATAGGGAGAAGAGGAGTGCTGGATTTTCATTCTTTTTTCTAATTTTCTTGCCCACCAAAATGTCTGAAACTCTTAAAAGAGCCCTGGACTGAGGAAGCAGCAAATGTCACTGCATGAAATGAGCCAGATGTTCAAATTCAGTGCTGGGTAGGAGCAGATCCACTGATCAGTTTGAGAACCACTGAGGTAGGCAACAAGTCTAGGGAGTACTGCTGAGTGAACATGAGGGGAATTTTGCCCTCTTGTCCTGAATGACAATATAAATACCCATTAGAGTTTTCAGAGGTACCAGTCCCAAAGTCACGCAGGCAGGATTGAAGACAACATCTACACAAGAGCAAGCACTGACTGAACAGAAGGTATATTCAGCTCTGCTCCAGCATTCAAAGACAAGAAGCAGAGCACAGACTCTGACTGCTGCCTTAGCTCTGAACTCCTTTCAGCAGGATGTGGTCAACCTGTAACCCTACTGTCTCCCCACCAAATCCAAGGGGTTGTTTGGGTTGCAGTTCTTCCAAGTTATTTGCCACTGCAGCCCACACAGGTGGTGAAAGCTACAGAAGCTGCCCAAGAGCCCTGGCCAGTGCTGTTCAAAACCATTCCAGGTCTGGCATTAGAGCCCCAGGAGACACAGCACCATGCTGCACACATCCAGTCCCAGGGAAGCAGAGTGTCACTGCTATATACAGGCTAGCAACTTTTCTCTCCTTCTGTCTCTAGCTCATACAGAAGGCTTTTGTCCTCCCCTTCTTGTCCATCTGGATGCCTCTCACCCTCAGCATCATCTCCAAGGCACAAGGGGCTCATGATGTAGCGATAGTCACTTGTAACAGCAGCAGCTGCCCCAGCAACAGTCTCTTCAGCATCCATATTTCCAAAGGAGGCGTGCAGAGCAGGGTCACTTGCAGACACCTCTTTGTCCTTCCCAATGTTGACATAGAGAGGATCTTGACTGGAAGAGAGCGTGGACATCCTCCCGCGAATCATTTCCAGCTGTGACCGGAGTACTCCAAAGCTGGGGCGTAGTTTGGGCTCAGGATGCCAACATCTGCACATGAGATCATAGCTGCAAAACAGAGGGAGACAAGAACACTGAGAAGCGGAGCAGCCATGCCCTGCGCCTCTGAACAGAGGCTCTGGGCAGTGAAGCTTAAAAGACACAGACACTTCCCCCATAACCTGTCAGTTTTGGCCTTGCACAGGTGACACACCGTGGATGGCCATTGTGGGTCTAATTTATTGTTTCTTCCCATTTTCAAGAGCATTCTCCCTATGGTCAAAAAAATTATTTAGACAGTATCAAAACCCCAAAAGCCCTGTAAAAGTATGCTGAATTTCTTGGTAAAGCCCTTGTTCCACTGTCTCTAGGGAGCTAGAATACGACTGTGAGTGCGACATCACCTAGTAATAGCCTTTGAATTTATTCACAAAAAGCACCCTCACAACCTCTGCCACAGTTGAAGCCATCCTTCCAAATTCTAGTTCAAGAGCAGATAAATCAGGAAGAAAACAAAGATCAAACTGTGGGAGGTGCATGTTCTTTCCAAAGTATTTTTTCTTTCATGCCATGTTAACTCAGCACTCCCAGAGTAACGGAAGTGTGCTGCTGCCTGACACGTTGTCAACGGGACTGGAGAAAGCACACTGAGTTTGTTTGGAGGGCCGTGAAAGAATGGACAACAGCTTCAGTGCTGGAAGAGGGATGCTGAAATGGCCTTTCAACTACAAAGGTGCAGAAGATATGTTCAGGGCCATTACCAGGTCCAGGTCCCATTCTGCAGCCTTCCTCCTATGGTCAAACACCAGCTACCTCAGCTCTGGCTGCCCCAGGGCCAGCATGAGGAGACAACCACTGGCTCTGCTGGCCTGTGCTTGGGCAAGGGAAGAGGAGCTCTCCTGCTCCTCTGTTCAGTGCCTGTGCTGGCTGCCCTCCCACCCGGAGCTGTGCTGGAGCACAGCCAGAGCCATTGTCCTGTTCCTCTTTGTGCATCACCCACAAGACTGGCAGCTGCATTCCTATGGTGTTATTGTTGCCAGTTTTGCAGGGAACAGGAACAAAGCACAGTGCTGGCACTGAAAAACACTGCATACAAATAAATGAACCTCAGTTGAACTTGTAAATAGAAAAAAATCTGATATGGCCTTTACTGGGAAATAAAGCATTTCATGATGGGTTTAATTTTACTTTTTGTATTCCTTGCAATCAGAATTACAAGACTGTTTTTGATCTCACATTACTTTTGCAAAAAGCTTTTACAGTTCATTTGTCTTAATCCTGATTTACATCCCTCACAAACAGTAGAAATAATTCTAAATACTGCAGATAAACCAGAAATTTCCAATTTTGTGCAACTAAATTAAATACTTCCTTTTACCTTTGCTGTCAATCAGCATAACCCATTTGAAGTAAAGGTAGAAAAATACTGGCTGTACTGAATCAGCCCAAAAGTCCATTTGCCCCAGTACCCTATGCCTGACACAGTCCAGTAGCAACACCTGGGGAAAGCATGTAAGCTGAGGGTGAGCATGTAGTGAGATCTTTCTGGTATATTCTCCCAAGTCTCAATAACTTATAGCTCAGGGACCTCACAAAACAATGGTTGTACCTTTTCAGTAGTTTTTGATGGATTTTTCTCCAGTGCCTTTTTAGTAAGTTTTTGAATCTATACTCTTCTGCATCCCTAACATCCTACAGCCAAAAGCTCCACAGGCTGGAACCAACGCTACTCAGAGCAGTCAAGATGCAGATATGTATTTAATTTAAGCAGTGATATAACAAGGTTTTAATTTATACTCAGTAAAAGTTAAATGAACTGCTGAGAAGATAAAAGTGTTCGGCTTCAGTAACATGAGTACAGATTATACCCTATGTAGAAAAAAAGAAAATGAGAAAGCAACTACATGAAATAATCCACCATGAGAGCAGGAGGAAAGAGGGAGGAAAGAGGTCTTAGACCACAAAAGTCAGTGCTCATAGTTATATCTTTCTTTGGGCATAACATACAGAAAACAGAGCCTTGCTTGGGCTCTCAGTGAAATTATTTCACCTTGTCCAGGCAAGGCAAGCTTTTGCCCTGGGATAAGCTACAGTGACACAAGTCCCTGGGGAATCCCAGCCCTATGTGAGGAGACCAGGAATCTCTAACCACCACCCATGGAAAAGGAGTTGCTGAGCAAACATGTCCTGTGACCTGCTGGCCAAGAGTGGTTCCTTGGCAGCAGGATTAAGGCAGGAGCACAGGCTGCAGCACGTGGCTGCCTGCTGCCCTATGGACTATCTAGGTTCTTCCTGAAAGTCTGAAAATGTCTGCAACCAGAATTATCAAGATTGTCTTGGATTTGTTCCTAGAAGTAATTTAAGGTGGGACACTGATCTACACAACTTTAGTTTGTCCCATCTGCTCTCTTCTCCTTCAGCCTGCTATTTCTGAGAGTAGTAGATCAAATTTTGAAAACTGGGCCAAGCTTTGAAAGAGACATGCAGGCCACGGCTCTGCAATCCAGTCTCCTTGCAGTCTTGCTAGATTGCCTCTCCATTCAGCCTTCAGGGTGTGCCATGGAACTCATCCCTTTGCTCAGATGCTGGCCTGAGAAGGCAGTGTTCAGTGATTCTGGAAATACAATTACAGTTTCCACAGAGCCAAGAACTGCTAATGTTGACACTGTTGAAACCATTGAGCCAAGTTAGCTGCTTGTGTAGTTACCACAGGTTCCTGGGAGCTCTGCCAGCAAAGAATGTCTAGTAGCTAACCCAGGGGCTTTCTAGTGAATGGCTCTGTGTACTGGAAAGTGGAGAGATTCAGATCAGCATCCCAGCCAGCTGCCTCTGTTTCCTTCCAGTGAGCCAAATTTCTCAAATAATCATGTCAGCAGGGTGAGGAAGTACTCACACATCTTCCAGGCACTCCGGGGGCTGCTTCAGCCTGTTCCCACTGATGAGGTAGTTGTAGATTTCTGCATTCTCAATGCCAGCATAAGGGGTTTGCCCTCGGGTCACAATCTCCCACATGGTCACCCCAAACGCCCACTGAAAGAGAACAGCACACAGAACAAGTGAACAGACTGTTCCCTGCTCGCTGGGCTTGGTTTCAGTACGCTCAGACTGTGCTGGGTAATGTCATCTGAGCAGCAGTGATGCAAGGGCTGTCCAAACTTTAGCTACAAAACAGAAATGACCCACCAGATGCTGCTGATGCTGACACATCATCTTAGGAGACAGCTGAAGGCTCTGCCCAGCCCCATCCTGCAGTGGAGCAGGAGAAGATTTGGGAGCTCTTCCTGTCTTCCACCTACAGATCTTTCCTACTTATGTTCTTTAAGGTATGTAGTATCAGTTTTTTGGTTCCCAGCTAGAAGAAGATTTTTGGGGCTCACAAATCAGTTTCTTAATTCATTTAACCATATTCTGAGTTTATAGAAATGTACAGGCACAACTGAAAGCAGAGTTTAGCCAATAAGGGCAAGGAACAAACCACTTATGGCTCACATTAATTTCTGCTGTACACTGCACAGTTGTACTTGTAATTTTCAACTAAACTCTAAGATTTGTGAGGTGCAAAAAAATTTTTATTTTCATAAGCACACCCCTGTCCAATATCTCTTGTAAACTGGCTGGACCAGTGACCACCAATCACTAAACACTGCCTACAGTGGATGCAGCAATGGCTGGGCAACACAGCAACCACATTACCGAGGCACTCTTGGTTATCTCTTCAAGGACACTGTGACAGGGATAACTGGAAAGGCAAGTCCCAAGGACTGAAGGACAAAACTAGTGTGAAAATACATCAAAAGGCAGCAAGGAAGAGGGAAGACTGTATCAGGAAAAAAAAAAATATCCCAAAAGGAAAATAAGCAACAATTACAGATGAATGGGTTTAGCCTTGCTCCCCAGGGGCAAAGTTATGGAGAGTGTCTAAGCACTGATGTATTCTGATCTATGGAGTTCCACCAATGCCTTCTGCAGCACAGAGTACCTTTGCTGCACTTATAGATAAGTATGTGGGTTACATGCATTTCAAATATCACTTCCAAACTGTCAGGCAGAAGAGAAAGGAAAAAGAATAAGAGAAGAAACTGCATAAAGAGAGGAAAGGAAGAGGAGGAGGGGAAAGATGAAGAAGAGGATGGCAATAAACACTGAAAAATAAAGGACAAAAGGACAACAAGAAGAAAAGGGTCGATGTATTTTGCCATTAACCACCCTCAGATATATATTTTAGCCTTGAGTTCTGTCAGCACCCAATGTAGAGGCAGCACCATCCCTCAAATACAAGGTAAACTCCCTTTCCTACCACCAGGGCATTTCCCACCCTCAGTGGGATTCCTCCACTTCAGCAGGAGTACAGGTGGTCCCCAATGCAGCAGAGCAAAGCTCACCACATCGCTGTGCGTTGTGTACAGATTGTCTGCCAGACTTTCCAGAGCAAGCCACTTCACTGGCAGCTTGGAGGCACAGCCCTGGCGGTAGTAGTCTCCACTGTAGATTTTCTTAGAAAGCCCAAAGTCTGCAACACTCACGTTCATGTTCTCATCCAACCTATGGAAAAATTTCCACAGTTGAGGAAAGGAAAGCATTTATTGGCTAACTCAGGCCAAAAAAAAAAAAAAAAAAATTCAGAGAACTGAGGTATATGGCTTGCCAAGTATTACACAAAAGGAGAATGATTTCATCTACTTGGTAACCAATGTGAAATAGCTTAGTGGTCTTAAACTAGTTCCTTCAGACTAACAGGGAACTAATTATTACTAAGGAAGAAAGGCAGTGGCTAGGCTCAGATGGTCTAGTCTCTTACACAGAGAAAACTCAGATACTTCCTGCTGTTTCTGCGATTATCAGAGGACATCTGCAATGCTCACTGCTACCACCAAGGCCTGCACCCCACATTGGCAATCAAAAAAATCACAGATTGCCTAGACTGCCTGTTAAAACTGCTTGAACTGCTAGATCTGCAACACCTCCTCTTCAGGCCTGGCTAATGGTCTGAATTGCTCTGTCACCCACTTAAACCTATACATGTTGGCAGAGTCCAAGTAAAGGCCACAAACACTTCATGCTCCTGTGCCTCATAAAGAACTCACTGCTTTCCCCAGAAGATGTGCTGAAACATGCATTCAGCTTCCTCTGGAGGATTTCTATGAAAATAGAAAATCAGTATGGGTTTCTCATAAATGTCAAAGCAGGCTAACCCATCATTTTTCATCATAACTATCAGGCTCTTTGTCTGTACATCTGGACATTAAATGCCTTTGGAAATCTGTGTCTCATTGTGGATTTTATTGGTTGTTGTGGTTTTGTTCTGAGGCAGAGTTCTGTTGTCACAATTAGTTGTTCCTTCCTCCATTCTTAGGGAAGAAGCAGAGTGGAAAGTATAAAAAAAGGACTTTTCCTTCAAAGCAGTCAAGGTAGTTTGGTGTCAAGAACAGTGAAGTGGGATCATACGGTGTGTTCACCATGCAATTATTTTTAGAGACATTCTCCACAAGCTTTCAAGGAAACTACAATTCTTATATTGTGATAATCAAGTCCTCAGAATAGATACCAGAAATGCAGACTTCATGATACAATGGAAGCTCTTTTCTCCTAACACAGCCAAACCCATTCCCTCCTGTTGGTTACTTTATATGGTGGAATAAATAGCTTATGCTGACACACAGCCACTGGAATGGCTAATTACAAACACATATTGTAATCAGCTCTATGAAACTCCATGTGCAGACCAATGATGGAAAATTTCCTTATATAAAGGATTTGTCTGAAAGATCAGTAGGACTTTAGGAGTTGCTCCCTGTTCTCAGCAGCACCACCACATACTCCACCACAATGACCATGACTCCCCTACGTCTATTATCACTTAAATGCAAAGATCAGCACTCTTAGACAGGACTCCTCACACTTCTGTCATGCAAAAGGTTTTCCAGCCCTCCCTCACCCACTCTGGTCTTTCTTTTCTCTAAAAACTCATGAATCACTTACATGCAGTTCCGAGCTGCAAGGTCCCTGTGTATGAAATTTTTTGAGCTCAAGTACTCCATCCCACTGGCAATGTCAATCATGAACTTGAGGAGTGTCTGAACAGGCAAGTTCTGTAAGAAATAACAGTTTAAGTTCTGTTTCTGGAGGCTTTCAAGCACATATGACAAAACTGCAAAGTTTGCTGCCACTTTACAAAGTAGGGATGAGGAATACAGGGATGGGATGGGATGGGATGGGATGGGATGGGATGGGATGGGATGGGATGGGATGGGATGGGATGGGATGGGATGGGATGGGATGGGATGGGATGGGATGGGATGGGATGGGATACCTGGTTCTCAACATGCGTGCAATGAAACACTTCAAGGTCACATCTCACAACTTGTCTGGTGTTAAAACCCAATCATCTGCCAGTGCCTTTGGGAGACCAATCCTGAGCTGCTCCAAAGACATTCTCTGAAAATCCCCACCATCCCAGAAGGAATTTTACAGTAAGACAGACTTACAAATGGGTTTTCCCCAATCCGTGACATCAGCAGAAAAGCATGGAGGTCTCCATGCTTCATGAAGGGCAGGATCACCATGGGAATTGGGAGACGGCCCTTGGGACGGCTTCGTAGACTGACTCCTGATGAGGACACACACAGCAAAGGGGTGTTAGCAAACAGATTATTCCCAGGAGGAATCTTACAGGCTGCTGTGCCTTCCTCTTACAGATCTGTAGGAAAATGTGCGGTTTTGGTGGGTAGATTCCATGCTCCAACCTTTCATGACTTTATGCCAGGTGGTGTTAAGATGCCTCTAACCCTGTTTACTTCAGAGGCTGTACTAACAACCTCTCAACTCTTCTTGCAGGACCAACTATAAATGTTCCTATGATCACTGCAGACCAGACAGCCCCAACCCCAGGCTCTGCAGAGCAACCTCCACATTCTGGAAAATACCTGCATTCCAAAGTGTCTACCCACAAATGTCTTGCTTCTTACTCAGTATTTTGGAAAGGCACAATCTTCCTTCTATTTATAGCCTACCTGCCCACCTGTTCACATTTCACAGCACAGTTTAGACACGTCTCAGCCAGCCAAAGTCTCCCTGATACATTTGCAAGAGCTAAAGAACCAGCTTAAACAGGAGATGTGTGAGGGCAGGCGTGGGGAGCATTACACACACTCCAACTCCCCGGGGCCTGGGAAGGAGCAGTGCTGGACTATGCAGGACTCCAGGCAGCACAGAGGAGGCTGCACCAGCACTGCTGGGGAGACTGAGCCTATGTGGGATAGTGCAGGAGCAGGAGGAGCTCTGTGGCACGAGCAGCAGCACTGTCTTACCAATCAGTTTGGTGACATGAGGGTGGTCAAACTCCTTCATACAGGCAGCCTCTCGCAGGAACTCCTCAATGTCAGTCGAGGTGAAGATATCCGCTGGAAAAAGTGACTGTAAGTTTTGTTTCTTTGTAAGTGGCTCCAAGGGACTTCACAAATAATGACTGCCAAAAGCTTGTTCTTTGTGGAACAGCACATCTTCTCAGACCTATAGCTAGATAAGCCACTTTACAACAAAGCAGAGCCTGATGCTCTCTCCTGAGATGGGCAGCAGTAAGCACATATCAGGGACATCTGGGAAATTAGTTCTTGGCAGAATAAAGAACTGCCGGTTAGCAGCTCTTTTCTGAGTAAGAACTTTCCTTGGAAGTTGTGCAGACTGTGTGGGGGTTAAAGATCTAAGAATAAATTCGGTAAAAGAACCTAAGCTACAAACCACAGGGAGAGGAGACGTCACACAAATGAAAAAAAATGTTAAAACTGAGGAGATGGCCTAGAGCCCGTGACTGGCACAGCAGTGCCCAATTTATCTCTGACAAGGAAGCCATGAAAGATCAAAGCTTTTATGTCTCTTAGCATGATTGAGTCTTACAAGGTGCTAGAGCTAAGATTTCTTAAATGACTACTACTACTGGATAGCTTGGACCAAATTCAGCAGTGACATTCATCAGCAAAATTTTGGAGTAAATTATTTCTCGTTGCTATAACTCCAGATTTATGGAAATACATCAGTATAATCAAGAAGTATCCCAGCTGACTACTTTCACCACTGCTGCTGCTGAATTTAGCAAGAGTCCTCCAGTTCTGCTGCAAGATCAGACTCAGACCTGCAGGGGACTGTTCCCATTATCTGCTTTAGGCAAGTAATTTCAATATGATTCAGAAGACAAGAGGAGATTCCCTTTTTGCAGTCAATGAAGAAAGGAAGGCACCTCTGGAGGCTGACAGATTGTTCCTAACTAAGTTAGATGCCTGAAGGGAGACATTCTGACTACAAAAAAGCTTTCAAACTGATTAGAATTATTCTTAAAACTGGATAAAATGATACAACTTACACTAGAATGGTACTAAGTGTATTTAGTACAAGCTGTTGTTCTGTGACAGCAAACTGAGCTCCAGAGATAAGCGAGTGTGACTGCTTTCAGTCAGTCACAGTTAATTTTTGCCTTACAGGCAAAAGGGATCAAATAATGTAGGTTAACATATATAAACACACATATACACACATTTCCTTTGATTTATACCTAACTCTTAATTGCTTTTCTTGTTCCAGACTTTTGCCTGTTAGTTGCCCTTGTTATGTACACTCACCAAATGACAAATCAGAAAGGAGCTGGACTGCTCAGTATACGTGCTGAGAGGAGTTACCATGTCACTGCATTCAGCCCAAACACTCTTCTGTTTATTCCAGGCTATGTGCTTGCAGGAATACTGTTCTTTCACTGCTGAATTATTAGGGCAGAGCAGACCTGTCTGAGCTGTCTGTGCTACATGATGCAGTGGTTTTGACTGCATTCACCACGTGCTACGTGCTCTAGAAACAACTAGGTGGTATAGGTCCTTTCCTGAAGGGCTTCCACTACAAAAAGACTGACATGAAAGGGATGGGAGACAACATGGGTAGTGTGGCTGAGTGGGAAGCTCAGAGAGAAATAAAGAGCATCAGGGAATATTTGCTGAGAATAGGACAGACAACATTTAATCTTTTCAAGCTCTCTTTTCTTAAGTAGTTCAGATAGCTCTGCTCCCACATACCTTTCAGCATCTTCACTGCCACTTTCTGGAAAGAGCCATCATCTAGCTTCAGTAGTGCCTCTCGAACTGACCCAAACTCCCCTGTAAAATTATCAGAGTAGGCAGTGAGGGAACAGCTTCTTGTGAAAAAAGTATGATTCACAGCAGGTTCACTTCAGGGGTCACTGGCAAAGAAGCTGAGTACCCATAAGAAATGCTTCATTTTTCATTCTGCAGTTCCAGACAGCAGCTTTCAGCACATGTGTGTCTAGAAGAGATATCACTACAGTAGACAGAACTCACTGTGCAGGCAGCCCAAAAGGCAAAGGAAAACAAGAAAGGAAAAAAGCAATCCCTGACCAGACAGATGATGCAGAGACAGAGTTTAAGCTGGGCAGACATTTCTGGGGAAGCCATATCATGAGGGATGAGTCTGAGTGAGGTTCTGCTCAGAGAGGAGTCTCTTTGCTGAAGCAGCAAGTGGATGAGTTGGCTGAGGAAGCTCTTAGTATTGACAGCCATCAGAGCTGAGTGATAGTGCCAGCAGTCAACCATTTGAGACACTGTCAGCCTTATCTCTCAAAACTCAGAGAATGACTTCTATGAATCACAGCTGACCAGAGTAGCACAGACTATCTACTTGTGTGTGGGTGATATGTTGATTCACAGAAGGCAGCGTTTTGCCCTGGTGTGTGCTCTAAGGAAGTTAAAAGGAAATGCAACAGGCCAAAACCTCTTCAAAATATTTAGCCTAAAGAGGCTTCATATCATAGCCTAACAGCCTCTTTGCATTCAATCTGGCTCTAGATTTGCTCTCCCTAATTATCCCACCCAAAATGCGTATGAGGAACTCTGACACTGAAAAGAAGGAGGCAAAATATGGCACTCAGGACATCTAACCCAGAAGCATTATCTTCCCACCAGCTTTTCACCAGTGTCCTTCACTGCTATATGGCATGTGCCTACTTCACAAAAACCATGAGCAGTGGATCTGACAATAAATCAGGAAAATGGGAAGGAACAAAGGCATTTTGTGCTGCCTCCATACTATGGAGCTGTTGCTCAGCTGTAGAGTCAGCAGAGCCCAAGATAATGCAGTTATGTCATCTTATAACATGTAACCTGGGGTTATGGCAGTGGGGCTGCCATAACACTGATCCTGCCAGCTGGCATCTCCACACCAAGGCAGTGCCCTGGGGCCCCTCTCCAGCCAATTTCAGTTTACCTGTCATGGGAACAGCCCAAAAGGGTTGAAGTAGGATCCCAGAAACTGGCCAAGAGCTAACACTCACAAACAGATGACACAGCTGTTTAATTACTTAGCATTGTTAAGCCCTCTGAGACCACTTCTGCAGGAAGGTCATCTTCCTGCTCTGACAGAAACGTATTTGTTCTAGGAGGGATGGAGTGGAAGAATGCTCTCTGTGGGAAAGGGTCAAAACAACCTGCAATAAAACTAGTCTTATAAAGAAAAAGGTGAAGTTTATTTGAATATTCCTTTGTTAAAATCTCTGCAAGAAATTCACACACCAGTGAATTAACACTACTTTGGAAAGCTGAGCATAGACTGCAGCTCCTGATTGTGTAGAGCCATATTATAGGAATGGCTTAGTCAATATCCTCTTAGTTATGCTAAACCTCTGAAATGTTTTATCCCAGTGGAAAGGATAGTTCCATTTAAATTTCCATCTACAAGCTGGAGAGAAAACAGGCTGCTTGTAATTGCTTCTCCCTGCCCAAAAGTTAAAATAACACAAGTGGGATTTTCAATGTAAAGCCTTCAGTTAAGTTTTGGTTCTTACCCTTGCCCAACATTCTTCCCAAGGTGAACTGCTGTTCCTGGATTAAGACATCCTTTAGTTTTGTCTTCAACTCATCACTGATCCCTACACTCTCCACTGGAAAAAACAAACAAAACAAAACAAAACAAAACAACAAAACAAATGAAGCATCAAATAAGGGATATTTAAATATTCTGTCACAACATCAAGAGTCACCTGTTCTACTCTCCATCTCCAATCTGATACCCACACTGTAGGCTGGAAAACCTGGAAAAGACAAAATTCCCTTCCATGTCCTTTAGCCTCACCACAGACAAGCAGCCAGTAAATTTCAAACATCAGAAAATGTACTTACAGTACTTAAAAGGAGAGGGTGTGATAGTACCACCCTTAAATACTCCAAGAATAACAGGAATGCAGAAATAATGTAAAGAATGCCAAGAAGACAAAATCCAATCTGAAGGGCCATTGATAAACAGTGGTTCATACATCTTAAGTTCATGGAGCTGCACCATTTTAATGACTACCTGGAGGATCATCCTAACCCAGCTATGCACTTCTGCCACAGAAGCCATGCCCTTCCTGAACCAGGAAAAAAATGGATCATCTTAATGGATCATCTGGCCTTTCCTGGGACTCAATCTCCTCTTTGATAAGTCACTAATTCCTGGCTTTCCAAGACTGATTAATTGGTTCATGCTTGTAGCATAGCTGTCACCGCTGGATTATATTCCAGTCGAAGGAGTCCTTGTAGAGTGAAACTGGGGCAAGGGAGTGGTGAATTTATGTCTTGCATTCATATACATAATGACTGTAGCTGCAACTAGCAAGGGCTATGCAATTGGTACAGCAATAGCCACTCTGGCCTTTCACCTCTGCAGTAGTCAGTGTTTAAGCCTCATTGTAAACTAATCCTATGTTTTTGATCAAGAAACATCAGTTTCAGTGTAAACAGAGAGAGCATTGTAAATACATGAACACTGCTTCCCAGGCAGAATCACTCAGGTCATTTTACTTACATGTTGCTTCAATGAGCTCTGGGCCCTCCCTGTTGAAAGACCTGGCAGCTCTGAAATGGACTGCTGGATCCCCTCTGCCAACCACACTGCCAAAGGCATGGCTAGAAGGCAGAAAAGACACACAGGGCCATGATTACATGGGCCATTCGCTTCTAAAAGGGTGTGTTGAACAGTATGGACAATTTCTTGCCCCATATAAACACTGCAGACTGTTTTGTTAAAGAGGTGTATCTGGATAGGAGGAACAATGGGTTTATGCTGCTTTGCTGATGCACCTACAGCCTTCCAAAACAGGCAATCACTCCTCCCAAGTGCCTGGGAGAAGCTGCAGGTTGGGGCAGGTTGCAGGGGTCATAGGAACAGAGGTGCTGCTGTGACAGGGAGGCCTGGGAGACTGGAAAGAACAGGAACCTTGTTTGCAGGAGGGAGCAAACCCCAGCTAAGTGTCAGAGGTGATGCAAAGGAAACTTTACTGGGAATCCAGAGGGTTCTGGGAAGTCAGGAAGTTACAGTGAGCTGATAGACTGAAAACCAGCATGGGATAAAGGGCTCAGCCCATGAGAATACAGATATTTCATCTGTGGATCTTTTCTCTTTGCATCTCTTAAGCAGCAGTGCTAAGAATTACCTTGATAGAGTTTATATTCTTGATAGTCTAATAAGGCCTAGCTATTAATGTAACATTTTTTCTACCGTATTTTTGGTGTTATTTTGAAGAAAAGGCAGGCACCTCAAAACTATGGAAAAAACCAAACAACAAACTCCCAAAAAACATCACAACCAAGAAAGCCAGCCAATACAGTTACACAAAGAAACTGGCAAAAGTACTCCATCCAAAATGCTTTTTTAAAAAATAATTGAGTCAGAAACCACAACAGAAGAGAAAGCAGAGATCTCTCTAACCAGCACAATGAAAAACTCCCTTACCCAAACCGAGTTTCCTTTCTTCTTTTCCGAAGGAGAATAAGAGCCAGGGCAACAGCAGTGACCAGAGCAGTGAGAATGCCCAATGCCACAGGAACCCAGGATGTTCCATAAGGAGGCTGTCTCTGGCCACCTAGATGACAGAGAAAACACCAGTGAGGAAATACAAGACTGCCAGCGTTAAGCAGACTAATTTCTCTTTTTGCTTTTAAATGGGAAAGCCACGCTGCTGAACCTGGTGGATCTTTGTAATAATGAGAAAAACTAGCTCTTTCTCACAGCAAAGGCAGAGCAGAAGCATCTAGTTATCAGAAACTATTGGTTTTGAACCTTGAGAAAGTAACAGGTGCTGCACCAGATTACACTATTTTACATGAGCTCATGATCTGGCACTTCAAACTGGAGCCTCAGGACAAAAAGGTTGCTTAATATGAGCATTCTGTGTGCAGGTTTCACCCTGTCCTTTTTGAGGCAGACATCAGAACCTTGACCAGGTAACACAGCACTACCTGAATGTCAGCCAGGCAGCATTTTGAAAGACAACAGAGAAAGACAATTGCCTTATGGCAATCCGGTTAAAAATGTTTATATTTTTCCTCTAACCTTTCCCACAAAGAGAAGCACCCTGAGGGACCTGGTATTAGCTGTAATTTCACAATGTTGGTTGGTTGGTTGCAGCTCCTCAATGTCTTTCCCCAAAGAAAAGGTGAATTTTGAAAAGTCCCTTGTGAGTCAAGAAATAAGTTAGTCAGCCTACAGGTTCCAAGGCTGAAATAATATTTGTTCCCAGAACACATATACTTTTTACTACAAAATGTCTACAGAAGAAATGGAGATGCTGCCAATCTGAGCAAGCTTCCAGGCAAGGAAGATAAGCAGTATGGTTCTGAATTAAAAGAATATTACGTATGCTTGGCAAAAAAATGATAAATTAATCCAATTCCCTGAGAGATTTCTTCTCATTACTAAATAATAAATGTGAATTTGAATGGGTTTATTAAATTTTGGGATAGCCCTCATATCTCCAAATTTTTAAAAAGAGAACAAGATTGTACCGGGTCCCTGAGCACCTCCTTCATCTTCGTGCTCACTTGCTCACTCTCAGCAGCTGACTGCCCTTTACCAGAAAGTAAGGAAGAATCATCTTTGATGATGTAAGTAATCCTGTTATAAGTCATGGCAGTATAAAAAAACCTGTTATTAATAAGAGATGTTAGGGCTGGAATTTGGATGAATCTCTGCATAGATGCACATGAAAAAGAGACAGACAATCTTAACTGATTATAAGGATTAATCCTTAGAGTCCTGGCAGGCAAGAAGCTTCTGAGGCTTGATTAACAGCTACATTGAGAAGCCTTACTATCCAAGATTTTAAAGAAGCAATATTAGTCTAATAAACAGGTAGAGCTTAAGGACACAGAATTGTGGACAAAGGAGGAAGCAGACTAGCACTTCTCCACTTGAAGCAAATTATCAGATCCTTAGTACTTCTTTTCCAGCATCTTATCTCCTTCAGTGACTCACATATTCTTTCACCACCCAGAAGGTTTTTTACAGGCTCTGGGCCTTATGACACTCCCTCTTGCTGCAATTTTCAACCCAGCCTTCAAGGCTGTTGATGAGGAAGCAGAGATCAAAAACAGAAGCTGTATGTAACTCCAAACCCTCTCCACAATCCCCAAGCCAATCACTTGGGCTGTTTCTGCCTAACAATCAGGGTAGAAACAGCTAACAACATTGATGTAAAAGATCCTCTCTGATAGTTAACAATTAGGTTTCCTTTCCCCTGTGGTGACACAATCCTCCCCCAGCTCATTTTTTATAGTCTCTGTCTGTTGACTGCTCTAATGAGAGGAGCAGTGATTTAGGCCAGCTTCTGGGGAGCCCCTCCAAAAGGAGTGTGGATGAGAACAAAACTAAACTAAATTATTCTCCCTGTTTCTAAACTGCTTGGAATCAGGAGCCCATCCCACAGTTTACAGCAAATGTGTCAGAAATAAAAATGAATATCAAAATTCACTGCTTCTCCTCCTCTGCCCCACACATTGTTGCTTCCCACCCGTGTCACTCAGCTTGAGAGGAGGCTTCAGCACACAAGTTGCCTCTCCTCTCTCAATTCTGTCTCTCCCCCATCACCTGCACCCCCTTTTTCAACCAGCATATGCCTTAAGACTGCACAAGGTAGAGAGAAGACAGTATTATTAGAACAGTTTAAAAGAGTACTAAGGAACCCTTTGATGATGAGCCCTTTTATTTCACAGAAAGTTTATATCTCAGAGGTATGCAAAGAGCATAATCCAATAGTCTTCTCCTGCCTACAACAGTGAAGATTACAGATAGGAAAAGGCTATTAAACCACCCTGTTCCTTGCTCTGCAATGAAAAAAAGAGGTTTCTACTAAGAAAGTTTCTGAAAATATTGAAACAACCTTTGTCAATAGCACGCAAGATCTCTGCATAAGTAGGGTGGAGCTCCCACTAGCTTTGCTGTGATGACAAATTCAACTTAAAGTTTATACGAGTTTAGTCATCCCTATTGCTGCACTGGGAGCTGGTCAGAAACCACCCCTGGCATTTCTCACATAAACCAGTGCCAGTTTGCTATTTTAAGAAAGGAAGCGACTTATGTTTTCTACCAGGCCTGAAACAAAACTGCAGTCTTTCTGCAGCTCTGCTGCTTAAGGCCTGTCAGTGTTTCCACAGTGAACTTTTACTTCCAGCCTGCTACGCTTGTGAAGAAATAAATGTGCTTCCAGACAGCATTTGGCCAAAACAAGCACCACTCCTGATGCTACTTTTTTTGAAGTGGTTTGTAAACAAAAACAATCAAGCAACAACATATCATGCTTTCAGGATTATTCCATTCCAGCTCCCTGTAAGATGCAAACCCTAAACATTCCCTGGGGCTTCTTGCCAGTGATGGCCACTTTCCAAAGGGAACTCCTAGTTCTTTCAGATATTTTTGTCTGTATTTGGGTGCCACAGAAAATACCTGATCAAAAAGTAGGAAGAAAAAATTGATGGAGCCAGTGACCAACCTCAGTAGATTCAGCTCTGAACCTTGTCACCCCTTCAATCTCTTTTAAATAATTTCAGGGCTTTGATCCTACAGTGACTGTGGGCTCACATTTGACCTTCAGAGCTGACTTTGTCACAGGAACTGGGCTGCCAAGGGACCTGAGTAATGTGCATGCTCAAACCAGCATTAAATGCCCTACTGCAAGTAAGGATACAGCTCTCTACTGGTTGCTCTGCCCACATCCCCCACCTCCTGCTTGCTTAGGAACTCCCCTCTAGAGTCCCCCTGCCATTCCTCAGTGTGGAGGGATGAGGAGAGGTCAATGTCCATGTGATTACTCAGAGACACGTGGAGTGGGAAGATAGCAGCAGCAGGGTCAGCATCAGAAATTAGAGACTGATATCTTGTCCTGCCACAGGCACTTGGAAACAAAACCTCAGGAGACTGTGGTATTTTTGTATAGTTACACCTCACTGACTTCTTACCACCAAACCTCATCTTTATTTGCAACATCTTCTTAGTTCTGTTACAATTTCCTTCGCAAGCAAGAGCATTCTCTCCCTTCTATCCATCTCCCCATGTAACATCCTGCCCTGCTTCACAGCCTGCCTCCCATTTCCCACTCACTGTGAAATACAAGCAGCAAGCAAATCACCCCAGGTGAGCCAAACTGCCCTTCAGCACTAGGACTACACTCCACATGTGCATGTTTTTGGCTCCCAACAAACCCTTCCACATGGTCCAGATTGCATGTTACAGCATCTGTACCATCATCTTCCTCTTCTATCAGTAGCTGAGCTTTCCCATGGAGACAGCTCAACTGGTTTAATATAAATACCTTTGGTAAAACCATTATGAACCCCCATGTGGCCATGGTTTAAATCAGGCTTCAATAAAACTAGTCAGGAATGGTATAAAATTAATCAAAAAAGACAATGCTTATTAGAGGAGTTTTCTGCCACATTTACTTGTGTAAATCTGTGTAAACCTTCATTTGCATGTTTTCTATTGTGTCTGCTCTTCTGCTCTGCACTAAGCACAGTAAAACCCTATTCTAAGAAGACACAGCAGAGGCCATAACCTATTTTGTTTATACCAGCTCTTTAAAGATTATAGAATTTCTAGTCTTCTTGATGAAGCTGCTGTTGTATAAGCCCACATGTCTCAGTAAGTAGTAATCACTGAAAGAAAAAGACTCAGAAAAAATAGCAGATCCAGTATTTCTGACTTTTTTCCCAAAGTGAGGGGAAAAAATGATGGACACTCACCCATGACTTCCTGGGCTTCAAGCAGGAAGAGGTCACTCCAGGGCCCGCACCCTGCAGAGTTCAGCACACACACCCTGATAATCAGGTCTTTGAGAGGATTCCACATGGTGAGATTGGCTTTTGTGTCCTGCACGATCATCTCCCCCTGAGTGCAAACGAAAACGAACTGTGAGCTGTCTTACAAGGCATCTACTGTAAAACTTCACCTTCAAACCAGAACAGTACCAAACATGTACTTCACTGGTGCTGGAACAAGGGCTGGGAATTGTGACTTCTGGGTCCTTGCTCAGTTTTGCCTGAGATTTGGGCTGTTGTCTTGGGTTTCTCTTCCCAAAAATTGCTATTAGTTTTTCAAGGCATAAGGAAGATGGAAGGTTTAATAATTTCTTCCTTTGAGGTCCTCCCATGCATGTTGCTATAGAAATATGGGGTTTTTCTGCTATTAAAAGATATACCTCCTTCTTGTGGTTCACTGTAAAGCATTTGGTGGTTTTAATCCAAGGGAGGAGTCTGTCTGTCTGTTTTCACTTGTTGACCAAATCCTAAATGGCTTCTGAATTTCAGTGCCAGTTTTCACTTAGGATGGCCAATATATTTTCAGTAGTTCTATGGGTCTTCTTCATACAGAAAACCCATGAATATTTGGCTGCCACCACTGACACAAAGTAAATTCATTGAGAACTCAGAATACCATCACTCAAAGTCAATGACGCTGACCTAGTGTGAAATGGGTCATACAAAATAGGAAATAAGTCTCTTTTCCCTCTAGATGTCTATTATTACAGACTTGCTCTTCATTAATAAGCACTGGGTAAACACCTATTAGGAAGCTAGAAACCATAAGAAATGCTGTGAACTTCAAAGGCTGATAGATACCTGGGAAAGGTCAATGCCAAAGAACAAATTAAAGGCCTTCTATCCTGTCAGGGTCCTTTCAACTCCCTAAGTATTGTAAATGAAGCTAAAGAATCCACAGCCTTCTTTCTGTGATTTACAGCACAACTTATTCACTTGTTAAGTACACCTTTGCTGCTAGGATTTGGAAAGCCAAGGCCCAGTCACAGGAGACAGAAAGCCCATATCCTGCACTGTCTGAGCTGGACAGTCCTAGAAAGAGGCAGAGAGAGACAAAATGGATTCTCTCTATGTTGTTCTTCTTGTACAAGGAATGGCAGAGACCTGGTCTGTCTGCAAATGAACATTCAAGTGAAGGAATTCTGAATATGCCAGGAAGGAGGGAATGGTCCTATATCTTGAAGTCAAATACTAAGGCATTCCCTAAAGTCAGAATAGATCCATTTACACAAAAGCAATGTCAGCAATCTAATCCCCTGGTATGGATGAGGGACCTTAATGCCTAGAAGATTTAGTATGAACCTTCTGCAGTTCTGTGTTCAGTGGCTCAGTACCTTCTCCATCTGTTACCTGAGTTACATTATCCTGAATCCATTCCAGTCTGTATCCCAGGACATTATCTTTCAGTACATCTGGAGCCACACCTTCCCACTCCAAAATCAAACCAGGATCTCTTTGAATGACATGGATATTTTGAGGGGTGCTGTTTGGAGCTGAAAGCAGAGAACAGGACACAATCCTTGTGCAGGAAAATAAGGCACTAGCCAAACTGAAAATGGCAGTTCCACTCTCTTTTCTGAGAACATCCAGAAAAGAGAGGGTGTGAGGGGAGAAAACAACTTCTGCAAGCCATCAGCACTCTGTTGTTCCAAGTGGAGAAGGCAGGTCAGCACTTCTCAAGATCCCAAGAATCTCACAGAGCTAATGGGACCAGAAGCCCCATGCATAAGCCCAGTGACTGAGTCAATTCCTGTATCACCCATCATTGCTGTAAACCATATTTGACTGTGTATTATTGTTTTGTTCTAGGAGACCCTGAGAGTGGATGTGCAATCTAACAGCGTAACGTTTCCCGTACTGCAGAATCAGCAAGGAGTTAATGACATTGATAATTGTCTCTTTTTTCAGGTTCAGAACTGCTGTCATGTTCTTGTCTGCTGTTTCTTACCAAGCTCCAGGGTCTGGAAATAAATCCTGTCAGTGAAAGGGGAGTTGCCCATCTCATTGCTGCACTGCACACGGACGCTGTAGTTGGTGGAATGCTTCAGGCCTTGCACGGTGTAGGAAAAGGGTGGCACTGGGGTGACTTCAGTGGACACCTCCTGGCCATCTGGTGACTCAGCTACCTATGCCAAGAGTGAAACAGAGACGACTCTTACCATAAACAACATGGCTAACATGTCCACATGGATTAGAATTCATTTAATTGTCAGTTTAAGAAAGTGTAAGAATAGATATAGCACCAGTGGTGCTTAAAATACTGAAAAGGGAGTTGTCAAACTAAGAATCATGAAGTGACATCACTTGAGCTTTACAAAATTTTTCCACCAGATGAAAATCTGGTTCTGCATTTTAAAACATTTCCTTCCCTATGTTACAATTTCTACAGCTGATTATTATTCCTTTAAAGAAAACTAAATGTGCTTGTCACTTTGAGTAGTAGCAGCCGGCCTCTGGGGCTTGTTTAAATCTGGGCAATGAAAACCAGTAGAGTAACTTGCCTGTTGCCTACTGCCACCTTTCGCCAAACTCTTTTTTCCAGAAGTTAGTATATTTTCAATTTGTAGTGGATGAGAGACAATGATAGACATAGGTGGCTTGGTTCAACTAACCTGTTTCAAATTAAACCGAAAAGAAAATTCTTAGCACTCCTGCATCCCTTCTTTTTCCTGCTTCCAAATCTGAACTTTAAAGCAGCATGAATGTTAATTTAAATCTGATATCACCATGTGCTTTTAATGCACAGAGTCAGTGTTCTTACTTTTGTACTAGCAATAGCAGAAATCACTGCATAGCTCCCAGGCTCAGATTTTCTCCTCAAGTGCATACAAAATAGAAAAGCAGAGAGTAAAGCAAGATGTACTGACAAAAGTGAAAAAGTCATATGGATTTTATGTATTTTATATGGCAGCCTTTCTTCCTTTCTCACTGCCCTTCTGCTCGCTCTCACAAACACTTACGACACACTGATTTATTTGGCTGCTAGAAAGGAAGAAGCTCAAGTTTCCTGAATAGAAAAGCATATTGTTGTCATTATCGCTGTCATCCACAGCACGGAAAAATCAAGACAACTTTTTGTAAAACCCTCTCTGCTGGATGATGTGTTTCTGTTCAACACTCCCAGGGGCTGGTGCTCATGCATCTGACCCTTTCACACCCTGGCACTTGGCTTGTGTTAGCAGTCAGAAAACGCTGCCATTCCCTGCCCTGTCTCCAGGAGCAATCTGCTTGTCTGAACACGGCGCTCCTGGGGCACCCACTGCAATGCCCAAGTGCCACAAAAACACAGCAAACTTCCAATCTCCCTTCTCTTTCTGGGAGACTCCCAGCAGAAGTGCAGTCATGAGGAGCCAGGAACATGTGCATTTTCACATGGAAATGTAGGTCATTGCCTCACACAGGATCTCTCAACGTGGGAATCAGAGGAAGCATGGTATTCTGACAGTACAGGGTCATTGCCAAGTTATCCTGCTCCCAGACTCAAATGCAGGAACTCCATCCTCCCCAAATAGAACAGAATAGGCTTAGAAAAGGGGTGAGAGACTGCTGAGTTGACAGAAACTGGGCTGCTCTGGTTCAGCCTCTTTTCTACATGTCCCATCCCCCACCCCTGCCCCTGCCAAAAGTGAGAGGGAGAACTTAAACCCCAGAATGATTAGCATTGCAGCGTGCAAGCCAGAGAGAATAGGCTGTTCCAGCTTGAGATAACTAGCATTGTAAAACAGAAGAAGAAAACCATTTTCAACTGTGAACAAGAACAGAAGCAGCAACAAAACCCACAGACCAGGGCCAGCTGCATTCAGGAGCTCTTTCTGCCAGTGAGTTAAAACTAGATGATAATTTCCTTTACTTCTGAAATATAACAAACATCAGAGCATAAAACCTCTGGCTTCCCCCCGCCCAAATAAAAAGAGGACTGCAAGTAAATTAGCTAGACTGCTTCCAGTGTACCTTAAGTTTATAATCCTCCTCTGCATAGTTGGCAACACAGCATAGAAATTCCACTCCAGCTCAAAATGCTGCTGTAATGAGGTATGGAAAGATAGGGGCCTGGCAAATAAATCCATGGGGAATGTGTCTAGCTGTGTATGCACAGCCTGCTTTGGTATCACAATTTATTTTGTCACTGGGTTACCTGTTCTTTGATCTGATTCTACAGTTAAGTATGCAGGGATAGAAACTGACTCTGCCTGAGGTTGGACACATAGCATTGTTCTCACGAACTTCAAGAAGCAGACCAGTTTTTTAGAGATGTGGAGTACTCTGCACCTAGTGAAGCCACAGAACAGTAACAAGCTCGATTTTCTGAAAAGAACTGGTCTTTTCCAATGGAAAACCAATCAAGATTTAGAGACGGCTTAAAATTGCTCTGAAACATGCAAATAGGCCTGATCTTATACCAGAAAGTCCAATCTGCCTGCCTCCTGCTTCCATCATTCCTACCTTTCCTGTACCACATCCTATACTTTACAAGCTCCTCATCCTTTGGACTCATTGGTATGTCCGAATTCCTGCACTTTTTCTGGCATCATACAGCACAGGCCTGATTTGGAATGGGACTCACAAGCACCTGCACTGGAACAAGGTACCATGGGTCCCTGCTCCATGCAGGAAGGGTGAGCACCCTGCAGCCACAGCTGCTCTAGGCACTTCCAAACAGAGTGCTGTGTGCTTCATGTATGCTGCAGTGTAATAACCTGTATGGAGCAGCTGCCATGGAGAAACTGATGTGATAACCTGCTGGCCAGGAGAATGGGGCCAGTCTTTAACATAACTTCTGAGCATGAAGTTCATGACTTGCTCTTTGGCACCTCTGAGCTGCCTCCTTTAAGTTTTTATGCTTTAAGGCTGTGAAGTAAGAATTGAAACACTGCTAATAAGCTGGGAGAGCAAATGACAGGCAAAGAAATATCGTGGTTCAGGAGAGTCCTGTCATTCATGCAGAGCAGGGCACAACCCAGAGAGGCCATACCTGAAGAGTGCAAGAATGGAGAGGTGCACGGCCATCAAATCCTGGCACCCAGACCACGCTGGCATTGCTGCTGGTGACTTGGCTTACAGTTACATTGAGAGGCGGGAGAGGCATGGCTAGGAAGGAAACAAAGAGACCTTTCAGTGTACACAGAACTGAGCAGGTATTCACGTGGAAATGGAAGAGGCTCGAGGCTAAAAATTATGGCAATGAAATCACTAACAGAAATGTGGTAAAATATCACATCTTTAGAGAGAGTCCCTGACTTGTTGTGAATTAAACTATTATTTTAACATTGCACAAGCTTTTGTCAGCCATTCTCACACTGCCCATTCATGCACACAGGCAGAGGTTGATCTCTGATAGCAATGGCTGTGTGTGATATTTACACCTTTGCTACTCAGCTCTCTTCCCTGCCCCCTCCATTGCAGTGCATGACTCAGCCCTGCACACAGCTGCCTGTGGACCCACGTTGTGAACTAAATCAGGGCTTTAAAATCCCACCTTGGCTTCTCAGTCCAGCCTTTGACACCAGCTCTGCCAGCACCGGCTGGAGGGTGGTTTGCTGTAGTGACCTGGAGCTGGATTTGCAGTAGACCTCTCTGTGCCGCCTCCAGGTGTCCATTGCAAACTCCCACTGAAACAACCTGGGACAGAGCCTGGACTGAAAGCTGCCTTCTCAGGCTTGGGAAGAATAAACTCCGTTTTACAGAGGGGAAATTCAAGCCAAAGGGAGTGCCTGCTACACTGCCACACATGGCTGATACCACTCCACAAATTAAGGGCAGGGCCAGGAACAAAATCAGGATTCCAAGACTGGGCAGTTAATCAGATGCTCGCGCTTCCTACCACCACAGCACAGCACCAAACTGCTTGGCTTCCTTTTAGGATCCTTGATGCTTCCTTTTGACTTCTCCTTTCCTCTCAATATAATTCCATATATTTAATTCCTATCCTTCCAGTCACCATCTCTTTTTCACCTCTGAGTTTTCATTCAGAAACTTCACTCCTGACAAAATTAGCAGCTTCATGAATACTAAGGTCTCCCCGACCTTTTTCTCATATTAAAAAATTGTATGCTGATGCTTGTGACAGTTTTCCTGCAGCACCTCAATGAATTGTCCCCTCAGGAGTCCTCTTTCAGAAACCCCTCCTCAGGACAAGGCTCTACCTGCAGATTGAATTTTCCATGTCTCCTGAGTTGTATCCATCACAAAGCAGAATAGAAAAGTAATCGCAAACCAGGATTTCTCCAGCTGCATCTTCTACCCTGCCAGAGCACCTTTGCATTTCACTGCACCAAGGACAACCTCAATACTGCTGCCTTCAGCATATCCACCATCTTGCCATCCTGCAAATGAAATGCAGAGCCCAAACACTCAGGTCTCTGCAGAGGTCCTGGAGGAGAGGGATAGATGGGGACACAGATTAACCCTATAAAACCTTTGTTGCCTAGTTAACCAGTTACCAGGACCTGGCCTGGCACTTGGATAAGAACAGTGTGTGTGGGTGGGGCAGCAGACCAAGGTCTGGGAAGGAAGCTGGGCAATGAGTCCTTTGTTAGTTAACTTAAGACATTCCTGAATCTTTGTTTCATTCTCTTTTGATGCTTTGTGTTCAGGTCTATAAACTCCTAAAGGGGAAGAATCCCGCTTTTGGGTATTGTTCAAACATTGTCCATAACTCAAGTTTTTGCAGACACACTTCTAACTTTTGGGCTTAGCAACGTGTACTTTTCAACACGGGATGGCAGGCCTGAAGGAGGTACGTGCTGTGCCACCAGTGGGAAGAAATAATCAACTGCTAACACACGCCATGTGTAAAGGAGACGTGGCTGAGGAGGGCTGGCTTGCTAGCACCTTCCCCTAACTCTGCAGGCAAGGGCCAGATGCATTTTCCTGTCTTCTCTTGGGAAAAATCTGTGGGCGGCAGTTTCCTGTTGTGTTCTGAAACAGGGGATACAACCCTGAAAGTGTTAGCTGCACACATAAAGGAGAGAAAAGCCTGTCAGAAAACAGAGTGTTAACATAATGAGAGTTAACTTCCTCTGTGCTTAGAGAGTGGCTGAACAATGGGGCTTTGTAATGGCTGGGGACTGTGGGCTACAATAACAGTAATTTTCTGCTTGGAGTACACCCAGCACATTGTGGGCACTACAGAGAATAGATAATAAACAACAACAAGAGCAAATAGGAAGAAATGTTAACAGTTTGTCAACGTCCTAGCAAAAATATTTGCCTCTGGAAACACAGAAGAAGCTAATTGTTTAATAAATTGTAGAAAGATTTAAGAGGCCTCATTAGCAGATGGGTTTGTGTAAGAGAGGAAGGCCCTGAACATGCATGTGCAGACAACTACTCCCAGGAGTAACTTCATCAAATTCTGCATGTTCATAGGATCAAGAACTAAATAAACATTATTTGGGCCTGCCCTATTACTGCTGCATAGGAGCTTTGCTTTAATTTTAACAGGGCTATACTAGATCTTCAGATGTTTTCTATTTAGAAAAGCCTCATCACTTAGCCAAATTTACAACTACTTTTTTAGACATGCCTTTGAGGTATTACAGACATAGCCTTTATGACTACAGCACTGAACTTGCTATTCAAAACATGAATTTTTGTCTCTAGGACATACCACATGCTGGTGCAATGTTAGCTGCGTGACCAATGCTCTTTCTCAGCTCTAGAACATGTGTGTGTGTGATAGCAACATGTCCCTCCTAAACAGGCTGTATGGATTCATCATCAGATGATCCCTGAGGAACACTTTTCAGCTAAACATAGTTGTGGGAAATGAGAGAATTCTGAGGTCTTTACTCCATCTTATTAATGGTTAAAAATATAATCTGTATTAACATTAAAAACTTTAAAAGCTTGTTTATGCTAAATGTTTTTTCAAATTATGGCTTGGCAAGATTTTATAAAGTGTAATAGCTTTGTGAACTGAATTCTATCCCAGGATAAAATGTCCATAGAAGATATATTCTACAATAATTAACTCCTCTGTGTAGATAAGCTTTTAAGGCAACAACTCCAACTGGTTTTAAATTAAGTTATAAATCTTACTAGTCCAACGTCCTACATTCTTGGCATAGCAGTAACTACAATGTCCTGAACAAAAACACACTCCAAGAGCAGTAGAATACAGCTGGATTTCGATCTGTCCTTTAATGAACACTAGCTACTACAACTGTGAGTTCTGATACTGATACAGAGATAAAGGATTGCTTGTATTTGTGCTGAGCAATAAGCTTCCATTTGGAACAAATGATTTTTGTGCCATGCCTGTCCTGGAACTGATGCTCATGTAATTAAAAGTGCATTAAGGCATGGCTAAAAATTTAAATGCAGAAGCATCTCAATATGAACAAGAGGGGAAGAGCTGATTGCTCTCATTATCCCTGTTTCAGTTACCTGGAGGAACAGAGGAAATGTCACATCAGCCTGGAGACTTCCAAATGGCAACTGGTAATGCACAGGCTAGGAATTATTTGTTTTCAATGAGCTACTAAAGAGCAAAGAATTAAAAAAATAAAATTCATCCAGTGTAGATGAGCAGACCTTACTGGCCACTGGTGATCACCTTCCTCGACTTTTTTCAGCACCTAATGTGATGCTAATAATAGCAAGCAGAAGTAATGGCCTCTTTAGCTCTAACAAGACCCATCTATTCCCAAGAGGGAAAGATTTCCCTGCTACAAATTTATATCTGCTTTATCTCTCACAACTTAATCACCCCAGCTCTCTCCTTTTCAAGGAAAAGCTGTCATTCGACATCACATTTCCACTCCTGAATCAGATGTGGATTATTTTCAACAGCCTGGGGTATGCTCTGCATAGGAAGTGGGAACTGCTGTTGGAACACAAAGCATTGTTTTGACTGCTGAGAGCTCCAACCAGTGCTGGCAGCTTTGAGGCAACTCCTTGCACTAAGGAGCCCTACTTTCCCTCCCCAGAGAGCAAATTCCAGGACTTGCCCAGGCTCTTGCACTGAGTCTCTCACCTTTAATTTGAACAGTGGCAGTCCGAGATGAAGACAATCCCTTTACGTTGTGAGCTTCGCAGGAGAAAACTGTGCTTTGATTAATACCTGGAGATCAGCCAAGAAAAGGAAAGGAAACACAAACAGCTATATAATCCAGCTTCAACCTTCAGCAGAATTTAAATTATTTGTGACATCCAGCTCAAGTTGTACAGGCAGTTGGAGGGGTGAGCTGGGTGCCAATCAAAGGCATGCAAATTTCAATGTACCTAATGTGCTAAACACGCTTTTAATGGAGGGAGTGTGGCAATGTAGAAAAGCTTTCATGGAAGTGTCAGAAAGCACTGAAAAGGAAGGAAGAATCTGTCAGGACAGCAGCTCATAGTGCTCAGGTATTACAAGTCTGCTTCTCACATTCTGGTGAGCATCTTTGGAGCAAGGATTGTGCTGAACTGTGAGCTCACACAAAGCCCAGTGCTTTGGGCCTCAGCCTACACCTGAGCAACATTCATCTCCTAACTGGGCTATAATATAAGCCCAGGCAAACTTTTAATTAGGTGCTGCCTATTTCTAGTCAATCCCTCACTTTTCATCAGACTTTTGAAGACACACAAAAGAAGGGGAAATGCTACTGCATCAGCACTGAAACACTTTCCAAGGGTGATACAAGAATGTCTTCCGTGAATATCCATCCATCCATCCATCCATCCATCCATCCATCCATCCATCCATCCATCCCTCCATCCATCTCTCCATCCCATGGCATCATACTGACGTCTGGCTGCTCCAGGACACATACAGATATTGCAAATGAATCAGAATTGAGATAGATTTGCAAGGCTGCCCAGAGAACTGTGTCCAGCAACTACAGTCATGCAACTTAGCCCTCAGTTGTCTTAAAAGGATCTAGCTAAGAAAAGTTAATTCGCTCACTGTGGGCATACAATTTAGGAAGGAAGAACATTTCAGAGCTGCACAGAGCAGCTTGCACAGTGTCTCTGACCTTTGACTCATCTCCCAAGCCTGAGACTGACAGCACTGCAAGGAAGGTGAAATGGAAGAGAGGAGGGAGTGCTACTCTCATCTCTGTGAACAAGAGGAGGATGCTGCCAGCAGGCTGAAGGCCAGATAGCACAGCAGAGCAGCACCTGATGTGGTAGGCCTGTCCCAAGACAGAACCTAACACAGCCCTGCCCTGAGGAAAACACAAAACACACCACAAATCAGGAGCTGTGTGTTCCCTAGCACCATGTCAGCACTGCTTTCCAAATACAACATTGCTGAACCTTCTAAATGCTTGCTTTCTAGCCAAGTACTTTGTTACTATCTTCTTCAGAGCATGATATTTTCCTCAGCTGGCAATGCTTGTTTTCTTACCAACTGCCTTTTTAGACATGCTTTGGTAATCCAACCATGTAGGTTGTGTCCTGCTATGTTTTAAGTTGCAAAGTCAAGATATGCTCAAGGGACACCCCAAAGTGCACTGAAAGACGGTGTGTCCAAGGGGCATCCCAAAGAGCACTGGAAGCAAACAAAGGTGCTGATGACACTTAATATATAAAACAGAAATTCATTTGGAGAATCGGTAGGAGTAGATGTCTTTTTCAGGCTTCCAAGCCAATGCCCCCCAACAGATATTTTGTGAAGCACTGTAGGATGAGTTTAGTGGAAGAAGGGTGACTTATTTTTTTGTCTTTCCCCTCTTGACTATCCATCTTCTCAGTTTCCATTTCAACAGGCAGATTATATCATAAGGGAGCAGTTTTCATTTCCAACTCAGAACAGCATCGGTGGTTATGTAAGAGAGGGAGCAGATGATTAAAACCATTTCAAATCACAAATTATGTTTTGATTTGTGAATAAATGAGGTTCTAAGGAAAGCCTTAATAGGATTGTATAGCTCAAAGGATGGCCAAAGATGGACAAAAACTCACCCTGGGCGTAACTGTATTAACACTGATAGAGAGCACCTAGAGATGACTCTTAGTTGTAAAACCCGTTCTTTCTAAATAACGAGTCAGGCTGCTGAGAATAATAAAACAGTAGGAAAGAGAAAACATAACACAGGGCTGTTGGACAACTAACTACAATAAAGTTACTTTTAAGAGGTAACTACAAGAATAACTGCAGTCAGTTTCAGGTGGAGAGACATCACCCTTTTCTAAATGTCGTCTGAAGAGAAGCCCTAACACCTACTGGCTCCTGGGGAAAGCTCTGCTCTGGGGCAAACCTTGGTCTTGAAGGGTATCAACCAGCCCATTTGAGCTCTGATACAATCATTCTTGAAGTGTCAAACAATTGCATGAGGCAGTCAGATTTTAATGATAAGAGCATCCAGCGAGCCTGCAAGAATAGAGTTGGGGGTGGGTAAGAGGCGAAAGCAATGCGTGACAGGGCTGTGCACAGGAGGGGATGGCCTGTACTACACGTGAATGCTAGGAGAGTTCCAAGAGAAACAGCACCAACAGCCAGTTCATATAACCATGAACACCCTCCAAGTGGGGGAACAAGAGGCACCCAATGCATCATCTGTTCAATAGCATCTTTGACAAGAGTGCCAGTCACACAGCTCATGTGCCTCAAGCCAGCAGAAAACACACTGAACAAACATCACCACTCGATATAATCTTTGCATGTGATCATGACCACTTAACCCTTAATGCAGAGTTAAACATCATTCCCACACTATGTGGCTACCCCATGTACAGGGCATGATCAGAAGAGAGCTCTTCTCCTCTTCTGATGCTCCAAGTGATCCCCTGTATTGGCAGCAGCCTTACCTGACACATTTAAGATGGAGGGGGAGACGTCTGGAAGCCCCACTCTAGAGTCTCCCATCCACCAGACAATTGTCACTGGTTCAGGGGGGCCAACAGCAGCACAGGCCATATGAAATGGGGCATTGGGGGACACAGACACATCCTCAGGTTCCACAGTGAAGTAGGGCACACCTGGAAAAGCAACAGACAAGTGACAATAACTGGAGCAATTGCTCTTGTTTATTTCCACAAATACCAGTGCCCAACACTGGACATCCATCTGTCCTGCTGCTTGGCTGAATCCGACGCCCTCTAAGCCCTTCACCAAAAACCAACAGTCAGATATGCTGGATCACCTCAGGGCACAAGTGCCTCAACACTACTACTACTAGAAGTGAGAGAGAAAGAGCGCTTGCTTCGCACAGTGCCTTTGAAAAAACACTTTCAATTCAAGACTCCCCTATGAAACAGCTTTTAGTGGTAGTATTTTCTCAATTTTTCAGCTGGAGAGATTGGAGTTTAAAGAGGCAACAGTCAATAACTTTACTGGTGGCAGACATACACTTTAAAAGGCAGCTAATCCAGCTGCAGATACTTCTTGACATGCATTAAAAACTGAAGCTTGAGAAAGTGTTGAACCACCGGCTTTAACAAACCCATGAATGAGGAAAGAATCCCCGCAGTGAGAGGCTGGGAGCATTTACAATGCTCTCTCTGGAGCTTAATTGAATGGAGATGCCTTCCAGCACACTCTGACACCACGACAACCAGGCTGCCTTGGAGTCAGGGGTAATTTGTTTCAGAGCTGAAGGCTATCCACGGACACAGCTCTCTCGGTAATTATCTGTTCCCCACCATGGAAAGACTCTTGGTTGGTACAACAGGTATCAGATTAGGCCCATGGGGAGCAAAACACATCTGCACTGCTACCTACCTTAGGTCATCTCTAAGTGGTAATAGCTGAGTGTAATTCGACACATCAAGAGATGTGGCTCCTCTTATGGGCAATGCCAAAACTCTCATGGTTTCAGTTCTCCAAACCACTGGCACGGATTTCACCAGCCATCAGCAGCAGTGCTGACCATGCAGGACAGCCAGTATGTACTTCTGGTGGTTGGTGGAAGAGCTGAAGGCCCAGAGAAATGTTCAGCTCCCTTTTATACAGAAATCTTCGTGTGACAAACACTGCTGCTACCAACAGCACTTGCCCCAACCAAAATCAGGTATTCTCAGCTGGAAAAAGCTTGTTCTGGAAACTGCTGGTCTGTTGCCTCAAAGAAACAAAAGAACTGACAACATTGTGCTGAAATTACACTGTCCCTGGCCAAAGATGACAGGCCCAAGCACCTCCACCAGCAGACAATTAATACAGGTGCCTAAATAGGGATTTGGAAGCCTAAAACTTGACATTTCCCCCACGCTACAGCCAAAAGTGCTTTTCTGTCTTTCCCTGACTGTCCAGTCACTGTGTCTTTCAGGTAGAAGTTCCTTTATGCCTTCCTTGCCTCCTTCACTTAGAGTAGTAAGCAAACAAACAGACTAAACTCGAGTCTCTTGAGGAATGACAATGCCTATCTGTGCAAAGGCTATTGTTCAGGACAGGTATATCCTTCATCATGGCATACTGCTTGTTTTTGCTGACATATTTTACTTCATTTTTTTATTGCATTTATACATAAAAAAAATGAGTAAGCTTTTGAGATACCAGCTGTGTCACCTCTGCCTGCTTTGCCCTCCTTCTCCAAGAAAGATTAGAAGGGAAATTAATCACCGTTTCTCTACCTGTGAGCAGGATCCCTGCCTCCTGTCCATTTGTCATGACACCCCAGGTAAACTTTCAGGAAGATCCTGCCCAGCTCGGCAGGTTTTCTCACTTTGGAAGCAGCTAAACAGAGCAGACAAGACCACAATTAAAAACTTTCATAGTTGAGTGAGTGCAGCTGACTCATCCAGCTGAGGAACTCGCACTGCCCCGTCTGTATGTTACCTGGACAGCTCACTACCTGTGACACCTTTAGACTCCTAGGTCAGGGTACAAGAGATGAGTGTCAGCACATAGCTTTCACAGATGCCCCATGGAGACACTGAGCAGCCAGCAGTCAGGAAATCAGTGGCAAAACTAGGAAATTATTCCCCCCTTCCAACAGCATCCAACCTTTAAGGCTGCTTTTTATGTACAGAGCTCAGTTTTAAGACAGTGTTGATTCAGTGGAATGCATCCACATGGGTGTGGCTTGGTCTCTGACTGTAGCCACAATGGGAGCTAGCAGCCCCAGGAACAGCCACATAATCAGAGGTGTAATTTCAGATAGAAAGTTCTGTAAGAAACACAATCCATTTTTTTAACACTCTACCGTGTGCCTCTGAGATCACCCCTCCAGGCATCAAACACTATCATGTTCTCAGTAAGGCCAGAGACCAGCTTCTAAACCAGAAAACAGGTTCAAATCAATTTTGGTTTTGTAAATTCTAAGTGTTTCATAAGATCAAACATTTTTATTACAAAGACAGTTCAAATACCATTGCTAGAAAATCTGGCAGATACAGAAAACCTAAGCAGATATTATACAGCATAGAAATCCACTCAAGCTCACTTCAAGTTAGATCACCATTAGTCCACATTGGTTTGTGTGCCATACTGAAGCATGTCAGCACCTACTGAAGGCTGCAAATCAACAGAGGAAAGATCCTCTTTCAGTCAGAGGACAGTTGTTATGGATAGAGCAACCACTGTGACCCAAAGCTGGCATGTCCAGGGAAGAAATACACAGAGATAACAGCAAAAGTTGGTCTGATAGGCTTTTGCATTCCCAGGTGTTTTCTTACATTAAGAGCTGACACATTTTTTAAACTCCACCCCTTATCACTACTTGTTAATTTTTAATTTTATCCACCAACTCCCTTTACACATGACTATATGCCCAGTTCAACTGCCTTCTGCCATACTTGTTTTTCTCATAAAGGCAACTGGTTGCATTTTTTCACTTCTGCTGTAAGCTTCAGCCTTCATTCTCAACACACTTTGCCTCACATAACTGCAGCTGTTTTTTTGTGACTTTGATACTTTTTGCCAGTGCAGTCCAGAAGGGCAGCATGGTTTTTTCAGACAGCTTAGCACACTGAGCTACGCAATCACTCCTAATACCCCCACCATGCAAACATAGCCACCTCTGGAGCAGGCCATGGTAATTGGATAGAAATAGAAACTCTGCACAAGAGTTTTAAGCTGTAAACAACATTCTCCAGTAGAAACTACACCTGAAAATTCAGGTGGACAAAAGCCTGGAATTTATGGAAGGCAGAATGTGTTACTCTTCTTGTGAGAGCTGCTATGAATATTTCCATGCTCTGAGTGAGTGAGACCTTTTGCTGTAAAACACCCAAACTACATCATCTCCCACAACACCCTCCCTTGCTCCCCAATATTTAGGACTGTCAATTCGGCTCTGGGCCCAAAATATTACCAAATACATCCAAAAAACTACTTCTTGCTGCAAATGCATTCTTCTGTCAACTTCTCAAACAAATATCAAGCCATCCTATGACCACTAGCTTCTGAGGATCTAACAGAATCATGGCTCAAGTGAAATGAAACTAGAGAAAGAAAGAAGCCACCAATCTACACTGCCTTGGGTGACTTTTGGGAGGCCATGAAGAAGCCATTCTTATCAGACAACCCCGGACAGAAAAGAGCCACGTGGAGCAGTCACAGCTATGAAGTGCTGATGTACAGCACTTCACCACTGGGTTAAAACTCACCATTGGCTTAAAACTGTACTTTGCCCACAAAGACCTGTTTGGCTGACACACAGAAAGACTGTGACCCTGCTTAGAGAAGTGGGTTGAACCAGATGAGCCCCATGGATCCCTCTCAATCTGAATTATTCACCATTCTATGAATTATTTAGAGATGACCACAACAATGCATTTAAAAGCTGGGAAGAAATGTGCTTGCATGAAAAGATCTTGTTTCCTAACATGCCAAAATAAAACCAGAAGGCAATGAACTGACAGCTCTGCTCTTTGAAGCAGTTCTCCTACTCCTCTTACTCCTGCTCCGTAGAGATCTCCCTGCAGTCAGCAGCAATGGTTCAGAGCCAAGAAGCCTGTCTGGAGCAATCTGCTCTCACTACTTCAACCTAGAGCATATTGGTGGGTCAGCCCTGGAAGGAAACCAGCACTACTACTCCTCCTTACCTTCCACTATGAGCCACACTTGTTGTGATTCTTCCTTCTTCCCCCCGTTCTCAACCTGGCACCAGTACTTCCCAGAATCTGTCCGCTCGACGGATTTCAAGCTGAAAAAAGTCAAAAGCCATATCGATATTTTATGTGGATAAAGCATGTTTTTGCCCCAAAGGACCCTCCAGTGTTTGGCAAACCAGATGCATGGAAAACACCCACTGAGACACAGCCAGCTCTGGGGAGGAGATCAACAGCCAGCCAGCACAAAGCACATGGCAAAACAGCAGAGATGGGAGGCTCCTCTCTAAAGTGGGTGGAGAGAGAGTCCTTGCAGAGCAGACAGTCTTCCTCCAAAACATCCTCGCAGAAAACCAGTCATCTGTGTCCTCTGAGGATAGGAAGGGGTCATCTCCATCCTGAATCATGACTCTAGCTAGCCTTCAAGTGTGACAGCTTGGCCTACAACATCTGTGCTAGCAGGAAACTCCACACTGCAAACCTCCAGCAACTGCTTTGCCTCAGGTGACAAGACTGGCAACAGCCTCACACAGGAACAGATGGGTCAGACAAGGGTCCCCCTCACCTCCACTGCGCTCGGCACTACTCTGATCCCAAGAGTGGCTCGCTCTGCAGAACTCCTTGGGCCTCCCAGTTTGTGATTTCAAGGGGTTATGCTGGTGCATGGTGAGCAAGGGCAGAATTTGGCCTCAAAGCAACAAGATCTCAGCTACCCAAGGCAGCAGTGTGACTCTGAGATCCCGTCAGTGCACCTTGGCAGACTGCTCCCCATGGGACATGCAGCCATGTGTCTGCTGCCATGCAGGGATTCTGCACAGAGCTGATGCCCACCTTTCTAACGCTAGCAGTCCTCCTGGAGAAGGGGAAGGACGTCCCAGGAAGGAAGACAGAAAGGGGAGAGTGTTTGCCGAAATGCACAAAATGGACCCACTAGAGCCTGATTTTCAGAGCTGGACCTTCAAATGGCATCAGCTGTCCTGCCGTGTTCTGAAACACAGTGATCACAGCAGAGGGTCACACGTGGGTGGTAGAAAGTATCTCTTTAGAAGAGAGGAAAAAGGAGAGAAAGATTCAGATACATCCAGATTTAGCACCCTAATTCTCTGGTGCTGCAGAGAATTCCCAGTGGAGTAAAACAAGAGGCAAGAAGAGAACAGAATGAGATTGTGAAGGACAGAGTTAACTAGTGGAACTGGGGGGAAGTAAACAGTATCATTTCAAGACAAGTTGTTTCCACAACATAATGTTATGCAATAGTTTTACTGTGCACAGATGTTTTTTCCTACCAAAATGTTTCTTACAGACAAGCTTTAACACAAAGACTTTTAGTCTTTGGAATTGGAAACTCTGTGCAATGTCAATCCAAGAAATGTGTTAGGAGATGAAGCCAGAGCTCAGGGAAGAGTGATTCTCAGTCAGTCAACAATTTTGAGCTCTCGTGGTATTGGTATATTTGCCTGCACAAGCTCTTTTAATACATTAAAAAAGACAGAGAAGAACCTTGGGTCTCGTTTATCTCAGTACTTCCAGAACTAGCTGACATCCCTCTTCTGCTGAAATAAAGGTATAGAGATTTGCTTTGCACAAGAGTTTTATGCCTCTGAATGGGGCAGGACTGATATCAAGTAGTGTAAACGTATTAGGAATAAATTAGGATTCACTGCAAAATGAATCAGGGATGTTTCAGAGGACAAACGCTCCTCCCCAAAGAAAGGAAGGGGATAGAGTCCTGTGAGTCTCATTTCAATCAACAATCCTCACCCTTTAGGCAGACTGACAGCTCAAGAGAGAAAGAGAACAGGATGAGCACGAGAAGAAAACCTATTTATACTGCTGCATGGCAGAACAAGATGAACAAACGAAGCAAGACCATCCTTTCACCTTGAAGTCACGTCTCAAGCATTACAAGCATTAGCAAAGCACCTGTCCCCACAGTAGTCAGAAAACCAATATGATTCTAGTGGATAAAATCTCAGCGCTCAGTGGCTTCGGTTCTGCTCTCAGTTATGTCCTTGCCACGCAGTGAACTGCAGACCTAAGAACTCTACCCCACTGAGGGCACTGCAGTTGCAGAGAAATAGCTGACAGCAGAAAACTGTGCAATAGTTTCCATGTTATTCTTCCTTCTCTGCATCTGTTGTACCTGAGGAAGCCGATCCAGTGTTCTTCATCTACTGGAATGTACACCTGGTCTACGCTTTGCACCACTGCTCCGTCCTTGATCCACAACATCTCGGGATCTTCCATTCCCTCGAGGCTGCAATTTAGTTTCACGGGCTGACCCTGGGACACCTTTAATTTGATTGGAGGTCCTGTAAATTTCATACCTAAAAAAAAAATACTACTCCGCCCCACCCCCAGAAGAAGGGGGGTTGGAGTACAGCAAATTACTCTAGGTTGGTGGTCTGGAATTACATACCCTACCAGCACACACTGCAGAGGAGTGTGTTAGTCTCAGCACTGCTCTACTATGTCTGCTAAGCAATAGGCAAATGCAAGCACTGAAAGCACAATTGCTGGAGAAAAGTGGTGGTTCAGTGTGTACATGGGAATTTTTTCAACTTGTGTAACAGCAGGGTGATGTTCTGCAGAGCAGTGCCCAAGCAGAGATACACAGAAACGCCGGGAGCTTTGTCGTGTCAGTGATCCAGCAGCGCTAACTGCATCCATTCAACATGCTACCACACCTCCCTCTTTTCCCCAGGCCTGGATTTATGCTACGGAGTTCTTGTGCTGCTAAGAAATCATCATGCTTGCTACATTGTATGCATTTGTAAAGAGCTTGGATATGAGAAAGAATCAATTATGTCTTGTTACTCAGCATACACTGTTCTCCTGCCTTACAGAAAGCTTCTCTACAATTTGCAAAACCCATGAAAGCAAAGCCTATTCCACAGAATACCTCACTGAGGAGCAGAACTGTTTAGAGAACAGATATTTCTGTCGCGTGATGTGGGTGTGTGCTGAATGAGCTGCCTGGAGGACCCTTCAGTCCAGCCAAGGGACCACACTGTACCCAGAGCTACACCATCGCGACCCCAGAGCAGCAGGGACAGAGCTGGTGAAGCTGCTCAGGTTTATGTTGACACAGAAGTGATCGGAATTTGGCCCGGAGCACTGTTACATGTGTAGGTGGATGGGGAGTGTTTCCCTCAAGCAGAGCGAATGTATGGAATTTGTTACCATGAGAAGACACGGAAGCCAACTATCTAAGCTCATTTAAGAAAGACAGGCATATAAAGGAGGAACCAGACGATCAAAGGAGACCGTGGGAAAGCAGGAAGGTAGCAAATAAATGTAAAGTTAGTTTTTGTTAGGGAGAGTGGCTATTTCCTACGCAGTGGCATAGGACTGACAGACCAGAACACATCTAGCCTAGTCCAGCAGTATTATGCCCTGGCAGTGGACTCCACATCCTTCAGAAAAAAATTACTCCATCACTCTTGCCTGGCCATGTATCACAGTACATTGCAACTTCACCCAGTTCACTGCTCAGTCAGCTTCTCACAGGATGCCTTGCTAGCTCACAGAGCCAGTCAGAAAGTGCTGCTTAGTGAGCAGCCCTGTAGCTCCCAAACTCTCTTACAGCCTTTCCGGTGATCCAACACAGATTTCAGATGTGCCGCTTCCCTTCTTGCTAAAATGCCACCCTCCCACAGCCATGAGGGCACCACCACAGGACAGAGGAGCAGCAGAGGAACTCCCAGCGTGGTTGTGACAGCTGGGAGAAGGGGAACCAGTACTGTGGGACCAAGCCAGTGCTCTGCCGCCAGCAGCCTGTACCCAGATGAGTATCAGCAGTCTAGGAGAAAACTCAAAACACAGGCAGAAGATCTTTACTCCTTTCCTTAATGAGATTCCCCAGCCGGTTTCCCAAAACTCAGTCTTTTGCCTTTTTGTCTGGTGTTACTCATTTAGCAAATTCATGAAGAGCACTGGAAAATGGGCAAGCTGATCATTTGAGTTTAGTTGCTACAGCTTATTTTCTGGGCTAAAGATTTGGTCACCTTGGGTGAGGATAGAACCTCACATTACTTAACTCAAATGTAACACAAACAACATATCTTGGTGCGTGCCAGAAAGCATCCTCCCTTTCACCACTCACAGTACTGAAAGACAACATGAAAGCCTCACAGCAGCTCTCTCTGTGTTTCAGGAAACTGACACAGTCAGGCTGCTACATGCGCACAAACTGACAGACATTTTCATTACAGGTGCCTTCACGGAAAAGTCAAACTATTCAGCATCCTTCAGACCGCCCTGCTGAAGGAGTTAGCCACATATTAAACCAGGAAATATTGCTAAAGATCCTTTATGGTTTTCAGTTAGCAGAGAAATCAATGATGTAGGAAATTAACATAGAGTAAAAGTGTTCAGAGTTGTACATACTGTCAAAGTATAATCCCTCCATTAATTTCAACCGAAATGAAGAATCACAGATCAGGTATTTTTAATAACTTTATAGGTCAAAAATGCAGTTTTGGCTGCAGCATCTCTTCCTGCAGGTATCAGGAAGAATCACATAGGAGGCAAATAGGAATTTTAATTTCCACTTATTCCTCGTTTTACTCTCCCACTCACTATTTCTCATCTGACAGCATTCTTGACTGTGCAAGAAGTAATTTCATCCAAATAGGTTCCGCCAAGCCTACCTGTAAGAGCTGCAGATTGAGAAATGTATAGACAGGAAACAGAATGGTATTAAATTTCTTATCAAGCAGTTGTCTGAATTGACAGCAAGTGAACACACTAATTGTCAAAATACATGACACATCTGTTTGTTTGTTTTTTACACCCGATACCTCTGAATATTTTAATTCCTAGGAACAGAATATGTTTTTTGTGATGGGAGTGGAGAGAGAGGAAGACGTCTGCTCATGCATGCCAGGGTAAAGGCTTTTTGCTCCTCAGGACACTAATCTAGCGATCCAGCCTGTGCCATAGCCTCCCCAGCTCCGTGTCACTGCACGCACCCCGCTCCACACACAGCGCGGAGCCCAAACTCCCGCTGAAGTCGGGAGGAGGTTGGCCGGGGCTCCGAGACGCTCCAGCACGCTGACTTTCCCGGCCGACTAGGGGGTGAAACTTCGGAAAATGAGTTCATGAAGGGAAAAAAAAAAAAAAATCAACCAGCAAAAGCCACTCAGGAATGCGTTAGCGCCCGGCTTTCCTCGGCGACGGCCCGCGCTAGGCACATACCAGTGCAATGCCTCCGCAAACACCGGGGAGGATTACTCGCTACTCTCTACTCGCAAGCGGGCGAGGCTCGCACAGCCCGGGCTCCCCGCCGGCACCGCCGGCTCCCGAGCGCCACGTCGCTGGCCCCACAAACACGGCGGAGCCGTCCGTGCCCGGCCGGGAGGGGCAAAATGCGCCTGCCCCGACCACCACCTGTGGCCGTCCGAGGCTCCGTGGCCGCCGAACCGGGAGGACCAGGCGCCCCGGTGCCGCGCCCGGCCCCTCCTGCCCGGCGACCCTCGGCGGGCTGCGGACACTCGCAGAGGTGGCGGGGCGGGAGCTGCCCGCGGAGAGACCCGGCCCGGCGGCAGGAGCCGCGCCCCGCAGCCCCTCCTGCCGCGCCCGGGGTCTCGGGGAACAGTGCCCCGCCGCCACCGGGCCGTCAACCCCGCTCACCTGCCACGGCAGCGACGTCCCGGAGTGCCGCAGCCCAGAGTCCCAGCACGAGGAGCCGCGGGATCGCCATGCTCCGCTTCAGCTCCATCGCTCCCGCATCACCATCCTCCCCCTCCGCTCCCGGCGCCGCGGGGGGCTCGCACCGCCCGGGCAGGCGGCGGTGACAGCGCCTGCGGCTGGGGGAGCCCCGCGTCGCCGTCCGATACCGGGCTCGCCCGGGAGGCTACGGGGACGCTCAAACTTCTGGCTCCGACCGGGGCGAGCCTGGGGAAAACCTGCTGCGGGCCGACGGCACGGGTCGGTGGGGTCGGGTCGGGTCCGCTGCGGTCCGGTCGCCGCCGCCGGGCGATCTCCACCTGCCGGCTTGGCCGCCGCGGCGCCACTCTGCGGGTCGGTCCGTCCGTCCGTCCCTCCGTCCGTGCCTGCCCAGCCGCCGCCGACTCCTTCAGGAAATGGCGCTCTCGGGCGGTCACGGCGCGCTGTGCTCCCCCTCTGACATCACGTCATGAATATGCATGAGCCGGGCGCCCACCGCCCCCGGAGCGGCGAATCACCGCACCCGCCGCCCCCGCTCCCCCGCCCCGGGACGGGACCGGGGCTCCGAGCCCCCGGGAGGGCGGGGCGGGACGGGACGGGACGGAGCGGGGTGGGGCGGCAGCGGTCGAGGTGTGTGGAGGCGGCGCCCCTGGCGGGCTGCTCCGCCGGGCGGCCTGGTTTCCAGAGTGCCGGGAGCAGTGACCCACATCCGCGGGAGCTGCCGGCACCGCTTATCCCCCCCTATTTACTTACATGTGGCCCCTCTGGAACCCAGGCACACCATCCAGCCCCCAGGGGAGGAGGACTTGGGGCCACCACCGGGACTCAGCCCCCCTAGTCCGAGGCTCTGCCGGGATGAGCAGAGCCCGCTTCACGCACACAGCACCCCCAGCTCCCTCGGCCGGCCCTCTCCAGCTCCTTGCTTTGGCCACACTCTCCGCACCGTTCGTCTCCGGGGCTGCCGGTCACCCCATCCCGGCGGCTGAGCTGTGGAGGAGCACCGGCAAGGTGAGGAGATCCACCCCGTGCCCTTCAAGTAAGATCGGCTCGGCCTTGACCATTTTTCCGCTAGTGGAAAAGTAGGGAGAGAGCTTAGGAAGGAGATCTCTGCTGCCACAGGGTTAGTAGAACGGCGTGGAAAAAGTCACAGATTTTTTAAAAATCTGGCGCTGCCTTTTCGTAGGAGTTACGGTGAGAATCTGGGTTGAAAGGTGCCATAAGGAGCAATATCGTTACAACACGATACAGCTCTTAGCTCTGCCACAGCCATCAGCGTGCAGCACTTGCCCAGCAGCTCCTGCAACACTCTGAAAACCTGGCTGGAAGGAGGAGTGCAGGGAAACTGCACTATCTCCAGTAGGGGGAAGGAGAAACTGAGGCACAACAAGCTCATATAATTCCATTCCAAACTCTAATCTTCACCCCCCCCCCCCCCCCCCCCCGCCAAGTCATTTGCATTTCTGATAGGAATTCCTAGGGGACTGGAGCAATGCCAAGAAGATTTCATTACTGGAATGGAAATGTCACTCCTTCCCCAGTGCCTCCTGCTGCAATGAGGTAGCTGGGAGGAGACACTGACAAAGCCATCCATTTGAGTGCTCCTAGGAAGTCTAGTTGCACTTGGGGACAGGAAATCACCGGGATCACTATAGCTCTTGGGCTGAGAGGTTCTGTGCTGGTGCTTGCTAAAAGCTTCATGCACACTTGCTGTTGCTGCCTCTCCCCCATGCATCTATCCAGCTACATGGTGTGTTTATGCACTTACAGCAATAGCAGCCTCTAGAAGGTAGCTACTTCTGCAGATTTTAGTTGTCTGACGAGAAAAAAAAAATAATGGCCATTAGAATGTCATGTTTCTATGGTGCGTTTTTTCTAAGGATTGCTTCCAGCCCTACGATTACAGAGGCTTACATTACACTGGTCCCATGGGCTCAGGAAGTGCTCCAGCTGTAGCATGGCACAGGCCAGATTCTGGGTTGGTGTAAGAGAGTAAAGCTTTGCTGGAAGCTGTAGATCAAGGGGGACTTTCCCCATCAAGAGATCTGACTTCAGCTGTTCTGAGAAGGGCTTTGTGTTAACAGTGATAGGCAGGGAGAGCCATTTGAAAATTGGACTGAAATTCTATGCACACTGCCAGCTGAAGTGCAAACTGCATTGGGAAAGCTTACAGAGGAGTGCAGTATCACCATGCAGAAAGCAAAGGAACTGGTGAATCTTAAATGTTTTCAGGAATTGGAAACAAATAAACTTGGCCTCTTGTGGCACTGAATCAAGCACCATGGCTTTATTCTTCAGGCTGTAATATCAGTGACAGTGCTCACTGTTCACACACACAGGACACAGCTGTTGGCTGTCTGGATCACACTCTTTCCTTACTTTTGCTGCAATAGGGTGTTGCCACATGTCACCAGATGTGCTGGGAAGTGTAGGTATATTCCAGAAAATGCCTGAATAGCTATACAATAATCCAGAGGTGAATGCCCAGTGCTGGGAGACTTAAGACAACAGAAAAAGAGAAGGAAGGACAAAAGGGAGAGAGAGGAAAGAGAGAAGGCAGAAGGAAGAGTAGTATTTGCTGGACTTTTTCACCTTCCTCTACTGTTCAGCCCCTTCTAACTTTTGAGACCCAACAGGGCATCTGCAACAGGTTACCCCTGTGAGAAAGCACCCCAAATGCCCAATTTCCACATGAGAAGCCATAGCCCTAAAAGTTCAACAAAAGCTGCTGGTACATGCCACTGCTCCACTGTCAAAGTAGTCAGTCTGCAACTGGACAGAAAGCCCCTGTGTTTTGTACAAGGTGTTTTCTGTAGAGTTGCCCAGTTTGCACTGGGATTCAAGAACTTGTCCATTCCATCCTCTGAGTTGGGATTTAAAAAGCAGCATTAACCCTTCCATTGCTAGAGGGCAGACCCCTCATCCTGCATTGGTTAGCCGTGGCAATGGCAAGAACAAGGATGAAGTGACATTCAAGGGTTGCAGGAGTACAGGAGTAGCTCTGCTCTACAGTGTAGGAGACCCAGGATGGCTATTCAGGGGCTTCCGGAATGGAAGATCTGTTGAAGCCAGCATATTTAGTCCCAGACTAGAACAAGAACAGCTCCCAGCTTTTTGGTCACCACCAGAGGCTACAGCAAGTGACGGGAAGAAGCTCCATGTGTGTGAGGGCTTTTGCAGCTTAGGGATGGCTTCTCAAATTAATGCCCCAAAGTTGGGCCAGAATACAGTGACTAAAGAAGCACAAACCCTAAGGACTTTCCAAAACTTGCCAAAGACACAGCTTGAGAGCTACTGGATAACACAGTGGCTTTTTAGGTCACTGAAAAGGACTAAACAGGGAATAAACTATCTCCATCCTCTGCCCAACCCATCATAAGGGATTGTTCATGTCAGATAATAATAGCGTTTAACGTGGCCACTTCTGAGGACCCAAATATAACTCTCCATCTTGGCACACACGTGGGACTAAACTAGCCATCCCAAGACCTTGGGTATGGTATTTAAAGCCACGTGTTGCTGCAGAGGCAACAGCAGCTCACAAGAAGACTGAAACTCATCCTGCCTGTGTCTGGGCTAAGCTTGCCATAACTGAGTTAGGGTGCTCATTTGGGAATTCTCTTAGCTACAGCTGAACTCTGTTCTCTTTTAATTTATATTATTCTACCATCTCTTCCCTTCTCCTTTCTTGTCTTCCTCTCAACCACCTTCTTCAGTAAGCACTGTGTTGAAATATTCCTGTCTGTCTGTTTCAGCCTCCTCCAGCTCTTATATCTTTCATATGTGCTGGTTTTAACTTCTTGTGTGAACAAAGAGGACAGGGAACTCTATTTAAGACTTGCATTTACTTTGTCTTCAGAATACAAGGTTATCAGGTATGAGTCTGAGCTTTGAGTTTAGGCCTGATCCTTTCCTATTTCCCAAACTCTCCCAGCTCTGCCTGAGTGTGGCAGGTGGCATGGTGTAGATGAGGGAGCCAAGGATTGGGTCACTGTCTGGTGGATCTAAATTTGGATTTTTCTCTAAGTTTCAAGGTTATCCACTTTGGCCCCAGCTCAATCATAATTATCACCCCAAGCCCAAACATTGTTCCTCCACATGTCTGGGATGGTTACTTTTTTTAGAGGTGATAAAGTAAAACATCATATGTGTTATCTGTCTTTTGTGATAAATGCCAAGCTGTCAGAATGAAAATGTTACATAAATCACACATGAAATATTTACATTAAAAAAGATCAACTCATATGAATTTTAAAAACCTTTCTGATGGTGCCATCATTTGGAGCAGGTTAGCCACATACTGCCAATGTTTCCATTTCTAAGTTGAAATAAATACAGCACATCAAAACAGAGTCATCAAACAAAACCAAAATGTATTGAACATGGTGCAACAGTCAATGCCATAAGAAATCACTATATAAGTATGCAGAGTTACATATAATCTATGCATATCAATATGACTTTACAAATTTCATATTACATGTTGATACACACAAAATGGACTTGGGAGGAAGCACTTGTTGCCAGCCCCTCTGGGGGCTCAGTTTCTTACCTACTCGTAAGGTAGGGTGAGACAACACTGGTTTGAAAGTGACCATATGTATTGCCATTGTATTGCATTCTCCTGTGAGTCAGAGGGGAATAATAATCTCCACCAGCCATGTAACAAAATGGTATGGAGCTTGCTCAGAGTACAACCATCCCTCGTGGGATGGAGATTTGGCAGGTGCGAGGTCCCTGCTGGGTCCTCAGTGTGGCCACAAGGTTCTTGGACCAGCCCCTGACTCTGGGAGGGGGCCAGGCCAGGGGGGCAGAGCCCACAGCCCAGAGTGCAGTGGTGTGCTCTGTCAGGACCAGACACCTTCTGGATATGGAGAGGCTGGCACTAATTCTGGAAGGTGGCACACCTGCTCCAGGGGAAGACTTGCAGGAAGAGCCTGGAGCCCCAGCAGGAGTGGCCAGTGGGGCTGGCTCCCAGCTGTGCTCCCTGCCTGGGGCTGGGGTGGCACCACATCTCGCCTGGGAAGGTGAAGTGGGCTGCAGACCAAAAGCTTTCCTCAGGGCACACCGAAAGCTGAAAGGTAACGTAGGCGGTCCTACAACTACTGCAATAGACACTGTGGGTGGAAGAGCTTCCTAACAGCTCCAGACTCTCTGTGGGAGGGTTAATACCATATTTACCTTTCCCTCTCCAGCCCCTCTCCCCTTGTCAAGCCTGTGCTGCTGTGCTCAAGTCGAAGGAATTAAACAACCACAAACCAGACCTACTGTCCTAAAAATAGTGGCATTAACAGGGCACTAATCTACATCCTAGCTATCGGGGTGGAGCTGGACAAGGTGAACTACAGCTGGAAATGCAGCAGCATCTCTGCTGCAGACCAGGAAGGGCAGTGTGAGCAAAGGGCATTTTGCTGTATCGGTGTACATCACTGCTCCTGAAGAAAGTCCTCAGCACTTCTCAGGGGCTTCATTTGTGGCTATGTGAGCAGTCAGTGACATTTGTGCCATTAATACCTTACTTTTGCTCAATGGAAGATAATTACACCCTGAAAGATATCCTCACTGGCAAAACCCCAGAAAAACTGGAAAGCAGAATTGAGAACTGAAAAAAAAAAGGAAGATGAGGATGAAGCAAAGGAGAGAAGGAATGACAGAAGAAAAGGAAAAAAAGATTGGGGAAAAGAAGATTTTTTAAAAAGCACCTCATTTGGGGTTTGCAGCAGGTGACTCAGCGCCTGCAGATCTGAATTCTCCTTCTGACTTGACTCTGGCTGGCTGTGTGCCTTGTGCCTTGCTCTATCTGAGGTTCTTACCTTGCAAAGCATCCAGGAGAGCAAATGTACTGGCAAAGCACAAGCATTTAAAATCCTCCAGCAGCCACAACAATCAAATGCTGTGACTGAAATGTTAAAAAAAGAATGAGGGTGGGATGGAAGGAGAGGCAGGGAATCAAGGAGCAGAGGAAGGGTGAGGAGTGAAAGAGTTAGAGGAATGGGGAATGAAAGACATGAGAGACCAGGTGGAAGGGGAGAAAAATCTTGGAAATGAGGTTAGGTGTTGGTCAGTCTTTATGTCCTCTTGCAGTGGCAGGGGGAAGAGCTCAAACTCATCCAGCTGACCTGCTGTAGTCAGGTCACTCCATCCTGGTGCCTGCAGGCTCCCCACTGGTGTCACCTCTGCAATCCCTGTCCCAGAGCAGAGGAGCCAAGTATCCACGGAGGCCTGTCACAGAGAGGTTTCCAGGCAGGAGGAACGCCTGATGTAGAAATGCCGCCTGTCCTGCCCCTCCGGCCTGTGCACGATCAGGACAGGGAAGAATCGGGCATCATGGTAGGTTGGGGGGTTCTCGTTGACAGCCAGCTGACTGGAGTAGGAGCAGCACTGCTCATCCTGGCAGCCCCGGTCTGCAATGCTGCTGCTGCGGCTCCTCCAGAGGCCTGTCCTGTGGGAGCCATGGATGCGGCAGAGGGAGAAGCGGCTGGTGTTGAGGGAGAGGCGGGAGTTGCCGCTGCAGCTGTGGAAAGCGTGGCGTGAGAAGATGGAGGAGGTGCTGGAGGCACGGTTGCAGCGCTCACAGCCGTGGGCCGCCTCGCCGTACCGACACACCGTGTAGCTGTTGTAGGCCGGGGAGCTGGCCAGGTCCATGAGCATGGCCTCCGAGTAGCTGGGGATCAGCTGCCGGTTGGTGCAGATGTGCCACTCCAGCTCGGTGCTGTCCTGCGTGGTGTCCCGGGGCATGCGGTACCGGTACAAGGGCTCCTCGGCCGTTGTGGGCGCCGTGTACTCCAGGCCCAGCAGCTTCTCCACATGGTAATGGACATAAGCAGTCCGATACTCTATAAGCACCCTGAGTGGCCACGAGATCATCAGGATAGCTGCCACCCAGAAAGCATAATGGGACACGTACCACGGGAGGTGATCCGGGTCTCCGTAGGCCATCATAAGCTCTTTAAAATCCACATTTTTGAGTTGCATGCCTTCCCTTACCTCCATGTAGTCATCAAGCCCCTCGATCTCCATGAAGAAATGAGCTCTCTGAGTCAGGTAAGAGTTCTCAGATTCAATGTTGGCAAAGCTGAAGCACTTGGTGAACCTCAGTTTGGTGGCTGTATAGCTCTCCAAGCCCAGGAGCTCCTTGGAGATGTCCTTGTAGCCACAGTGAGAGTAGTCAAATTCAGCTTCAGCCACGTGTGTGTTGACCCTCTCGTGGTAGACCTGTGTGGTGGTGTAGGCATCACCGTTGCGGTACCGGGTCACCTGCCGGGTTCGCCGTACGAAGTGGTAGCTGATGGCCTTCCACCAGATGCACGGAGTGGCTTGCTGCATGCGGTTGATGCACTCGTACACACTGTCCACGTCTGCCTTGTACTGCAGCTCCCTCTTGACGTGGCAGTGCCAGCACTCCACCAGGTACACCACATACAGCATGGAGAGGAAGGCCAGTGGGATATAAACATAGCCGTCTGAGCATGGGCTGTCGTGGTAGATCATAGACTTGCCCTTGAAGGAGCTATCGAAGCTGAGCTTGGTGACTCTGGCCAGCTGACACCAGGCCACGGCACCCAGGCAGCCATACATGAGGATGGAGAGGAGGAGGCATTTCCAGTGGGACTCTCGGCACATGCAAGCGCTCAGGGACTGTTTCACGGGGCGTTGCTTCAATCACACCGCCGTGCAAGGGGAGAGAAAGACAAAGAGAGAGCGAGGAACCTGTCAGTCACGCTGCTTTGCACAACACACACAGTGGCTGCTGCCATCAAGGCTGTGTCTGGCTTTTCTCTTGACTGCCTGAGAACTGGGACACCACCCTAATATAAATGTCAATATAAACAGAAACACCCTGCCAGGGACAGAGGGCTCTGGACAAAGCTCTTTCCTTGCTTCCTTCTGGCTCTGGGGAGGGAATTTGTGCAGCAGTGACTCGCTGTGCCCACACCCTGGTCAGATGGGCACCTCTGCAGGGAGCAAGATATATCCCCATCTCCTTCTCCCTGCCTGCTGCCAGCATCATTTACACACCCTGCCATCTTCAGAGGTTGAGAGTGCTGAGCAGGTGAACAGCCAAAAGTGTGGGACTGTGGAATTGTCCCTTTGCTTCGTGAGTGCCCCATGCTTAAGTTCCCACATGCTGCTATTGGGGAGGCTCAGGAGCAGTGTCTGTCACACAGCTGTGGCCCCACAGGTTGTGCCAGCACCGAGGACCAGCACCTCACGCAGCTAAAGCTGCTGCCTGACTCAGAGCTGACTCACATCCAACCCTGAAACCTACCAAATGATCGACACCATTTTCTTGGAGATGAGCCATCAGGAAAATGACTAGATTCAAGCACATTTAGTTGAAAAAATTGTCAAGATTACAGCACGATGCAGCATTGCTTCAGGCTGGTTATACCAGCTTTGACCTAAAATGCTTGAAAGCTTCAGTGTTGAAGCTAAGGGTGTATGCGTGAATATTTAAAACTGCACACCCCCCCTCTTTCAAGTCCCAAAAGTCAGGCTGGGAACAGAGCTGGGTTTTCACTCCCGTACTCCCACTTCATCCCCTGAGAGGGCACAATTGCAGTCCTTACTCCAGCCCTGGTGCAGTGAATCAGCTGTGTTGTCATACGATGCTGTTATAAAGAAAAATGCCAACTGGAGCCAAGCATCTAGTGCTGTCCCTGCAAAGAGCAATGGCAGCATGAGTTACACCACTGGCTGGCAGCTGTCTGTCTGTAGACAGTGCATGAAGAAAGATCCCCACTGCCCTAGTAGGCAATGAGGAGGGCTGTTTGCGTCCCTTTTGCTACTGCCATCCTCTGCCTCTCCTAACTGAGGAAATGACAGTGAGAAAGCAGATGCACACTGATACTCATGCATCATTATGCCCTCTGCTGAGCCTGATTTCATGCAAAAATAGAAGCACGATGTTACTCCTTCTCCCAAGGGCCCACCTCTAATGCATCAAACTGCTCTGTAGATGCCAACAGATGCTAGGTTCAGGAAATGTCTTCTCTTTCTTTATCCACAGATAAATTTCTCCCCCAGTAAAGCTTTTCTTGGACCTACAGCAGTTAGGATTCAGTAAGTGATCTTGAACCAGCAAGGAATTTAAGAAGCAACATCTTACAACTCAGGAAATAATAGCATGGCGCCACTGGAAAGAAGACTTTGCTGGCTTCTCAATAAGATGGAAGCATTGGCACCTAACTTGGCAGGGCTGTAGGGTCAGATTTAATACTGCTTTGCTGTTTTGTTTTTTTTTCCTGAGACAGAGAAGCACTTCTAAGTAACCACAGAGGGTTTTACGACTTGCTGTGAAGACTGCAAGACCAGATTTCATGGGGTTTGGTTTTGATTTCATGGCTTTTAATCTGACACTGTGTAAGTGCAGACTAATTTTATTGATTTTAAGTTATACCAGCATACACTTGCAGGGACTTATGGCAGAATCTGGCCCTTGATTCTTCCTGATGCATCCAGAAGGAATCTGTAAAAAATTTATATTATTTTCCCAAAACTTTTGTACATGTGTCCGAATAAAGTATAATTATTCTGGGCTGTATTCTGGTTTCTGTATTCTCTTTACAGCAGCTAAAACAGATGTAGAGTCAAGTGGGTTATAAAGAGCTAAGTGGGTTATAAAGTACAGGGTACATAACTTCTGTAGGTAGGGCAGTGTAAACAACTCAGTGTAGGTAAGAATAAGGCTGTTTTTCTTAGCCTTTTGCACAGAACTTAGAGGAAAGCCACAAGGTGGCTTCAGGCAGTCCCTAAATCAGCTAAAAAATAACTAGAGAAGTTTTGGGAGTGAATCCCCTACGTGCAGTCTATGTGAAGTCATGGAGTTTAATCTCTTGAAACTCTCGTCAAATGCCCACTGCTCAGTCTCAGTGGGGTTACTGCCCCAATGTAGGCTTCTGCCCCAGCTGTACACTGGACTCCAGGTCAGAGCCCCAGGTTCTCCTGACTCGTGGGAAACCCACCAGAAATTACTGACTTGTATTCTTTATCTCTTCTTGACATGAAACTAGAGTTTTTAACTTCTATAGTAATGCAAAATATAAACTGTAATGAAGAACTGAAAAGCTCTACCTATTTTTTTTCCTCCCCTGGAGATTTTACAAGGTGAAGAAAACTTTAAACATTAAAATCTCTCTACTCCAGGCCCTGAGACTGTGCAGAAGGAACAGCAGGACAATATCCCAACACAAGAATTTTTGCTCTCATTCAGGCTTCTGCAGGTACCTCTAACTGAAAATCACTTATGGTTCACACAGTGAAGAGTGCCAGCGGACCCACCAAAAAAATGCCCAGCAGTCAGTTTTAATGTGAGTGCTTAGGTCACCCATACAGCTCCAGGAGCCCCATTTTTTTCTATGACTTGTTGGAAGCACTGTCAGCCAGGGGACAAAGATGTCCCATGCCAGCTAGGACACTATTTGCCAAAGGCAAACTGCAATCCCACCTTCCCTTTATCTCACTTGCTTTGACTAACAATTTCTCTGTGGTCCCACCTACAACCCACAGGCTGGCTTCTGCCCAAGGGGTGGTTCAACCAGCCCTGCTGCTTAGGGCTATCAGAGCCATATCAGAGTGGGCAAATGCCTCCTAATGTGCTTATCTCCATGAAATGCCATCTCCCCTTTGGGGGATGAGATAGCTCTGGTTCCACCAGCCCTAGAGCAGCACCCAGCTGGGTTAGCAGTAGCTCAGAGGTTTGCAGGTCCAAGATGACATTTCTGTGTGCATCCTCTGGAGGCACTGCAAAAATGGTCTTCAACCCACTGCACTCAAAGGGCTGGATCGGCCCAAGACAGATTTTCTCCACTATTCTCACAGCAGCCTACAAAAACGGCAGCTTCTCTCCTCTTTCCATTAGTGAAGACGTGCGGCTATAGAGCCCACTGCCACATCTGATTCACACACCTATCAGTCCAGTTCAGCAGGGCCTTCATGTTCAAAAACCTTTGGTAAAAAACACAAGTTCTTTTGCCGGGCTTTTCTGACCCACTGTGTCACTCCTGCTGTTGTTCCTAAGGCAAAGCCCAATCCCTGCAAGTCCTCAGTTATAAAAAAGATCTCCCTTCCAGGGTCTACTTCCACAGTTGTCCTGCATGTTTCAAGTTCTGACCATGTTCATCTGGCCTACAACCCCCTATTTCTCTGTCTCTTTGCTGAACTAATTATCTAACACAATTATACTATTAGAAACCCTATTAGAATGTTTGTAAGAAAGACATGAAATAGAACATAACTACAATAAAAGTATCAGACATTCAAAAATCTAATAAGGAAATTATCTTTTCATCTCTCTCTGCATAACAAATTCATTAATATGTTAAACCAGTGGCTCCCAGACTTTATTAATTAACATACCACCTTCTTACAAGAATTATGTTTGTGGTACTGTGTGGAATTTTCTCCTTTCATGCACAGTATTTTGGATTGAAACAGGGCAAGCTTGTATTTCTGGATGAGTACAATAAATGTTTAAGGAAACTAATAATTTCCATGATAACTTGGGCTAGCCAGAAAACAGAGTTGCAACCTTTGAGGAATTCTGTGGCATCTGTGTTGTTTTGATGTGGAATAAAAGCATAACCCCTGGAAAATCTTAATAGAGAAACATAATTGAAGAAAGCAAAGACAGAGAGCCTGACAGAAAGCCAGAGCCAAATAGACACTAGAATAGATGGAGGCTCAGTCGCCAGGCACTTTGTCTGCAAGCTAGCCTAAAGGGTTCTCTAACCCAAACCAAGAGACATGTCCTCCCTCTCCAGCTTCTGGGGGGCTTTGCTTTGGGCTTTGCTTCCAGCATTGACCCGAGAAACATCCTGACAGGTTAAATGAGGCACAAGTTGCCCAGAGAAGTTGTGGATGCCCATCACTGGAAGAGTTCAAGGCCAGGTTGGACAGGCTTTGAGCCACCTGGTCTAGTGCAACATGTCTGTGCCCATGGAAGGGGGCTGGAACAACAGGAGCTTTGAAGGCACCTTCCAACACAAACTGTTCTGTGATTCTGCAACCACATACTGTGAAGAGGAATGGATTTGTCAAACTAAACGTTTCACCCAAAATGTCCCAACCTGCTCTGATGACAGTACAAATTGTAAAAATCTCCTGTTATGAATGGAATGCCACGAAGCAGCAGCACAGCTGAGCTGTCAGTATCACTGCTTATGAATTTCAAGTTGTGTTAAATACACATGCTGTTAATAACATCTTGGTAGTCTCTGGCATGCTGCTGAACTGCTTTCAGAGGCCTCCCTTCTCATTGCACCTGACTGGATTGGAAACTCCTGGTAACTCTTACTGAAACTATCCACAATCACATGCCAAAATTCACTTAACTCTTCCACACTTTAAAACAGTTAACAAAAAATATTTTCCAAGTTCTTTAGTAGATCTCAGCATGAATGAGAAAAATGCCATGAGTGAGAGTTGGCATGAGTGCAGAGGGCTGTGGGTGTCTGTGTTGTGAACCTTGTGGAGAGCGACAATGTTTAGGGATAGCCTGCCCTGAGCTGTCTCTGGCCCCAGGCAGTCAGCCCCCACAGCACTGCTCTGCATTTGATTTTTTGGGCCCATCATTTCTAGAAAGCTGACAGAGCAAAGGACCTGTGTACCACTCAGCCAGCTCCATATGGTTTGTTTGCTATCTGGTGGTGTGGAGCACTCTGAGACACTAAAATGATATATGCTATTTAATTTGTGGCCACAGTCGCTGGAAAATAGTCTGGACATCCCTAACTGCTGATGGAGAACTGGAATTTCAATTGACACCGGTAGGAGACAGGAGTTTCCAGGCTGGCAACATTTTCATTGTTTCTTCTTTAAGAAACTCAGCTTGCAAATGATAAAACATCCAGGCAGCGGCTGAAAGGGCAATTGCCTTCAAAGGCACCCTCTGATGGCAGATGCCCAAGATCAAAAGCATGTTTACAAGGGCTGAGGTGGAGCCTCCTTTGCACAGGCACACCCACCCAGCTGCCCCTGGCTCCACGGCAGGCAGGTCAGGTTCTGGCCGCAGCAATTATAATTAAAACCATTCAAATGTGCTCTGTGGCGTAGGAGTGTGCAGATTTGGGCTGTTAATCTTGCTACTGTAAAGATATGCAGAGAGTCGAGGGGGTGTGCACGTCCTCTGCTTAACATCTGCTTAACATCTGGAGCCGAGCATGCTCTGGTGGCAGGAGCAAAGGCCTGGTGGTCAGGGTTTTGGCTCTCTGACCCATCCCCTGACTCCTCCCAAGAGACCAGATTTAGGACATTGGTAGGTAAATTGTACCTGGTAACCACCCTAAGTGAGCCTGAAAGTGACTGTACTGGGGGTGGCCAAGAATGAAAAATTACTTTCCCTCAAATCCTGATTTTTCCTTAAAAAGCATATTCAAAATGTAACACTGATGCTAAAGAAGGAGAACAACACATTTCTGGATAAGAAAATTGTGCTTATGATTCCAAGTCCCCTTTCTCTTATGGGTACATTGAACAAATGAATTCCTCAAGGCAGAAGCCAAGGTGGTCTGGTATCCCTGTTCTTCTAAAGGAGCTCCCTACTTAGCAGGAGGAGGAAGGGCCACACTCAGAGAAGCTCAGACTGATTCCACAAGCCCAAGTTTTTGAATGGCTAACCCGAAACTCTGGAGTCTCTGTTTTGCTAGTGTGGGCTTGCTGCTTTTGCTGGCCTCTGTATACGAGCGTGCCTGATAGCAGGACTCACCCACCAGCCATCCACTAGTGGCAGGGACTCTTATTAAAACAACCAGACAGTTCTTCAACCCTTACAAGTAGTCACAGAAATTTCTCCTACCAACTTTGCATGGTTATGCTGGGTCAGGAAGGCTTAGCTTATATTACAACCTGATTTAGATTTACACCTTAAGGCTGGGAGACACTATGCCTTCTCCTCAAAGCTTCTGCGTCTCACAGGCAATGAAATTTCACTCTTCCCTCCTATGGACAGCCCAGAAACCAGTGGCTGGTAAAAGCTCATCTTCTATAAATACACTACTATAACTGAGAGCCTAAAAGAAATGAAGAACCTGCAATTCCTTTTGAAATTTGTTCCGATGATGAACTTCTACTGCCTTTGTAATTCTGTCTCACTTCAGCCCCTGTTCATGGTAATGAGGATCCCATGCCCATGCAAGTGATGAAAGATTTCTTTTATATGACTGCCTTCTCACTCAGAAGAGACTTCTCCATTTTAATTATGACATCTCTCAGCCTTCTTTTTGACAATTTAAAGAGCCAAAGACTTCAAGTCCTTCACTTCACTGCTCTACCTCTTTCTGGTGCTCTGGTCTCTCTTCAGCACCTTGGGATCCTTCTTAAATCTGTACCTTGCAAGTAAATACAGGACTTCACCACTTATTTCACTAGCATCATACCAAGAAATAAGATCACCTTCCACTCCCACTCATTCCCCCTTTTTACTGTCTTCAAGGGTTGCACTAAGAGATTTCTGCCCAGCAACATCTCAGTTCATGTTCAACCTCTCACTCACTTGGCTCACAGGTATTTTTTGAATCACTCTTTCTTAAGACAGTTGAAAGGTTGGCTGCACTCTCCATCCTGAAATGCGTAACTTCAGATTTGGCTTTGGACTGAGAAACTAAATTATCAAGTGAAGGAGATCCCTAAGGAGAATTGTGCTCATCTCATCATTATAGACCTGCCTGCTAATGTTTGTGCCAACTGTAAATGTTACCAGCAGTGATTTTATGCCTAATTCAAGTGAACAGTGTCAGATCTGGTAATTATTCCTGCAGAACTCTGCCAGTCTAATAGCTAAATACCCCATTAACTTATACAAGATAACTGTTTTCACAAAGCTAAGTGCCAATCACAAAAACAAGGCTGTAAGCATTATGTGGACACCGAGGTGCTCCTCACATTTCCAGTGTTCACTGCCAGGAATAATTCCATGAGCGATTCTGCATACAATACTAAGAGAAAAACACCCAAAGCTTCAGCAGAGCACATTATCACCTAGCTTGCTATGTACGATGTCCATCAGTAGCTGTATTTTACTCCAGAAGTAGCTGTGTCGCAGTGTGGGCTTGAAGCATCTCTCCCCAGCTGCCTCAGTAGTGCTCATGGCATGCAAATGGTCACGGTGACACTGAAAAAACTCTTGGTTTGTCCCCTGTCTATTTTGACCAGCACAATAAACTTGAACTGAAAGTTGCCAAACTGACTCCAATAGAAGGCACAGAAATAGCCTGTAATGTCTAAAGGAAATACGCCAAATTATTCTGGAGTCACATTCTTTAAACATTTGATCTGTAATTTTGCCTTATCCTTGCTATTTCTCTATATATGTCTATTGACAAAATTACTCTTTTCCTCTTCTGTCAGACTTTATTCTTCAGTCTCCTAGAAAACTCCAACATGTATATGCAGAAAATATGCTGCCACAGCATGAATTTATTCTGCTTGTTTTGTGGACAGTTTGGGGTCCAAGCTTGATTGTCTGTGCCTGGTTCACAGACAGGTACCTGTGCTCCCCAGTATCAAAAGTGTTAAAATTCTCCTTTGGGGAAATCATGTCAAAAGCATTTCCTGTCCTTTTAAATCCCACGTGTGTTTGTCCTTGGTGGCTGACCTTAAGAGCTGCAAATCTGCTGAAGGAAAATGCTATCATGTCTATAATGAAGGAATGAGAGAAAACAGAGGGTAGCAAAGACGTGACCTGAATGGAATTAGAGAAATGAGGGGGAAACATGGAAGGTGGGAAGAAGTGAAAGAGGGAAAAGGATAGACAGGACGTGCTCCAAATGCCAGTGCCACTGAGGCAGGGGGAGGGTCCTGGCAGGTGAGGATAGAGACCAGTCAGCCTGGGCAGGGGCAGGAGGGAATCACATCCAGACAAAGGACCCGGGTGAAGATTAATGGAGGCAGCACTGAGCCTGACAGCACCAAAGCATCCTTGAGGCAGCAGTTACCCCAGCCCATCCATGGCCTGGAAAGCAAGATACTCCTTAATGGCTGCTTTCTCGCTGCTGGGAACTTCTCCAAAAAATTTTATATGCCCCTCTCTCCTCCCCACAGCCTGGGGGGTAGAATAAGAGTTATGTAAGCAAAGAGTTAATCTTGTATTTTTTTTTCCCCTCTTATTTAGCAAGAATAATCTTACTGTCCATGGGGGAAACATTGACAGAAGACTGCAAAAAAAGAGATAAAATCAGACAAAAAAGAGGAAAAATGGTGGATAAATTGACACCAGTCATAACTGAACTTGCCCCTGTGGATTTATGCTTATGATTAATATATCTCAATAAGATACTTGAGAGGGAAAGAGTAATCAATAACAACAAGTCATAAATTTTGGCAGGTGGTGACCAGAGTCTGGATGAAAGCAGAATTTTGTCTCTAACTATGACAGACTCCTCAATTTTGGTTAAGACAGGGCAGAGGAGAATGTCCCACCTCCTGGTGGCAGGGTATAACACAGAGACAACCACTGAGTCCTTGCTAGACAAGCCCTAGGCTGTGCTGTTAGTCAGAACTGAGGAGAGCCCTTACACCAGGACTAGTCTCTGGTGCTGAGAAGGGCTTCACCTCTTCTGCAGTGGACAGGGAGGATGCAAGAACGAGGAGATTTTTATCCACTGTCCCCAAGAGGCCACAACAGATGTGGGTGCAAGTACCATCTTCCAGCTCCTTAGGTGATCCTGGTGAAAGACAAGCCTGAGAAGTCTGGGGTGACCAGGGAGATGACAATTACAGAAGTGCAACCTCTCACTGCTTTCCAGAGGTAAATGAACTCCCAGGTCAGATGCTCTTTAGTACAGTGAGAAGGAGCCTGACGGGCTGTGCTAACCCAGACTTTGGGGTAGTGGTGGGTAGAAGAGCTCCTCCACCACGTGACCCAATCTGGGCATGGCATGGGGTATCAGTAACAAGGCCTGGTAAGCAGAAAGGGAGATATTACAACAGTCATCTCATCAATCCCCTCCTGGGGAGCCTGAAACAACATGCCTCTTGCCATCCGTCTTGAATGGCAAGAAGCCCATTACCCCTAGCTCCTGCTGAGCCAGTAGCAAGGAAAGGGAAATCCAGGGGATAGAAGGCAACCAAAAAAAGGCCATTTTGCATCAAAGATAATCTCCCTCTAGTCCTTGAATACATAGCAGATTGGTTGCTGCGCATCTATTTGCTCGTCTGCCAGGAAACTCCTGTGAGAATAAAAACTTCCTGCAGGCGGGAACCATGATGTCAATGTACAGCAGAAATGTTGTTTCCAGGTTTGAAAATAAGAACCCACATCATGCATTCCACGTGTTTGCAGCATCACTGGATCAGGCATTGGCAACTGCCCTCCTGTGGTGAGCAGGGATCGTCTGGTTTCTCCTGGCTTAAATCCCTGTGGAGACATAATCTCCTCCTTCCATCAAGGGAGCTGTCAGGGGGAACACCAGGGTAGGCAGGTGCACAAAATGGTAGCATGAAGTCCTTTCCGCAGCAGAGCTTATTGCAGGACAAGTCAGAATTATGAAAAGACACAAATCTTGCTGATGCACCTGAATTTCAGATGCTAGGATGCCCCTGAAATACCACACGAAGACAGTCTGTTATTTCACACTAATCATCCTCATGAATTCAAGCCAGCATCTGAAGAGAAGGAAAGCAGAGATCAGGACAGAAGAAGCCTACAGTACTCTAAAATGTCAGATTTGGGATTAGGTCCTGCAGGATACTTCTGAGTACTTCAAGCAGAAACAAAGGAAATCCCAGAAATAAAAGACATTTGGATCCCTGCCAACATATATGCTGCTCATTGCAGCAGGATGGGAAAGCTAGTTGGTACAATACAAGGATGCATATGTGATTGTCATGAAGAATTTGGCCCCAAATACATCCATAAGTGATGCTTCCTCATGCTGCTCCAAGAAAAACTGTGCAGTTGCATCTTCAGTGCCTAGGAATCCTAGCAACAAAATGGTCACGATTTACAAAAGAGAAATTAAGGCTATTTTTGTGGCAGCTTTTTACAAGATCACCAAAATGCCGCACTAACAAAATCACTGCTTTCCCCCCTAAATTGCTGATGTTGCTGCCACTGGCTTTGACTCCATACCAATAAAAAGAGCATTTTTGGAGGCAGAGGATTTTTCCCAGTAATGCCAATGCTGGGTATGAATTAATGAGGAAAAGAAAGCTGGGATTCAAGCTGCCTCAGAGCAAGAGAGTAACTCCAAGAACAAGGTTTTTTCCTACACTTTAAGAACCCATCGTACTTAGCTCATATTACCTACTCCTTTGCCTTGAATATTTGTGGTTTCCAGTAGACATGGCGTACATTTTACAGGTATAATCAAATGGCTTACCTCAACACTTATCAGTTAACCAATAAAAGCATCACACAACCACAGGAAAGCTCCTGGGACGCATTTCCCAGCCACTGTTGGATTAGTAAGGCCAAGGAATGACATGAGCCATAGCTGGCTGTGTCACTTGGTGTTTTGCAGCCTGTCTCATGCCTAGGCAGCCAATTGCCCCCCACCACAGGCAGCCATGCTGCAGAGGTGCCCAGGCAGGTGCTCCTGCCCCTGTTCCCACACTGCAGGGACATCTAAAAAAGAGCTGATAGTAGCATCCATCCACCTGTTCATCCTATGGCTGCAGAGTGAAGTGATTCTCAACAGTGTGCTCCAGCCTGTGAGAGCCAGACCCACCTCCCTGCACCCTTGGTATGCTGCAGACAGCACAAAAGTACCACAGCCCCCGGAGATCAGCCAGGTGCAGCTTGCTGACTGCTGCACTGGTGTGCACTCAGTGGCTTTGCTGAGTTAAAGGGAAAATTTATACCAGCCAAGGGAAAACAGAAGGGATAGTGGGACCAGCTCCCACTGCTTCAGTCCTTGAGGGATGGGGCCAGCAGGGAAGGGAGAAGGAGACAGTAGCTACCTGCCAGCCTCTGTTCTTGACAGAGTCTCATCTGGGGTCAACAGAATTCCTGCGGTGCTTGCTTTGCTCCTACCTTTTCAACTCCCCAGGGGTAAGAGAGGAGCAAGCAGGGAGAGGAGGCTGGCTGTGCTCCAGCAGGTGTGTGTTCTCCTGGGCTGTGCACACCATCATCCTGCAGCAGGGGATCTTAGTGTCACAGTCCAGTGGTGTTTGGAAGCTTGTTCCTTCCCACTCCCAGGTTCCTAGGGTCACTGGTGCTCTCCTTATCCTTGAGGAGCACGTCCTATGCCTTTGTGTTCTCACCCCTGCCACAGGTCTTGTGTCCTGCCCAACTTTCCCTCAGCTTCAACATGGTGAAGTGAGGGACTGATCTGAAGCCAATCTGGACAACAGCTATGGACCAGTTTCCCTGCGGGAAAAAGCAGAGAGACAGTAAAGACATTCTTGTGAGGAGGAAGTTAGTTCCACACCAATTCTCTAGTTTGCAGCTTAGTCATTGAATGCCTCTGTTTAGAGACTTCATAAATGAGAAAAATAGTTAATTATTACAAATCCCTTTTAATCTTTGCTCAGTTTAAAGGAACACCTTGAGATTTAAATGAAGGATATAGAAACAGCTCTCAAGTCCTCAGGGGAAATATAATCCAAGACTGATCCAAGCTCCAGTGAAGTCTGGGAAAGTCTTTCAAAGGGACCTGTGAATGAAGGTTTGTCCAGAAACATGGCATTTTATTTTTATTCTTGGTTATTTGCAGTGCCATCCTTTTCTCTAGCTAAACCAGAACAACATGGCTCTGTGATTTGAACTGTCAACTTCCAGCCTTCCACATGTGACTTCCCAGATGGAGTCCTTCAGCCACACCTCAGAGAGGCAGTGCCAGTCCCATGATGCTGGGCTGCTGCAGCTCAGGCTGTGGCTACACCAGCTCTTTCGTGCTGCTGAGCTGAGCATCCCTCACAATAACACCCAGCCACTACTCAGGCTTCAGCTGCTTTATCAGATTTGGGGAATGTGCTTCCCCATCTGTACACCTTGCTGTACACAGCTGTGACCTCAGCACTGTCAGGTTTTTATAATGGTGCTCCGGTTAAGATATAGGAGTACCCCAGCAGCTAATGCTTCCCTGGGAGAAACAAGTTTTCATAATAAATGTAATTTCTCTCCCTCTCGCTTCTCTGTGACACATTCTGCAGCAATATGTGACAGCACAGCAGGTAGAACTTCACCAAAAATTCATTTAAAAACCTAATGGTTAAAAGGGATCCTGAGAGCCAGGACACCTGTCTTTTATTTCTCGCCTTGACTTTGACCCATGGCATGGTGTTAGCACACCTTCTTACACCTCCTGAAGACACTGAAAAAATAGCACTTACAAAGTGATTTCACATGAGCATTGCAGCAACACAGTCCAGGAAGGTACATCATCTTCATGTGAGCTGTTGCACCCTGCCGCTCTGAGTACCAGCTGCTGGGGAGCACAGGATTTAGCTCCTTGACCTGGCCGGCTGACAGGCAGTGCTCTGCAGAGAACCATGGAACACCTCAGGCCTGAAGACAGACTGTCAACCCCACCCTTTCAGCACATGCCCTCACTACACTCCTCTTCTACTAGGTACTGGCACTTCTGCCTGACCACTTCACCTCTAGGAAGCCATGAGGGAGCTGTTCCCTTTATTTCTGGTGTTTAGAGGGACCCTAATGCTGCCAAGACTCTCCTGGCAGATGCTACCACTCCAGCCTCTACGGTGCTCTGTGCTCCCTCTGCCCATTGCAGGGCGGGGGAGATGGCACAGCTTGTGCCTGTGTTGTACTCCACAATTCCCAGGCCAGCTCCTAAGGGCAATCAACCAACCACACGAGTATGAAGAAGGCCTCCAGCCATAAATCCATCACCATCTCTCCCAAGGCCATTAGCTGCAGAAGACTCTGACTGATCCCACTCTTTTCCCTGGTAAGGTCACTTTATTCAGACTCCTCATTTGCCAGTCACCTCAATTACCTACCCTTGGTTTCCTTGCCAGGAGTGGGACCCTTCATGATTAGTAAGACCCTTCCTGCTCTTTGCCCTTTGCTGTCAGCTCCTGCCTTGCCAGGCCCTGCTCTCAGCAGCTGGTGGCTGATTCCAGCCCTTCCCTGTGGCCCAATAGTACCAATCTTTCCCAAACAAGGCTTCTGGTGGCTGAATGCTGAACCGGGATGTGGAACACCTCAGATTTATAGGAACTGTGCTATGTGTGAGTTGGGATTCTCTGTGCATTATTTGCCTGATGCAAAACCACGGAGGCCAAAAGTTCACAGATTTCAGGGGGCGTGAGCCCTCTCATCGTCTCCCTGTGGCATGTGTGGCACCTTGAGAGAGGTTGCCAGTTACTGCTTCACAACCTTAACTCCACACTGGGAAGGCTGCCAGCCTCCTGTGCCACGCGCAGCCAGGCTCTTCAAGACATCCTTCCCACTCGTCATCTGGCCCGCCTGTTTCAGGCACTTGTGTTCCTTGCTTTTACTGCAGGGGAGAGGTGCTGTGGGCAGAGCAGCCAGCGCTCAGGGAGAAGCTGGCACGGGTGCCTGTCAAAGGCAGCCTCAACCCCTGTCCCCCCCGTGTGGTGCTGCTGGTAGAGACCTGTCCAGCTCCACTGCAGCAGCATCCTTGCTATAACACGTGGTTGGCTCTCCTGCAGAATGCTGCTGAAATGAAGCTGCCCTGTTAAGAGTTTTGGGGAGTTAAAGCTACTGTGACCTCAAAAAGTTTCACTATGTGCTATTTTTAACTTTACAGGTCTACAGCTCTGAGGAGCACAATGAATGATTGGAGTCTGAAAGTGAACTACATTTTCCATTATTAGAACTTAAAAACTAATTAACTACTTAACCATACTTTATCCAAAAAGTAGAACTTGTGAAAACTCAGACACAGCCTTCAGACATCTGCTCTGTCACAACAGTGTCACTGTAACAACTGAAGGGCCTTGCAGTGCTGGTGATAACTCAGCAGTCACTACTTTTGGTGTCAATTCATGACAGTATGTTAGGACACATGGAGAAACAAGCCCTACTCACCGTGGATTACTTGGGGATATTTTACTCCTTTTGCTCTCTGTTTCCACAAAGTCCCTGGTCACTGGCAATGAGCCGAGTTACTTTCTTCCAAGGTGTAGAAACAGAGGAAAGGAAGTAAAGGGCTGCATTCCCAGGAAGATACCTCCTACCTCACTCTTGCAGTGGCTTGCACTGATTGCAAAGCACCCTTGGTATCAACACTTCCCTTTTTGAGGGAGATCTCATCCCCTGGGGTCTCTGAAGTGAGAAAGGGAGAACAAAGAGAGTATTTGGGGCTTCCAAAAAGTGTGCAGACCCATTGCTTTTGTACCAATATCAGGTGACTGTCTGTCCACCTGAAAGAACAGCATCAGAAACCAAGTCTGAAGGAGACCTACCACTAAGCCACCTAGTCTGTCCCTTTCCCATGAAGCAACATCTACATATTTAACAGCCATTTGCCTAAGTTGTCCTTGGAACCCTCCAGCAGCAGAACTCCACAAGCTCCACAGTTGCTACAGTCCAGTGCTTCACTGAAAAAATTCCCCTGCTTGGAGGGATTGGAAAAGTCAGCCTGAAGGAGCGATTTACTTCATTCTCAGTGGTGGTGGTGAGGAGCAGAAGACTCTGCCTGTAGTGGCCCACAAAACTGAAGACCAGGCTGCCCTTCAGAGCTCAGACACATCCATTTTGTATTTCCTATCTGGTTTTTTAAACTCTTGACAGTTTCTCATGTGAGGTGCAGAGAAGACAGCCAACTCCAGGGCACCAAAACCAGACATGTGACCAGAAGATAAATTGGGACAACAAAAAGAACAAAAGCAGAAAAAAGATGCAATGGCTCAGCATGGATTTTCTTATGACAGAATCTGCAATGCAAATACTGCCTGAAACTGCAGGATCATGAAATATACTGCCACCCTGATGGGCTTTTTCCTTTGTCTCTATGAGGGAAATAATTTGGAAAAAGGAATGAGGAGCACTCTTTGGTTTATAACTGCTCTATAGACCAAGAGGGGAAGAAAGGGGCCTGTCCTATTTGACCTGCATTTAAGAGGGGGAATATCATACACTTTGTCTTAAAAACTGTTCGGTCAAACACACTCACTTGGGATGGTGACAGCCTTCCACCAGGCTAACTAGCACCTATCATTTAGGGGATCAGCTGAGCAGGTTTTTGCATGAGTTTTAGAAGAGCTAAGGAGAAGGAAAAGAGTTTCCCCGGGAATCATGTCTTATTCATTTCCTACCCTTCTCTGGGCAGTGCCTGTTGTGTGAGTGCCCTGGGCAGCTTTTGAAGGGAGAGGTTACAAGGAAATAGCCCTTCTCTGGAGACTGATACCCAGTGGTGTCTCAGCAGCTTTGCTTAACCTCTCATCACCTGGGTACAACTCAGCCCATAGATGGGGACAATTTAAAGCTAAATGATCTGTTAGTAAGGGTTTTATGCCTGGTGTTTTCAATGCCATAAAACAAGCCTTGGCAAATAAAATTAAATGTTGGGGGAAAACGATAAAAAAGCTGGATAACTAAATGGAGTCAATGCCCCAAGCAGAGGGTGTCTCTCCAGCGGCACACTGAAGAAGAAAGGTCCCAGCTACCCTTTTGACCCGACAGCCTGTAAAGCTGTAGCCAGCAACAAAAGCACTATGTATGGTTTCTTAACTTATAACACCCCTTTGGCATTGTTGCGACTACAAGTAACACTTTACAAATCAGCCCGTTGTATTTTGCAGTGGCAACATGAGGCAAATGAGGCAGTTTAAAGTGGCCCTTCTTTTCTGTAAAATTTCCATCAGAAAGCCAATGACTGTGGGTTTCAGAAACATGGACCCACGAGGTTTTCCCTTGGATTTAAATAGCTTAACTGATTACATTATGTCATACCCAATTTAAGTTTTTAAATATGGAAGAGAAGATAAAAACAGGCATGGGCAACTGCTGTTTAACTTTGCCAGTACAGACAAGACAAATACATATTTCAAAATGTCAAGTGGCTGCTGCTTTCAGCTTTCTTCAGTGATTACTTGGCACTGGAAACAAAAAATGATGTTTCTACTCACCAGCTTTGTTTTCCTGAAAAAAGCCTGCCTGATTTCCAACTAAGTTTTAAAGATTTTAATATTTAAGACCATTTCCCAATTGAGTTACAAATTGGCAGAAATTACAAAAAGTCACTATCAATTCTTTTGGTGTACGTATAGACTGTGACAGTAACAAGAAAAGTTATTGCTTAACCAGGGCAGTACAGAGCAGCAGGTTCTGCTATTTCAGAGAGGAAAGCAAAGACAGTTATTGCTGAAGATTGATTCTCTGGAGATCAATCTTCAGCAATAACCACTGAAACATTTGGAAAAATGAATCCTTTGCATACTCTCCCCTGAAAGATCTTGATTCCTCTTCACAAGAGTTGGTGGAATGGTAGAATCCTACACTAATAACATAAGTACATCTGTTCCAGATAATTTGGCTCAAGCAATTAATGTTTAATTAGAAAAAACCCAAACCAGAACACTGTCAGGTAATCTGAGGGTTTGCTCTGACATTCAGCAAAGTCAGCAGGAAACCTACATGGTCCTTGGCAGAAGAGGACAAGGGCCGAGGCAGGTAATTGAACTGCTGCTCTCCTTCCTGCTCCGCAGCTGCACCTTCGCTTGTCCTTCTTTCAAAAATAAAAATGTAGACTTCAGACACATTCTCTGTTACTAGCTCGGGTTATATTGATTTAATACCCAATAAAGGCAATTTTCAGTCGTTGTTACCATTTAGGTTCATGCATTTGACCTAAGAAATCCATAAATGACAAGGCTTAACAGAGGAGCCCACAAAATGCCCATTTAATACCAATACAGGGCATTTACATGCAACTGCAGGCCCAGGTGCAAAAAGACAATTTACATGTTGATAGGGAAGGCATGAGGAAAGACCAACATTGTAGGACTGCAGTGTTAAGATACCACAGATGTTTGAGATATAGACTCAAATGTGCAAACGTTTGTGTTAGAACAGAAGAGAAACTGAGAACAGGATGAATGAAGCAAGATACAGATAGTGCTTAGCAGAGAGATCAAGTGCTTTCCTTCTACAAATGGCTTAGATGTTTTTATGGTGGACTTAATACATTGGAAAGCCTTCAGTAGCTCCTGCTCCTAGACCAAATAAATTTAAAAATCCCTTCTAGCATTAAATAACTATTGATCATCTGCAGGGCTGTAATTACATTGGTGTGCTCCACTGCTGGAACACCAGCCGTATCCTGGATCCAGCCACAGCTCTTCACCATGAACTGTGTCGCAGGTGTTTAAAAAGCAATCAAACAGGACAAAACCCTAATTTTCACCCATGGATGACAGTTTTTTCAACCTGAGCTGCAAAGCCAATTTTCAATTATAGGTAGTTCAAAAACTGCTGTTTGGTTTTCAGCTAAGTATCCATCCCACAGCTTCACATAGCCTTTGTTGAGGCTACTGGATTTTGACTACAGGATTACGTGACTGTTGATGAGCCATGGGACCTGCTAACAAAAGCTTTAAGCAGACTAACTGCACACAGCAATGTTCCAGGGCTGCTTTCACTTCTGTTTTCAATTTTCTCTTCTCTAAGCCTATTCCAAGGCTGCTCTCCACATTCCCAGGAGCATGTACATTCGTTTTTAACTCCATATTATGAAGAAGGTTCACTTCCATGAACTGCACATGGATTACATGATGTAAATGGCAGACCTGTCAAAACTGTTGGAAGCAAAGGCTACACTGTCACACAGCCCTGCAGTTCTGTCTGGCCAATACCTTGTGGCTCAGGATTCCATGTCAACATTCAGACACATCCATTATTCTCTCTGCGTTGTGCAAGGCCACAGCAAGTGCTTCACAGATTATCTGAAGAAACATATTACGCTATATTTTCTTCAGTTTTCTGTTGCAGATTAGCCAACAGGAGTGCCTAGGTCCCGAGGGAAAAGGAGAAGCACGACCTTCTCCTTTGCCCCCAAACACCTGAAAGCCACAGAACCCCCGACTGCAAGCCCATTCTCATGCTCCGTGTGCCCCTCCGGCCACTTCCACCAGTGCCTCGCAGAGCTGCAGTTTCCTTGACCATTTCACAAGCCCCAGGGAAGAGGTAGGCTCTCCTAGGCCAAACCCCAAGGGGTTCATTTGGCCAAACTTCCACTGGGCAAGCCCCCTTTCGCCCCCACTGCATCACTCCGGTGCAGAGCCGCTGGCCCAGCCGCCGCCCCGATGCCGGCAGCCGGCGCAGGGCTGGGGTCCGTCGGTGAAGGTCCGCAAGCAGCGGCCGCGGGGTCCCGCCGGCGGCCCCGGCAATGCAGGGCGCGGCGGGGCAGCACCGCAGCGCACCGCGGCTGCAGGTACCCGGGCGGGCTCTAGCTGCGCTCCTCGCTTCTCCCCGCGTCGCAAACACCCCCGGGCCGGGGCACCCTCCTCCGCCGCGGCTCCCCACACCCCAGCGCCCTGCACCCCGTCCCCGCGGCGGGGCCGCTTTTGCCCCTCCAGTGTCCCCCGGCCCGGCCCGGGGCGGACGCCCCCGCCGCCGCTCACCTCCTCCCGCTCGGCGGCGGCGGGCCCCGGCGCGGGGGTGCTGCCCGGCCCGCTCTCAGCAACCGCCTCGGCTTCCCCCTCCGAGGACATCCTTGGCCATCACCGGCAGTTGCGGCGGCGGCGGGGACTGCGGGACCCCGAGACGGCGGAGCCCCCGCGGACCGCGCCCCGCGCCGTGGCCGGAGCTGGGGCGAGCCGCCCCCCGCGCCCAGGGCCGCCCTGCCGGGTGCTCCCGACTCCCTCCACCATCCCAGGCAGGCGGGCAGGGAAGGAGGGAGGGAAGGAGGCGGCGGAGGGGAGGAGAGAAAGACGAGGCGGAGTGGGGGGGTGCCCCGGCCGCTCCCGACCCCCCCAGGTGGGCAGGCGACTGCCCGGCGGCTCCCGGCGCGCCTCTGCGGGCGTCTGGGAGCTGCCGGGTGTGCCCCCTTCCCGGGATACGACCCCGCAGCCCCTACCCTTCCGGGGTGCCCTCTCTTGTCTTCTTCTCAGGGTGAGCCTCGCTCCCCATCCCCGGGTGCCCCCGCCCGCCCGAGTGCACCCCCGCCGCCGGCCGCCTCCCTCTCAGCGCATCTTCACGCCTCCGCCGCCCGCAGCTCAGCCTCGGCCACTTCTCCCGCTTTTCCCCAGCGCCCGGACTTTGTCCGGGCTAGCGGCGGGACGTGGCCCGGCAACTGCAGCAGAAGGGGCAAAAGGAGGAGGAGGAGGAGGGGGAAGAAGGCTGCCCCGCGGAGGCGCTCCCTCCCGGAGAAGCCCGACCATGCCCCGCTCCCCTCCTTGGTCGCTGGACCTGCGCAGCGGGAACAGAGGGCAGCGCCGTCGGGACAGAGTCGTGGGGCTGCCCTCGCACCCCGGCCCTGCTGCCCTCCTTCACCGCCTTATTCTTGGAGGAGTAGCTGGCAATGGAAATAGAGGCACCCAGCTGCTCCTGCCCCTTCCTACTCTCTTTGTGGCCTGAACCTCTCCTCTGGTTTCATCTGCCTTCTGCACAGTCTTTCCCCCACAACTGCAGCCTCCTGCAAACTCCCTGCCCTGACAGTATTTCTTCCTCCTGCTTGCATCCTGTGCTCAGCGCATCCAGTCATGACTGGGTCTCCTGCTGATGAGAACTGGTGTACTGCACCATCTTACCTTGGCATGTTTGCTTTATGTTTCATTACACCCTTGTGAGGCTCATCTCATTTGATCAATTTCTCTCTGTGTGCCTTAGAGCAGCATATATTTTAAATCCTTCATAAAAATCTTACAAACAGGCAAGTGAACACTCCTGAAGCACCAACCTTCACTTTAATATTTGTATTTCAACTCCTGTCACAACATGCTTGGTGCTTTTTCAGGCATGCTGCTCTGGAAAATGCTACTCCAGGTTCAAGGCACTCAGTCTGCATAAGAGATTGTTTAGAAAGACTGTAGAGCAGAGAATGGTGCTTGGTATGTGAATGCATAAAGAAAAAGCCCCCAAAACATGGGAATTTCTAAAAATATTGGGCTCTGCTAAATCTGAATTTTAGGATATTCCTTGCATTGGAGAAGTCTTGGCTGATGCCACGTTGAGAAACCTACCCATTCCTAGGGGTGCAAGATGTCCATGAGAGACTAATTAACAAACTCCCTTTGCCTCACATGTCTCTGGCTTACACCGCAGTGCAGCGACTGCACTGTAGCTACAAATACCTGTGCCTTGGCCTCCCCTGATGACATCTCCTCCTGGCAGAAATGGCACTTGCCTGACTGCATCCAGTATATATGTCCAACGTAGTCTGGCTTTTACTTCTCTCAGACCTGAAGAGGAGCTGTGAGATGCACAGTGAAAGAGGCTAAAATGCAGGTTTATAAACCACATGAGAATGCATGTTTAAAATACTCAATTTCCTTTCTCTAAGTGGTACAATGGGAAGTCTCTGTAGGATAAGATACTCAGTAGATTGGCAGGGAGTGGGTCACATCTCAGACAGAGAAAGGAGCCCAGAAGAATGCATACGGAGTGCCTATGTCATACTCACCAAGATCTATAGAGCAAGAAAGATATTAAAAGTGTTCTTTATTGTCAGCTCATACCTGTTTGTCTAGGTGGTTTTAGTGACCCTTAAATATGCTAAGGAATGGGTGCTGGGGCATGATGAGGTGTTGTGGTTAGAATGGAAATGTGCCAAACCAGAAAACTGTGCACTGAGAGACTGGGAATGAACTTCATATTTGTGCCAAATTTCTATTTGTAAGGTCTGTTAAAAAACCTTAATGAAAGGCAACATGAAGGGAGATAGAAAAAAGATGGTCTTTAGTGTATCACAAGGCAGCATTAAGAAGCATCCCCATTCAGTAAGGAAAAAGGTTGACAATTTTCAGAAGATGGGGCAGACAGCAGGGTGTGGCTGTGCACCAGAAAGGTGTTAGGCCACACAGCCTTGGAGAAAGAGCATCATATTCAAAAGCTGAGTCAGACAAGAACAGAAAACAGAGCTGGCAGAGCTCAGCCTGTCAGATTTGTCTGCCATCCCAGTCCAAATGGTTGCTTTTATTTATTAAATACATCTAATACCCACTGGACTGTGGTGCTGTCTGAACAGCTTCATGAATTTATTTTTGTTTCCACAGTCACTCTGTTTTTGATGTTGAATAAACTGTGATTTATTTCATCTAAACCAATCCTGACTGTTTGGCTACAGCTGCCAGCAGTCCCAAGGACTGGCTAATTGGCCCTTCCTCCTTCAAGAGACGAGGCTGTCTCTGAGGATATGTAACCCCCCCAGCTGAAATCAAGCTTTCGATCTGGAAGGCACATGTGTATACATCTTCCCACCTGCCATACCATCAGAATTCTGCTGGTACCTGAAGCCAAAACATGGCAAAAAAAGCGTACAGATGAAAGAGATCTGGAGAAGGGAAAATGAAAGGTTACTATCCCTGAGATTTAAGCTTTGGAAATGTCATCTCTCACTGGGTGCCTTTGTTTCCACCTCTGTAGCTCCAGATTCAGGGTATCAATCTCTGCTATCAAGGTCACCCTCACAAACTGAAAGATCAGGGCAAAAAAAGGAAGCTTGAATTCCAGAGACTACTGCAAAATCTATGCAGAGAAGCTCAATTTTAAATTTCAGAATTGCAGGGGATCAGTGTCACTGCTATGAGATGCCTGCAGGGGCTATTTTTGTTCTTTAGAAGCTTTATACTCTATTCTAACACAGATTAATTATTAATATTTATGTATATACCACCAAAAACATGATAAGCAGTTTGTGGTCTGGCTTGCAAAATATGTATATCATATTGCGAAAATCAGCTCTCTCTTCTGGGCTTTGTGCCTGGTCACTCAATCTTTCTAAACAGCCAGCAAGGAACAGAGACAACATGCATGTGTAGCTTTGCTGCCTCTATTCAGAGCAAGAAGAAACTGGTGCAGTCAGGAACTGCAGTTTGTGTCAGTTTAAGATCAGCACCCTGTCATTCAGAGCATGCCATTGTAAAAATGTTGATAATCCTTTCCCTCAGCTCAGCTGGGCCATTGCACTGACTTAGCAGGCAGAATTTTGCCCTGCTGTTTAGTGAGAGATGACATTTGGGCTAAACTTGCAGAGATCTGGTACCATTTTTAAGATATACCTGGAAACCAGGTGTCTGTCTTTAAGATAAGACAACTATGAAGATCCTGAGCATTTCTGGCCATCAAAACTTGCAGAATACTTTATTGAAAGAGAAAACCTAAGCCTGTTCTGGGGAGACTCCTACCCAGAAAACTGCAGTATGAGGGCTTCAAATTATGTCTCTGGTGCTCCAAAACCAGCATCAATTAATATATGCTGTTAAGGAGCTGCCACATACTGCCCCAAATCTGACAGTAATGTAAAGACTATTTCCAATACAGATGGTTTGTTAGTTCCCTTATGCAAACAGGCATATTGGAAGAGAGAAGCTATTGCTAAATATAAAGTAAGTCTTACCGTCCTATGCCATGTCCTGCCAAAGAACTATTCAGACTATCTGTAAGGACTAAATACTGTGATCTCAACAGGCTTTCAATATTAAAAAAAAGTGTATTCCTAGTTAATAAGCTCTGCATTTTTAAAATTACAAAATCAAACCTCTATTGCACTGACAAGTGTCATATCACTGTATCTATTTATGAGTCTGTGTAATCCAAAATATGTCTATTATCTTTTACTAAACCTGTAAAGAGAGAACACTATGTTGTTTCAATATTAACACTTAGTGAAATATCTGTGAATCAAATTATGGATATAGCAAAAGAGAATCTGTCTGGACCATTCACAAAACGAGCTTTGATATCTTTTTAGTAAGTCAAAAGCTGAAGGGAGACATCAATAATTTATTAGCACTTGGATTACATCCTCCAGTGCTTGTAGTTTGCTGCCTTCTTGAAGGAAAAGAGGACAAAGGCGATACTGCCTCTTAGGCTGTAAAGTCTTTGCATGCTCCGATCTCTTGGTGCTGTGTATTGAGGGGCATTTTCACAATGACTGTGATGATCACAGCTCCGAGGATCACAGTGGGATGAGCCACTTGCCCGTTGTCATGTGATGCCTTTCCAATTACCAGCATGAAATGAGCTGTGTGGTATTAGTGCCACCCTGGCACAGGGACACCCTTGCTGTAAACAGCTGGCTTGGTGTTCTGAGGGGCCTGAATTTTAACAGCCCATCTACACTTTAGGCTTCTTGCTTCCCTCCTGTTCTCTCAGATGTCTGTGCCCTTGCTTCCCTCCTGTTCTCTCAGATGTCTGTGCCCTGTCTCCTGCCATCTCTTTCCTGGTGGCAGTGATGCCTATGCTCAATCTTTAGATTTAGTAATGCAACTGCCACATTGCAGAGACATGCCAGAATTTGTGCTGACATTCACTCTTTCTTTTCAGAATGAAATGTTCTCTCCTCTCATCTATTTCTCTGGCTTGTGTCTTTCAAATTTGGCACTTGTCTCCCGTTTCTCTCTTTCCCTTATCTTACTCCTTCTGAGGTGTTATTTCCAATACTTGAACAATCATTACCCCCCTCAACTTGTTTCCTGTATTTTTCAACCTCTAAGAAATCTTTCCTAATTCTTTCCCAATCACTGTCACCAAGAGCTTAATCTTCCCTCACAGCATTGTCTTGAGTTGCTCCCAGAAGCACTTAGAAGTAAGCAAAGGCTGCTCCTCTGCTGTATTGAAGCAGAATCCAACATCTCTTTTCTTCTTCATCAACTTCCTCTGATGGAACAGATACTCTCAATTCCAGATAGTATAGGAAGGGATCTAGATGTGCCTTTGTCCTTGTCTTTGCACAAGGGTGTTGTTTCCTGCAGGTATTGACATTTCCTGTTCCAGGTGTACTGAACAGACCTGCACAAAATTGGACAGATGTTCTGAGACAGGCAGCAGCAAAAGGTCATCCTCTGAGGCTGGTGTTTGCTGCTCATGTCATTCCAAGCCTGAGCTGATGCACCTTGCTTTTCAGTGGCACTTGGTAGCCCAGCCTAATGCTAGCCAGGTTTTGTCCACAAAATGTTTTAGAGAAAATGAGGACAAAACTCTTTTTATAAGTACTGTAAAGACATCTCAATATTAATGGGGTGCTATGGACAGTCATGAGAAATTTGAGCCCCCAGGTTTTTCCTCCACAGCATTGTGGGGCTTTGTAAGTCAAAGGGAATACCAATGAAAGAATCTGTTTCAATATTTTGTTATCTTTTATAAGAAAGAGAGGTTGTCAGGCATGGTGGCTGACCAGAGGAGGAACTCTAGGCTAGGCAAATTACCAACAGCTCCAAGCACCAAAATACTGCATTGTGTAGCTGGCAGATGAGGAAATACCTTTCATTCTTATCAGGAAATACCTACCTATCACAGGGCTTGGACAACTTCTTTCTCAAGCTGAACTCAGAAGCCCAAATCCACCCATTAACCTCCACAGCTCATGACTTCTCATGCAAAACAGCCATCTGGTCAGTGTCCTTCCACAGCCAAGTCGATAATTTGGAAAGTTACCAACATTTTCCCATGGGAAGAAAGCTGGGCAGTTGCTGCTGCTGTATGCCTCTAGAAGGCAGTCTGCCAGCACTCAGGGCTGCTGTCCTGTGCCAAACAGACGTTTAAAAATCATGGCTGTCAGTGACAAACCATAATGGAAAGGTTCAACACGGGCACCTGAGCAATCAATGCTCCCACATGGTGACACTGAGTAAGCACTGCAGTGATCTCTGCCCTTTCTCCTGTAGCTGTGCTGCAGAAGAAAAGGGCTTTTAAATATCGGTGTTGCTAATGGTATGGTATTACTTGCCACTAACAGGAAGGGTGTTCTCTGCCAGTGAGCTTTACTTTGGCCACTGTCATCTTTGCTCCTGATTTAGGCATCTCTCTGTCATGAGAGATCACAATAGCTATAAATACCTCTGAAAATAAATTAAAACAAAACAAAACAAAACACAACCCACAACACTGAAGAGAGCTTGTTGTCAGGCAAAAAATAAGCATAAGAGAGTACTCTAGAAAGATGCCTACATGTCAGCCTGGTAGAAAAGCATGTGAAGCTTTCTGCTGACTTCACTTCCATCACCAAATACCACCAGTGAGAGAACAGTCCTGTCCTGCTGCCATGCATATACCCAACCTCACATGGACTGAGCATCTGGAAATACAGGGTGCAAGCTCCTATCCTGTAGAAGACTGGCAAAGTAATTTCTTCTATTTATATGGTGGCAAGAGAATTTTAAAGTTATGCAGCACTATGTATCAGAACCATCTTTAATGGAAATACCATTGTATTGTATGGAAATATTGTGATAACAATATAGTTCTGGTAGCTTCCTTAAAATACCTCTCTTCCAGGTATCTCTTCCACTTTGCTGAGCTGTCCTTTTGTTTCTCATTAGGCTGCTTCTCTCTCCCTACCAAAAAGCTGGGTGAAGCAGTGTGTTGCGTGTGAGAAGCAGAAATGCATGCCACTGGCACGCTCCTCTGGGAACCCACAGCTTTACACATCGCTCCTAAGGAAATGGGAAACCTGCTCTGGCCTAATAAAAACCCATAGAAAAGTACTTAAGAAGACGAGGCACAGCTACCCATCATAGCCCTTTAGATTTCCAAAGATGAAGGTGAAAACCCGACTCTGTGTGACTGCAGTTAGTTCTGCCAGATCACTTAAATCATCAGGACATCGGGACCATCACTGTTAAAAACTCTTGGCAGATCTAGCTGCACTAGCACAGCTATTTGGAGTTGAGTACTTCAGGCTTGGTTCCACTGGCAGTAGGAACTACTGCTGTGCAGGCATCTACATCGAATATTCACAGAATCATTGTAGGCTTTGAGTTGGAAGGGCCTTTAAAGATCATCTAGTTCCACCTGCCCTGCCGTGGGCAGGGACACCTTTCACAAGAGCAGGTTGCTTAAAGCATCATCCACCATGACCTTGAACACTTCCAGGGATGGGATATCCACACCTTCTCTAGGTAACCTGTTCCAGTGCCTCACCACTCTCATAGTGAATAAATTTTCCCTAATATCTAATCCAAACATACTTCCTGTCACTTTAAACTCATTTCACCTTGTCCTGTTGTTACCTGCTCTCATAAAAGTCCCTCCCTGAAACAAGAGCATTGCAGAGGCCATGCCTTCTGTTCCCAAGGTGTGAGAGTTGAAGCCTGGGAGAGATGAGCTTCCCCTGGCAGTACATATGCTGACTAGTACAGATGGATTTTGGATAAAGCATGTACATATCACTCTCATCCTGTTCAGGTGTAAAGGTATAAGGTTTTCTCCATGATACGACAGTAATTAACCTGGAAAGAAGAAAGGAACAAATTCTAATACCAATAAAACAGCCAATTCTTCAGGAGATTTGCCATGGAGGATAATCATGTGAGCATATCCAGTGCTTTAAACTGTCTCAAATTGCTTGAAATCTCAGGCTTAGGCACTTTGACAGGCTTCCTTTAAAGTCTATGACAGTGGATTTGAATGCATTGACTACGTCACTCAGATTTTGTCAGATACATCCCACAGCAGCAGCCAAGGGAGACACTGTCCTCAGCCAAGAGAAGCTGGATTTCAGAAATGTTATTTTCCTCATTGACAGCAGGGGCAGAGGGCATTGTCAGGCAGAGATCATTTGCATTTAAGCCTTCTGTGAAGCAGTGACTGTCAATGAGAATGCATTCATCATCTGTGCAAATACGGATTTTCACCTGCAACACACTTCAGAGGCAGTGTCCGGATGGCCTGATTTTAGAAATACATTTGCTTGACTGCCCATTCCAATTTCCACAGGAGTCTGTTCTCTGGAGTCCCAGCTGTACAGTGACTGGCTTTTAACTGGCTTTTATTTGGATGTTGTGATGAGGAGAGGAAAACCCAGTATGATAGGGATACAATATACAGACTATACAGAGCAAGAAATATCTGTATTTGCTGAAGAGGTGTATTATTTCAGGATATTTTCATCTAGTCTGATAAAAATGGCATTTCTATAGAAACAACTGATGAAAAAAAACAACAAAGAGGAAATCCCATGCTAACTGTCAAAAGACAACATAATGTTTGGCAGATGCACTACTAGTGATGAGTAAATACTCTGCTGTTTTGGGTTTTTAAAATACACAATCCTTTCCTCTCACTTACATGGTTAAATCACTTCACATTGAGCATGGATGTGTGGTTTTTACTGGTGAAAAAGCAGAGATTTGATTTTAAATATCCCTGCTTCACCTAGTCCCAGAGATGCCCTATACTCTGTGGGGTGTTGCTGTCATGGAATGCCAGGGTTCAACCCCAAAAGTACTTTGGCTTTAAAAAAAGCTAACAAAAGTAAGATTTATATCTTGGACTGATCCCTTATGGTAATTTGTTTTCTATTAACCAGCAGACCTGTGTGCTGCTCACCATGCTGCTCTGTTCTCAACTTCAGTTTCTGTCTTCTCAGCAGAGTAATGATCTGCTTCCATGCTCACCTGCTCTTTAAACAACTCAATATTTATCATCTCTGCAACATAGATAATACTGCTACATTTTCAGATTTACCTTTCTAATCCCACCAAGGCCACTGCCACGTTGTTTTTGTAGTTCTGATCCCTTCCTGTTATAATCCAATGAGAAAGCATTCAGCTGTAGGCACTCCTGCTTCTCTACTTTGGAAGACCAAAACAACATTGTAGAAAGTCACATGAAACTGACTTGTGGCAAGCTAGAAGAAGGGGATGAGAGTGATTTTCAGGGCTTGTGAGAAGACTGACAATCTTTTAAAATCTCATAAAATAGCTCTCGTTGAGTGAGGAATATTTGAGTTCACCACCAAAGACTCTAAGACATGCACTGCTGGATATTTCATTGCTAGAATTGCTTAGGAAATCCGTGCAAGCACATTGGTACTTAGAATTTTATAGGATAAACATGAAGACACATAAGCATGATTTATTGATAGAGCATAAGCTATATATAGTGCCCTTAACTGTATTATTAAAACTGAAGGTAAATAATTAATGGAATGAAAGAGAGATACATACAGCTCTGGCAGTTTTGATGGGAAGCATTCCTGTCTTGCAGTAATTAAAATCAAATCTATTCTATTTGTATGTCTTTCTGGCAAAAAATAGTATTTCCTCATTTCACCTGCATGCTAAGAGACACCGTGTGTGGCCACAGAAGCTGTGCAGCCAGTGCAAGGGGAGTCAGGGAGGGAAAATGCTCATGGCTGTCTTGAATCAGAACCACAAGCAGTTGTCAGCCAGCCTAAGCAGTCCCAGCACTTCACCCAAGCACATTCCAACACAACCACTGCCCTGACCTCCCTGCCTTACTGTCCAGGTGGGAGAACTGAACTGTGCACGTGGGGTGCATGGGAAACCTTTCCCAAGTTCAGCTCCAGGAAAGCCTCGAAGTGGGAGAGAAAAGTCTTCTATTTGCACCACTGCATCTGCCCCACCCTTTTGTAAAACCTGTGGTGCTCTGATGCTTGGATTGAAGATGAGTAGTGCAAAAACTAAAACCTTGTTTTCTCATTTTCATTCAATCAGAGGCACAATCTGTCAATGTTAATAGATTTTGGAGAAGCCTCAGCTGACCTTTACTGCCCCAGAAGCAATGATCACAAAAGGCAACAAGGTGCCAAATGACACATTAAACTCCTCACTTCAACCAGCCAGACCTGTGGTAGCAACAGAGTCCTAGAGCCATCAGGATGGTGGGTGGTTCCACAGGAAAAATATGAGAAAAGAGCTGCTGCTCTTGAAGTTTAACTGCAAGAAACCTGCACAATTATTTCAAAGTGTTTTTTGCATCCCAAACCAGCATGAATTGGAAACAACAATATTAAGTGGCAGATGGTGGTGGTAGGGTAGCAGTTATTTTCAGTGAAACGGAGAATTTGACACTCTATTTCTTATCAGGCACTGCTATTCCTGAAGTAGGTTTGACTTTAATATGATTTCTTTTGCTTCAGGGAGTGCAAAGCAGAGCTCTACCAGCTGATGAACTGCAGTCTGGCAGGGCAGCACTAGAGAAGCACTCCAAACACTGTCAAGGCTCCCTTCTGCAAATCTCCAAATGTAATTAAGAGCAGATATATTTATTCCTCCTTCTAGAAACCTCTATAAGCACACCAGAGTAACAGCAGTAAACATCTCTGCCAGAATCGTATGTCTGATCATAAGGTTAGAATCACGGTCGCTCTTGGTTATGTAGTTGCCTAATGGGGCATCTTCAAGTCAATTCCTACTTCAAGGAGTACTCAACGGCATAAAATAGTGCAGTTGTCAACTTTACCATGTCAGGAACATGGTTGCTTATCAGAAGATATAAAGCTGAGGGAGATTTTGCTGCCCAGCATTTGAAACATTGGAATTTTCATTCTAATTCTTTATGAGCTAATCACAGTCCTGTTTCCCTGACAATATAGTTAAGGCTGGCTGGCTGCTGATGGATTATCTTTGTTTCCATAGATATAAGTACTTTCAATAACCATAATGAGTAAAACTTGTTCCTGATTGCATTTTTTCTTTAGTATCACAGCTTTCTGAAGGGATAAAAAAACCCCAGTGCTTCATTTCCTATGGCATCAGAGGTCTTGCAGTGAGTCCTTCCAAACAGTGAGCCTAGCCCAAGACCCAGTGAGGATCTATGCCTGTTCTCATGCAGAGAGTATTCATTTCCCAAGAAAAAAGGCTGAAAGTTGACCAAGCACTAAAATCAATAACCAGCATTAAAATCAGAGCTCGTGCAAATTCCGACAGCTCCGCCATAGTTTCTACTAAAGCTTGGCACGTATTACAAACAAGCAGTCAGTCCTAAATAATAAATTACAGCCATGTTCACAGAGCTTTATGTATCTGCTCTCCCAAAACACCTCAGGTGTCCGGCACGGCCACGCCCTCCGATAATGACGAGGCACAGCTCCTGCGCTGACATAAATGAATTTCTGTGAGCAGGCCCTCGCTGTGGGCTGCAGGTGGCCGGCGTTCGGAGCGCAGGACAACGCCCGGGGGAAGCTGCCCTGGGCCGCACAAGTGCAGGGCGAACCCAGAGCCGCGGCGGGATGTCCCTGCGGGGGCCCCGGGCCGAGCGGAAGCAGCGGGCAGCCGTAAGCACAGGGCCGGGAACCAGGGCCGAGATTAACGCGTCAAAAGCCGAAATGAAAATTCAACTTCTTGAGTTGAACTCCCCGCGGGCAGCGAGGGCCGGGCCCGGCCGGCGGAAGTGACGGCGGCGGGGCGGAAGCGCCGCCCGGGCAGGGCGGAGGTGCCGGGGAGCGGCGCGGTGCCGGCGCAGGTGAGTGGCGGCCCGAGCTGCCCTGAGCAGCGGCCCAGCGGGGCCCAGCGTTTGCCTCAAAGCTTAAACGCTGGTGCTCGAAAGCGTTTGGGAGCGCATTGTGGCGCTCCGTTGCTCTGTAAAGTAAAGGCCGTTCGCTGTAACACACTGGTGCTGCACTAGTGCTTAGGGCCCATCGCTGTCGTCGCTGACCTTCCTGCTCAGGCTCACACTTGGACTAGAGTTGGTTTATTCAGAAGTGGATCTTGGTCCTCAAAGCAATCTGTGGCTTTACTGCCTTCTGTGCTCTTGTGTTTTCTTTCTTTTAGCCTGACTGAGCTCTCTCGTCGCAGCCACGCCTGTAAAAACTTCGTGCAGAGCTAGTGGGTTTTTCAGAGAGTGTCCACGGCCGGTCCAGTCCATGACACGAGACTCTTCCATGAGGCTTTTAATACAGACAGGGTGTATAAGAGCAGATGATAGTGTGGCCACATAACAGTTGATATGTTGTGCAGAGCAGAAGTGTTCATGGACCTTGGACAGCGTTTCTGATCCCTTACCTGTGTTCCCAGGACAATATCTCAGTGTGTTGCTTATGCTGGCTGGCTGGTGGTCCCTCTGGGCAAACAGATGGTGTTTGGTTAAATAGCCAGTTGCAAGGCTGGAGGTAACCAGGATGCTGGGGTTAGTGCTGGTCCTCAGGAGTTTGTTAGTTGTCGTGCATGTTTTCTCTGAGCTCTGGTGGGTAGGAATGAGGGCTCCTGACAGCCAAGGTGGTGTTGCTAATGTGCTGTGATGGTTTCCATGGGACATGGGAAAAGGAACCCTGAGAGGAAAGCAAAGTGTTTTCCCTACATTCATTCTCTCTGCAGGTCCCACATGTACTGAAGCAAAGGCATTGAGGAAATGGTTCCTGGAAGAATATCCAAGCTCGTTAACAATGGCTGCTTAGTTGTCTTCTTGTGCTGACAATTTCCCAGAGAATCAAAGGCAGTTTGAAGACGCGCTGTATTTCTTGATATTGGGTTTTGGTAGGGAGAGACTTGGCCAAGTTCATGTAGAGCTCTGTGTGGAGGAGGCTTCTTGCAGAGAGCTAAGCAGCAGCCTTTGCTTGCAACTGTGTGTTTTGTGCCTGTCAAAGCAGGCATCCTCCTCTTCTGGGCTTTGAAGCCTGTGATGACAGGGCAGGGAACACTTGGTTTGGGATGCATGTTCTGCTCCTTATGGATATCAAAGAGGGTCCAAGCAAGTGAAGTCTGGCTGTGGGAGCCCTGTTGTGGCAGCAAGCTCCATAAATAAACAGCAAGTTGGTGTGTGCTTATGCTAGGAGTACAGAAAAAAAAAACTTTGTGGAGGTTTCAGTTTTTGCTGTGCAGTAGTGAGGGGAGTGGGCTGGAAGGGAGTGTTTCTGCATTCTCAGCATCAGTCAGAGCCGCAGCGAGATCCCAAGTGTTTTTGTGTTAGTCCCTTCCCTGACAGTAGCAAGGTACCATAGCCATGTACTCCTTCCTGCCTTTCTGCCCTGAAGTGGCCTTTGGCTGATGGTTTTACACCAATCCCTTGTATAAAACAAATAAACAAATGTAAAACATCTTGCTTGTTCCCCTTTTTTCTCTTAGAACCAAGAGCATCTCACTTAACCAGCCTTGGTAAAGAATGAGATCTCTGAAAACAGTATAAATATTACAAATTTAGGTCATAAATTCTACAGGGAGTAAATCTTGTGTCTGAGCATCTTTCCCACAAGGTTTCTCCCCACATATTTTACAATCAATTATGGTAATAGTATAAGTGAAACCATGGCTTCAGGGCAGTGGCTGTGCCTTCACAATGGTTGAACTCTGGTTTTGTTTGAGACTGGGCAGATTTACTTCCATGCTTTGCATTTTCTCATGTATTCTGCCTATCCTTATGGCAGATAACTATAGTTTTAAAAATCCAAGTCCACTTTCTTTCCAACTTCTCAATAAATCATGCCTGAGTCCTGGGTTTTTAAAAGTGGAAGAAAACAAATGTGCACAAACTATTTCAGCAGACTGAGGGTGGGAGGGTGCCAAGTCTGCAGCACTAGTGCTGATCAGTGACTGAAATAAGCATGAAATGTATTTGCAAACAGTTTACTTGCTGCCTGTAAAAAATGGATTGCTGGTCCTCACCTCTGGGAATCAATAGTCACCAATATTTTCCTGCCTGGTAGATGGGAGGTGGAGTAGTTGCCTTCCTGGTGAGCTGTCATGTGCATAGAGGTAAAAGTCTGTATGAATATCACCCTTGTTTTTCAACTCCAAACTGGCCTGGGCAGTGAATGAAGATACTTGGAAATAGCAGCCATGAAGATGCATGGGATTTGGCTTCTGCCAATAAGGGGCCAGTGAAAGAGAACTAAAGCAGGAGGTCCACATCAGGAAGAAAGACATTTTTCACTTGGGAGATGTGAATGAGAAGGAGAGAGAACAGTCAGGGAGTGCATTGTCCAGATCTATGTGGACAGGCTCTTGCATCCTGTCAGGGATGTTAATGCTGGGATCTGGAGAAGATGACATGCTCTGTAGTGATGCTTGTGAGGGGAGTTAAAGCAGATCAATACATCTGCAATATATTGGTAGGCAGCCCTAATTCCACAATAGTAGGACAAACCCAATCAGAGATAATTAGTTGCCCTGAAAATTTAGCTTTTCAGATTTCAGCAGAAAAGGTGCAATACCCATCTTCTGAAGTAAAGTAAAATATACTTCTGGGAATATGGCAGAGAGAAGGAACTCTGTGTGTTAACCCCAAAACATTAACTTCCCTTGAGCAAATCAGAATTCCTGGGTAGAAGCAGGAGCTACAACATGCCCGTGCCCTGCTGGTAATTTGGAGAAAACATATTCTGGCTTTCTCCCTCATAATTATTTAACACGCCAGAGGTCCACCTGTGACTGGACCCCTGTCCATGCAGAATTCTTAAAATTGTTAATATTTGAGGCTGGGTTATATCAGGTTTTGGGACCAATGTATCTAACAGTCCACTTCATATCCAATGGGGCTTTGCAATTCATGGATTATCAATGCATATGTGGCAATGGGGACCTGAGGGTCCTACTTGCCCTGTCAGGGTTTATTTTCACTGCTCTAAAAACTGTATTCAGTTTGGTAGAAGTGCCTCTGTGGCTAGTCTAGCTCTACAGGGAGCTGAAAAATCATATGGCAAGAACCACTTATTCTAGTGGGACTTTTCAAGGTCTTGAAAGTCATACTGGCCAGAACCCCACCTGGTGTGGGGGTTGTGCAGGGAGAATCAGTCAGTAGGTGGTATGAACAATTAGATCATCACTGCCCTATGCCTGAGATAGGGGAGGGAGCACCCAGAGTGCTCCAAATACAGGAATTGCCTGGCAGTCTACTGGACCAGGAGCCTCCCTTCTTCTATAAAACCTACCCCTCAAGTTGAGCCCCACCTGAAAAGTGTGTGGTTCACTGAAGCAACCTCCAAGGAGATACTGAGCAGTGTTCTTGCGTGTTGATTCAGGGGACAGAATTGTGAGGAGAGAAGAAAGTGCTCACATGGGAGAATTGGTAGCCATGTGCAGGGTGGTTGTTTGAGTCTGACACTAAAGAACCAGTGTTTATTTATACAAACCCCTGTGCTGTTTTTAAGGGATGCATCAATTGACTCCGATTTTGCGAACAAAATATGGGTGATCTATCGAGTTTCCAATATGGCAGTGAGAGAAATGAGAAGACATGCTAAACTTGTTAAGCAAAAGTGTTTCTTTGTGGGATGGAATCCTGCCCACCAGAAGAGGGATAACCTGGCTTTACCTGTTGAATCAGGTAGATTCATTGACCTGTGTTGCAGATATGGCAGTAAAGGTAGAAGAAAAATGGAAACGTCTGTTAGAGTGGTTACATGTCAAAGGACACCATTCAGGAATTCAAGGATCTTTTTAAGGGAGCTGGCAACAGAGGGTGACCTGTCACTTGGAGACTGTGTAACACTGTCATCTCAGTCTGTGGCCAGTGTTGTACAGGCCTAGAGAAACAACACTCCTTGCTGAAGGCATCCCTTCACTAATGACATGGAAAAGGCCTCTGGGAGACCTGGCAGGTGGACTATATAGGGCCTTTCCTGAAGTCAGGGTGGAAGTAATGTCAGAGCTCACTCAAGCTGAGGCAGTAGCAAGAGCAGCAGGGCACAGCACTGTAAAGGGACTGAAGCTGTGGTTTAATTATTTGCCCCAATCCCTCCAATCCAACAGAAGTCACTTTACTGCTGGGGTGGTTCAAGAGTGGGCACAGGATGAAGGATTTCGGTGGATCTTTCACACTCCATACTACCCCCAGGCAAATGAGGTTGTTGAATGTACCAATGGACTCATGAAGAGGAACCTGAAACCTCAAGAACCAGAATGGGCAAGAGGGTGTCAAGTGGGGTACATAGAATCAGTAGCTGCTGGGGAGTTAATGGGTGCCCATAATTCACAGCCTTTTGTCTTCAATCCCCATCCATGCTCCCTGGATCAAAAGAAGCTAAAGACCATGCAAATCCTCTTCATTACCTAGGACAACTGGTTTTGGCAGAACTACCAAGAGTGGGATTGGTACCCCTGACCTTAAAAAAGCCACTTAACTTGTGTGCCAGGTGGTGGATTGTTCCCTCCTTTTAATCATGTTTTGTTTTTATGCATGTATATGTTTTACAGATTATCTGAAATCCACTACTGGACCTATGCTTTCAACTGTTGAGTGGACGGATGATTTTGTGTATTTTTTTAGTTTGATTTTGCTAAGCCTATTTTCCCTTTTTAATAGAAAAAAAAATGGTGTGGGAGAAGTTTTTACTGTTATGTTATGGATGTATGATTTTGTCTCAAGCAACTGAGAATCAGAGCACTGAACCAAATTTAGCTTGGGAGTTGATACAAGGATTTATGCATATTTGGAATCATACAAATCAAGGAATATGTATTAACCTCCCCAACTCTGCATCGGAAGGGTTTAGATTTATGATGATTTGGTTAAATTTTTCAGAAATACTAACAAGAGAACTTGATAATCTGAAAAAAATGGGAGGAAATGTTACCTGGGGCATGGTCGAGTCCCGGTTCCTAGACCAGAAAGAAGGACAACAATGGGATGCAAATGGGACATGGGTAGAATACAGGAACACCTTTTACCAGCTCCCACGTGACACTACCTGGAGCCATTTATGGAATCAGACATGCTATCAGTCATTAGACACCAACCCTACCGAGACATTGCAAAATGTCACTTCTATCCCTTGCACTGTGGTACCGTGGTGGGATTCTCCTGCTGAGGGTGGGTTTTTTGAACATGAGTACAATTTACACTGGGATGCAGGATGGTGTATACAAATCCCTGATAACCCAGGAACTGTGCACGAAGTTAACCGAACAAATTATGAGTGGGCCTGGTCCCTGAAACAAATCTTTGACCCTATCTCTACCCTACAATGGGCTTCCAGGGCCCCAACAGGGAAAATAGTAGAATGGGAAGTGGAGAAATCAGACTGTAAGGACCATCAGACCATACTACCTAATGGAGAGAGCATCTGCTGGAAAGTGAGGAACCATAGAAGCATTGCCCAAAGTAAATCAGAGACCTCCTTTCTGAATTGTTCCCGTATATTAGATTGTACCACAGGAGCAGGTGAGCCTATAGAAACCTGGTACATCTCGGAGCTGAGAACTTTTATCCGGGACATGTGTACCTGTTGGGATTATCCCAACTACGGCTATCTAAACCAAGACACCCGATGCAATGGGTCTTACGAAAATTCGGAGACAGCACTATCCTGTGGCATTCCTATTACACATGGCCCTGACCGAAGCAGGTTCTGGAATTCAAGTAGTGAAGCACAGGAAGTTCCCCAAGGTGACCCGTATCAGTGTTCACAAGCCAAATATCCAGCTCCACGGGGAACGGTATGGGCATGTTCAGATGGGAAAATGTATTCCCACTTGAACATGTATGATATGGCTGGACTCCAGTGTACTATTGGGTTTCCTACCATGTGTCCATCTAAAATGTTCAATTATACACTTTTTCGTAACAACAAAGTGCAGAGAGAAATCCACGATCCAACAGATGCAAAAGGGTGGATTCGGGGGATTCAAGTCCCCAACTATTATACCTGGGGACAAAATATTGCTGTAGACTTAGAATCATTTTTTGTGTCCACTGGAGTTATGCAACAGCACAAGTATGTCTTGGAGAACTTAACTAGGCAAGTCCATGCATTAAGCAACTGGACTGGACGTTCACTCAGGGAACCGAATGTGCAGGCCCAGCAGGCATCAAAAATGGCTTTGCAGAACCGATTAGCCCTAGATATGTTGTTGTTGAAAGAGAATGGAGTGTGTGGGATGCTAAACCTAACGGATGGAGAATGCTGTGTCACTGTCCATAACGCCACCACCACCATAGAAGAGGCTCGTCAGAAGATGAAGGAGATTGCTGACCAGATGGGAGAACTGTTTCAAGCAATGCAACCGAAGGACTAGTTTGATGGACTCAGCCTGGATTGTGGATCTCATGTACTAAAGTGCCTTGGATTTATGGGATGGGGAAGGTGGCTTGTGTACATTGCCCTTATGATACTGTGTGGATTTCTTGGGTTTGATGGTAGGTCAAAAAGTCACGTCAAAATGTGATGAGTTCATTATGGATATAGAGGAAAAGAATAGTTTCTAGCACTGTATAATTCCATACCATTCATGTCATGGCAAGAATGTGGTTACAGCAGGAGGAAGTTGGGCTGGAAGTGGAAGGGTGGCCATCTTTTGCTATGCTTGGAGCTGTGGCTTCTGGTTTGGTGCTCAAAGACAGCACTGGTGAGCCCAAGAGCTGGTGAGCTCTTTCTGAGAGACAGAAAGGAGAGAAAGCAGCAGCATGGCAGAGCCCAGCTGAGCCATGGCTGCAGCTGCTGTGACTGCAGCAGCCACTGGAGCTGCTGTTGGAACTGCCAAGCTCTCCAGTCCCACTCCCACAAAGTCAGGCTCAGGAGGAGGGTCCTCTGACCTGCTTCAGAGCTCTGGCAGGTCCTACCAGGTTTTGCCTTGTCCCTGTTCTTTGCCTTCCCTTCTGAGGGGGGAAGGTTAAGTTGCAAGCCTTTCCAACATTCTGCTTTTGTTTTCCCATATATACCATGCTGCCCAGTGCAGGGCTAGTCATCATTTTGCCTTTGTCTTGGAAAACCACACTGGGTGTGGTCTTTGGGAAATGTTTTTGTTTGTTCAGTGGTGAATACCCTTTTGTGGGTAAAAGACTCTCTCTTTTGTATACTCTTTTTATTAATATTGTTGTGGTTATTGCAATTTTTCACTAAACTGTGATTCCAATTTATAATCTCTTCTAGTATTTCCTCCACTACTGGAAGGGGGCAGGAGAAAGGGAGCAGCCCATGTGGGTTTTAAGTCAGCACAGAGCTATAAGAAGGGGATGAAGGAAATTGTTTGGACTTGTGAAAAGACTGGTGACCTCATAAAATAATAATTAAAAAAATTGCATAGCAAGTCTCATAAAATAGCTCTCACTGAGAGGAATATTTTGAGTTCACCACCAAAGACTCTAAGACATGCACTGCTGGATATTTCATTGCTAGAATTGCTTAGGAAATCCGTGCAAGCACATTGGTACTTAGAATTTTATAGGATAAACATGAAGACACATAAGCATGATTTATTGATAGAGCATAAGCTATATATAGTGCCCTTAACTGTATTATTAAAACTGAAGGTAAATAATTAATGGAATGAAAGAGAGATACATACAGCTCTGGCAGTTTTGATGGGAAGCATTCCTGTCTTGCAGTAATTAAAATCAAATCTATTCTATTTGTATGTCTTTCTGGCAAAAAATAGTATTTCCTCATTTCACCTGCATGCTAAGAGACACCGTGTGTGGCCACAGAAGCTGTGCAGCCAGTGCAAGGGGAGTCAGGGAGGGAAAATGCTCATGGCTGTCTTGAATCAGAACCACAAGCAGTTGTCAGCCAGCCTAAGCAGTCCCAGCACTTCACCCAAGCACATTCCAACACAACCACTGCCCTGACCTCCCTGCCTTACTGTCCAGGTGGGAGAACTGAACTGTGCACGTGGGGTGCATGGGAAACCTTTCCCAAGTTCAGCTCCAGGAAAGCCTCGAAGTGGGAGAGAAAAGTCTTCTATTTGCACCACTGCATCTGCCCCACCCTTTTGTAAAACCTGTGGTGCTCTGATGCCTGGCCTGAAGATGAACAGAAATCTAGAGATTTAAGTGCTTTCAGTGGTCATAATGGATAAAATTTGTTAATGGCTGTAATTTTTTAGTAGCATTGCAGCTTTCTAAAGGTATAAAAAAACCCCAAACACTGAAAAAGTTCTTAATTTTATACAGCACCAGGGCATTTCTGTTGAGTCCTTGCCAAACAGTGAGCCCACCTGGTCCAGTCCAAGCCTCAGGGAGAATCTGTGCCCGTTCACATGCCCAGAGAATTTTTTTCCCAGGTCTGTCATCTTTATTCATCTCACCAGAGTCTATTGGTATCTCAAGGGAGGGTGTCAGAAGATGGAGCCAAGCATTTCCTGATGGTGCCAAGAAATAGGACAAATAAAGAAGGGGCAGAAACTGATGCGCAGGAAGTTCCACCTGCATGAAGTAGAACTTTATTGTATCTGTGACCGAGCACTGGAACAGGTTGTCCAGAGAAGTTGTGGAATCTCGCTCACTGGAGATATTCAAGGACCTGGATGCAATCTTGTGCCCTGTGCTCCAGGATGACCCTTCCTGAACAGGGAGGTTGGACCCCATGACCAGCTGTGGTCTCCTCCGAACTGACTCGTTCTGTAAAAAAGGCTGAAAGTTGACCAAGCACTAAAATCAATAACCAGCATTAAAATCAGAGCTCGTGCAAATTCCGACAGCTCCGCCATAGTTTCTACTAAAGCTTGGCACGTATTACAAACAAGCAGTCAGTCCTAAATAATAAATTACAGCCATGTTCACAGAGCTTTATGTATCTGCTCTCCCAAAACACCTCAGGTGTCCGGCACGGCCACGCCCTCCGATAATGACGAGGCACAGCTCCTGCGCTGACATAAATGAATTTCTGTGAGCAGACCCTTGCTGTGGGCTGCAGGTGGCCGGCGTTCGGAGCGCAGGACAACGCCCGGGGGAAGCTGCCCTGGGCCGCACAAGCGCAAGGAGCTCGCGGGGCTGTGGCTCCGGGAGCCCCGCGCCGGGCGGAAGTGACGGCAGCCGGGCGGAAGTGACGGCAGCCGGGCGGAAGTGACGGCAGCCGGGCGGAAGTGACGGCAGCCGGGCGGGAGCGGCGGTGCCGTGCAGGTGAGTGGCGGCCGAGCTATGGCGGCAGCGGGGCCTCTCCTGCCCGCGGGAGCCCCGGGACGTAGGCGGGGCCGGCCCGGCGTGGCCTCGCTCGGTGCAGCTGGCAGCGGCCCAGCACTTCGCCTTTACCCTGGTGTAAAGAAGAACGCAGCTACGAGAGCCGCGCGGCCCCCAGCCCAGAGGCCGTGCCCGTCGTGCAGGGAAGATGCTGCGGGACCTGTGCCTTCTTCCCTCCCCACATCAGAGAGGCCGGGTCTCCGTCGCCTGTTTAAGATTTGATTCAGAGTAGTTTGTGAAAGTCCATGAGGGCTGTGAACGCGTTGGGAACGCTCGGACGCATCAGCTGTTCAGTGTGTTAATGGCAGTTTCTTGTTTTTAATTTTCTTTTGCGCTATTCTGGCTCCTGTTTATTGTAGAGACTCTCGAGACGAGCTGGGACAGCAGCGTTTCTGTTGGCAAGGTGCTGTGTGCATGCACACGGTGTGTGCCCGACAGGCAGAGTCCCAGTCACCGAGTCGTTTGTGACCAGCATGATATCTGGAGGCTCTTTGAGGAGAATTTCTTGCAGCTGTTGACTCTTGTGACTGGGGTTTTTCATCTTGGAGGAGCGTCTTTCCAGTAGCTTCTCTGTAGCAAATGAAAGTGTCAAGAAGACTGTTGGCTATTACAGCATTTAGTGCAGAAAGCATTTTTGTGAGAGAGCAGAGAATGCGCATCACCATTTTGCAAAGGAGCCAGTAATCCTCAGTGAAGCTTTCATTGCTGGCTGATCTCAAGTGGGAAGATTGTACTTTTCCACTGGCTGCTGGGTGGCCCAGGAGAGACTGAGATTTGACTCTCTGCTTCTCCTTTTAAATTCTTAGCGCAAAAAACAATAGAAAGAGATTAATTAGAGGTGTTAATTGTGACAGCAGGACCTTGTGTTCATCTTTTGCCCAAATCTGATAACTTTATCAAAATAATGCAAAGTTGTAGACTTGAGAAGGGTAAAAAGGTCTTCCCCATGGTTCACAAATTATAGTAGCAGTCAGAGATTATTTTTTCGCTTCAACATGTACATCTTTTCTCTTTTGACTCTGTCAGGTTCATAGATCTTACTGTCTTTCTTTTGTATGTTAGGCTCTGCTGTGGTAGAAGAAAAATGCACTATAAATGCTGATGAACCAGAAGAAATGAAAAAACCTACTAGTATTGGATTTTATCAAGTAAGATGATAGTGTGGCCACACAGTCACTATGTTGTGGAATGCAAAGGTGCTCATAGTCCTTGGACAGCGTTTCTGATCCCTTACCTGTGTTCCCAGGACAATATCTCAGTGTGTTGCTTATGCTGGCTGGCTGGTGGTCCCTCTGGGCAAACAGATGGTGTTTGGTTAAATAGCCAGTTGCAAGGCTGGAGGTAACCAGGATGCTGGGGTTAGTGCTGGTCCTCAGGAGTTTGTTAGTTGTCGTGCATGTTTTCTCTGAGCTCTGGTGGGTAGGAATGAGGGCTCCTGACAGCCAAGGTGGTGTTGCTAATGTGCTGTGATGGTTTCCATGGGACATGGGAAAAGGAACCCTGAGAGGAAAGCAAAGTGTTTTCCCTACATTCATTCTCTCTGCAGGTCCCACATGTACTGAAGCAAAGGCATTGAGGAAATGGTTCCTGGAAGAATATCCAAGCTCGTTAACAATGGCTGCTTAGTTGTCTTCTTGTGCTGACAATTTCCCAGAGAATCAAAGGCAGTTTGAAGACGCGCTGTATTTCTTGATGTTGGGTTTTGGTAGGGAGAGACTTGGCCAAGTTCATGTAGAGCTCTGTGTGGAGGAGGCTTCTTGCAGAGAGCTAAGCAGCAGCCTTTGCTTGCAACTGTGTGTTTTGTGCCTGTTAAAGCAGGCATCCTCCTCTTCTGGGCTTTGAAGCCTGTGATGACAGGGCAGGGAACACTTGGTTTGGGATGCATGTTCTGCTCCTTGTGGATTTCAAAGAGGGTCCAAGCAAGTGAAGTCTGGCTGTGGGAGCCCTGTTGCGGAAGTAGGCATGTGGTTATGCTAGGAGTAGAATGAAATGTATTTGCAAACAGTTTACTTGCTGCCTGTAAGAAATGGATTTCTGGTCCCCGCCTCTGGGAATCAATAATCACCAATATTTTCCTGCCTGGTAGATGGGAGGTGGAGTAGTTGCCTTCCTGCTGAGCTGTCATGTGCATAGAGGTAAAAGTCTGTATGAATATCACCCTTATTTTTCAACTCCAAACTGGCCTGGGCAGTGAATGAAGATACTTGGAAATAGCACAGCTTCTGCAAATAAGGGGCCAGTGAAAGAGAACTAAAGCAGGAGGTCCACATCAGGAAGAAAGACATTTTTCACTTGGGAGATATGAGTGGGAAGGAGAGCAAAGTGAGAGTGTGCATTGTCCAGATCTATATGGACAGTCTTTTGCATCCTGCCAGTGGTGTTAGTGCTCAGATCTGGAGAAGATGGTATGCTGGAGGGGGAGGTTTTTGTCATACTGTGCCTCAGAGATTTATGGTTGTCAGTGATAATTGAGCAGGTCAAATCTATTGTCTTGGACAAGATGCTATTCTGGCTGTGATGATCCCAGCCCATGTTGTTGGCATTCTGGCAGTGATGCACTTTTTGCTGGCTGGATGTCATTCTGCTCCTAGCTGACTGACAGACCATGTGCAGACTTGCTGAGTAGTTTTTTGTTTAGCAATGAAGAACAGGGTTTCATTCATGTGGGACTCTCATTTAAATATTTGGGTGATCCTGAAGCAGGGGATCTGTAGTACGTACAGAAACATAAGAGTGGGACAAAAATGACTAGTTTTCCCATGCTGTCCCCACCCTATCTCTAGGAAATCCGGTTCTGTTTCCAGTTTTCCATGTTTTTGAGTCCTATGTGAAAACCACATGTGGCTGGGCTGCAAGAGCAAGAAGGCAGGATGTTGTCGAGACCAAAGCCTGGGGAGTCCGAGGCAGACCTGCTGCACTTTCAGAACCAGTTCCTGGCAGCCAGCGCTACACCTGCAGTGAAGATTGTGAAGAAAGCAGACAAGAGGAAAGGGAAGGAAGGGAGCACAAATGCTGAGACACCCCCGCTACAGGACAACAAAGATGTAGTCATGTTGGATGGTAAATTAGTTTGTTTCTTTGAATTACTAAGATTCTCTGTCTCTCAACTCAGTGTTGCTTTTCTCTTGCATTTGTGCCCTTCTTGCAGTATTATTTATTTCTTAGCCTTGGAAATTGGCTTTTCCAATGTTACTAGTGTCCAGTAGAACCACCTTTGATCCTTTAGTCCACATTTATCAGCTGTCTATGGTACCTTGCCAGCAAAAGGTGTTTTGTGTAATTTGTACTGTTTGGACACTCATTGCTTATTTTGCCAGCTATCCAGACCCAGTATCTTTGAGATATACTTCTCCTAGCAGCTGCAGTTTTCAGCCAGCAGATCTGGCTTGTTTTGTTTTCTCCATCAATAGCAGCTGTAACACTTTTGTCATGTGCTTGATCTCAGAAGCACAAGGTGCATTTTTAGAAGCAACACTATAAATCTTGTAGTACTTTTGTTCCAGGTAGAGTAAATATGATCTGTTTATAGCAGGTGGAAGGGAGTTTGTTCATGATCATACAAATCCCTCACATTTGACAGTTAGCAGCAGAAATGTGCTTTTTTATGCCCCAACACGACCTGCAAGGACAGTACTTGTTTCTTCCTTGCTTCTTCCCTTAATACTTGCAGTCAGACCTCAGTACCCTTTCCTGCTTATGGAGCTCTTTGTAAAGACCTTGTGCCAGTACATAAATAGAATCTTCATGCATGTTTCTCTCCACTACACACTTCAAGTTAGAGACAGGAGACTCTTAATTGTCTTATTGCTTCCTTACCTTAATAAAAGGTGCTGCTAGGAGGCCTTGGTCTAGTACCAATTGCACTGTGGTTATACAGCAATAACTTGGACTGCTTTTTTTTTTCTTCTTACTGCTTCCCCTGCTCAGGTTTTCCTGATACTCTCCCAGCTCTTACTCCAGCTCCTCCAAAAAAGTCCAAGATCAAAAGTGCTAGTGTCCACTTTGAGGATGAAGATCCAGAGGAAAGATTGGAAAGCCATGATCAACACATTACAGCACTCTTCAGCAAAATTATTGTATGTCTGTTTTTTGTGTGATGATCTAGTGTTTGTTTATTTGAATGCTGTGAACTCTGCAGGGATGAAGGGCTCTGCGGCTGCTTTTAATTTCTACAGTGTAGGGAAGCAGCACTGTAGACCAGTGTCCTGTAGCACCTTGAAAGAAAAAAGCTCTTTGGGTGAATTTTCGCTCTCAGTTAAATATAGATTCAGATCTGCCTTCCAGCCCTGACTGCTGGCAGGTCACACTGACTGCATGCAGGCATGTGCTGTAGTGTGGATTTGGATGAGTTTCTGGATTCTACTGGGGATGTTCTCCTTGCTTTTCACTGGCCTAAGTTTTCCTTTATCTGATTCTTTGAGTGCTGTGTGGAGTTTGGCAGTCCAGTCTTTTGGAAAATAGCCTCACTTTGTCTCTAAATAAGCACAAGGTATTCTAAGCCTGATGGTGATGTGAGCTGCATAGCTAAGAGATTTTGAGCCTGCTCTCAGTTAAATGATACAAACATGTCTGGCTGTTGCAGTGGTTTTACAGGGTTTGAATTTTTTTCTTTAGGAACGAGACACAAGCACAGTAGCAGTGACCATACCAGTGCCCACGGGAGACGCATTTCCAAGGACATTTCACCGCTCTGAGATAAAAAGTGAGGTAAGATTAGGAGCTGATGTTTCATGCTACCTTCATGAACAATTAAACTTTCTCCTATTAAAGCCTAATGCTTAGTGGGGCTTGGTAGGACTCAAAATAACCAAACTTAGCATGCTAGAGATTATGAACTAGCTCAGCTTATCTCTGGTGTTGCCACCTGAGTGAAGGAGAGAGTTCTACCAAGCTGCTCTCATGTAGCTACTCCATACCCAGCAGTTAAGTAACATTGGAATCCTCTTGGTTTAGCCTTCTTCAGCTAACTTCACTAAGGTGGATCAAATCTGCAGAGCTGTAGTGGAATTGATCCTGTTCAGCTGGTTTTTCTCTGAGGAGCAATCTCTGTTAATTTGTCCACCAGGTTCTTACTGAAGTTGCACCTGATTACTCCTGGCATAACATTTGAGTATGGTTTCTCAGGTTATCTTTTTGCAGCTTTTTTGATTTTGACATATTTTTTTTCTGAAGCTGTAAAACTGGAAGCTGTGATTGCTATTATCAGTCGTTGCTGTAGTAGCGAGGACTGCTAGCTGAGTGGGAGTCAGATGCTGGGAATTGATAGTGATTGACAGCTGTGGTTGCTTTGAGGAGGGAGCTTGTTTTGAAGGACAGCTTTTTTGAAAGGCAAGAGTAATACTTTTTAAACTACCAGTTTTGTTTATCTGATGCAGAAGCGCACAAATCAGCTACCAAATGTTCAGACTGCTTTTTAAGCTTCTTCTCTGGACTGGGGACATGCAAGAGATTTTTTGCTTAGTCTCCTTTGGATTTCCTGTGCATCCTCTGTGCAAGGCTGTTCAGAGCCATGCCCTTCCATTACCTAGGCAAGCAACACAGTAATTTAGCCAGGATTATTTTAGCTCTACTTTCCCACTTCTTACTGTGTTGATCTCTTCACCCTGCTGCTCACTAATCACCTTATAAAAAGCGTGTTCCAAGCATGTGGTGAGCACAGTGAAGTAAAGCCCCATTTATACTCAGAAATCCAAGGTGTTCAGCTATGCAGAGCTTCCAAGCAGCAGGAAAGCTGGAACTATTGTGTTTAGTGACATTTTAGATACATTTTCCTTGCTTGTATATATTAATCATCTTCCTTCTCTAGGTGCCAAAAACATCCATGTCTGTGTCTCTGTCATAGCAGTAAACTGTATGTTAAAAAAGGGTCATGCATGCACAGAAAAGGGCAGGTGACTGCCAGCAGCCTCCCTGTAGCATGTCCCAAAGTCTGATCTGAGAGTGTCTTTAGGATCAGATCTATATATTTGTTAGTGGCAGATGTGCAGGGAGGCTCTGGAGAGAAAAGTGGACACGTGGCTTCCCCGTTTGCAGGTGCAGCTGGGATCCGAAAGGAAAAGCATCTTTGCACAGAAGATGGCAGCGAAAAGAGCTGCCGAAAAGGCAGCGGCGGCTCCCTCTGCTGCCGAGTGCGTGCAAGTAAGATCAGCTGCGCCAGATGCCTTGGATCCTGTGGGATCCGCGGGAGAGGCACCTCTCCCCAGCAGCAGGGGTGGTAAGTGGAGAAGGTTCTGCTTATCCAGCCGACCGTATTCACATAGCTTTAGTAACCATAATGTCAGCGCACCGTATTTTAAATTAGGTTGTCCTCAGTTTAGGAATCTCAAGGTCAGTTGGAATGTCTGTATTGGGGCATTGATTTGAAATGGTCTGAGATGCAAACTAAAAAAGAATAAAAAAGTTCTGAGATGCATTCTAAAAATTTTGTTAGCTTTCTCACTGGTTTTCATTTTGCTTCACACAGGGAAGTAGATTTATTTTGCAAGGTTCTTGTCTTCTTTTTCTGTTATATGTAAAATTTTTCTTGTTTCATCACTGATTTCCACAATTTTATGAAGAGGGTGGTTCTGTGTTGAAAGTACTTGGGACCACTGTGATGTGGGTTCTCACTCCTACTGAAATGTTTGAAAGCTCAGTTTTCTGTCTCCAGATCTGCTGCCATGAGACTGTGGCTTTGCTCCATAAGGAATGCTGTGAGGCAGTGCTGATGAGTCAGTGCCACCTCCAGCAGTTACTTGCTGTCTGACAGCAACGTGACAAGGAAAGATGAAGCCAGTTCAATTGTTACCAGCATCTCCAGGCTTTTTTTTTATTTGTGTTGACTGGGTCAGTCTGGTTTGCTTAAAACCCACCCTGTGTCTGGGTTTCACCCTGACACCTTCTTTTTCACATTGGAATAGAGACCAGATGTCATTTGAAGATTATTACCATTCGGCTAAGGTTTGTATCAACCCTACCCCCTGTCAGAGAATTGGTAAGAGAACTGCCAGGTGTGCTGTGCTGTGTGTGCACAAATCCATCATCCAGGTCACTATACTGTGATCACTGTGTGTCCTATTACAGTTGGACATGTATAGGTCTGCCTGAGAAAGCTGAAAGGGAAATAGAGCAGCCTTGCAGCTGTCATCCTCTTGAATATGAATGCTTTTAAAATGTAATAGCGTGACAGAAATTACAAAATGGCTTGGCCTCTTTAGCCAGACTTTTGTGGCAGGATCACTAGAAGAAAGAGAAGGGGGAAGCTTAATTTCTTGTAGTAACAAGGTGCTTCTCCATTGTAACCCTTAGTTTAATGGCTGGTGGTAGGAACCTTACTGAAGCTTTTGCCAGGTCACCCTGTCTTCTCTCTACTCAATATGCAAAACAACTGTGGAAATTACATCAGGTTTTCCTGGTGTTATGTTGAGAGTCATTGCTGCTGTTTGGACAGGAATTTGATGCTTTCAGGACTAGCTGGTTTAGGGGTGTAGGGGTGGTCCAAGTCAATATATGGAGGATATGAATAAAACATAAGCAGTAAAGTCACAAAGTCGGGTTCTTGTGTAGTGGGTTACAGGAGAGCTGGAGGGTCTCACACTGACCAAAGGATCATGTTACCTGGTGCTATGGTTAAATGAAATGAATGTTTAAAATTGATTTAGATCAGGTGATAAAGGGGACTCTGTTTTATTCAGAGTAGGAAGAATGCCCCTTGCTGTAATTTCTAGTATGTTCAACCCTTGAAGGTGAGTACAGGACATTGTTAGAAGCAAACATGCCTGTGTTGAGAATTGAGTATCACTCTGGAAGCTGGTTTACCTAATCTAATTTTCTGTCTTACTCGGCAGATATTTACTAGGTCACAGTTCAGCTGACATATGAATGTGGGTTCAGGCATTCTTGAGCAGAGAAAGAATCTAGTGTTCACCAGCTTGGAAGTGAATGCATCTGATGCATCATTTGTGAATTATGCTTCAGTTTACCTTTTTGTGCTGTTGCTTTGCATAAAAATTTTCTCTGCCATTCCTCCTCAAGTTCCCTAAGAAACAAGCTGGAAATTATATCAATATGTTTGTTGTGACATGGGATGAAAGCACAAATGGTTTAGTTTTGTTTGAAGCTAAACTAAACTTCTTTACTCCTAACTTTACTTCCAAGGTAAAAAAAAAAAAAAAAAAAAAAAAAAAAAAAAGGAGAAATTATGCAATTCTGTTAATGACAGAATTGAGATTTATTCTTGATGCTGTAGGCACAGATCACTAACTGCTTTCTCTGCTGCTTCTTATAGACAAAGATGGTGACTTTTTAACCTCTCAGCGTCCTTGTCTCATAACTGGAGAGGGTCTTGGAAGCCAAAATAGTGAGGAGGAAGCTCAAGCTATTCACAAAGAGAACTTGGAGAAGCTGCAGTCCATGTCTGAGGAAGAGATCCTGCAGGAGCAAGCGAGGCTTCTGGCTCAGCTGGGTATGTGCTTCCCAGGGTCAGCTCTAGAGTTAAGGCAGTTTATTGAATGTGTAGGTGTCCCGAAGTCTTAGCAAATTCACAGGTCAACGTTGGGAATTTGGAATTCTTGCTCATTCCATATGTGGATAATCTTGCTTCCATGTAATGTCAGTATCTTATGAGTAAGAACTAAGTGTGAAAAAAATTAAAGAGTGTTTGTTTTTCAGTGAGGGTTGGTTTGGCTTAAGCCTTTCTCATCACCCCTCTGCTGTGGGTTAAGATGATTAGTGCACTTTATTGCCTTGCACTCCAAATACATGGCTGCACATAAAGGTCCTAAAATGTAATTCTCTGAAGCTGATAAGAAAGCAGTGTCATAGCAGTGCTGAGATGAGAGAGAACCCCTGGTCTTCCCATCCAAAATACCTAAAACTTGGGCCAGAACTGTCAGTACCTGGATAGGGAGAACTTATGGGCATGTGGGAGATTCCAGTTCAAACCTATACTTGTAGAGCAGAAAAATGTGCAGTTAACCTTGACTTTTTGAAAAAGTGTTTTAATTATCAGGCTATTTGGTACAGGCATATTCTGGCAGGGGTCTGGTTGCTGGTTTGGAGCCCTGTCCACAGTGGTGCCCTGGGAATGCCTATCCCTGTCAGCTGATGACAAGGTAGAGGATAACACTGAATGTGGTATGTTTGCTAAGACTTCAGTGATCTGGGGCACTGCAACACTATTTGGCATTGGTTTGATGAATTTATATGCTCAGGAAGAGCAGATGTACAGATGTAGGTGGCAGACAAGGATTTTAAAAATTTTCATGATTTCAGGTCAAATTTAGATGTGAGTGGCATTTTAGATGCACAAGTCTCTTGTGGGTTCAGCTTAATGATCATATTAATTATTTTGACTTCATTGCAAGCAACACGTATAACTGGAAAGGTGGCAAAGGAACTGCACAAAATAATTGCAGCCAGATTGTTTAGGTATATCCTTCATTCAGAGAAAGGTATTTTATTTGGCTTCACTGCTTATAACAATGGCATGTGTATGAAAAATACCCTAATTACATACTTACTTCTTGTAAGTGATTTGTGATCTTTGCTCCTTGTCCTCACCACTCCATTGTTTGGGATATTAGAGAGGTGAATACTTATGCCATGTATTTTAAGTGTTTTTGAACAATATTTTCTGAAGTAATGTATTTTTTTATATGTCTTGTAGGTTACAATTACAGATATTTTAGTGTTTTGAGGCCTTAAAGAAACTGGGAGTGATTTTGGAATTCCAAGAATATCTGTGGGTAGAGAATTATACATGATGAAGCAACTCCTAAACTAAATTGCTGACTTGGAGATGGATTTAGGAACTGGACAGGCACAGAGCTGTCAATTAAAGAGGCTTTTTCTCCATATTCTTGAATGTGAATGATGTGTATGTGTTAAATGCTGTCCAGTCCCTGAATTAACTTCTTAGTTATGAAGCAGATGATACTCTGTGGTGTGAAGTATGAGAATGGGTACACAGTTCTGTGCTGGGCAGTTGGTACTGTGCTGGTTTTATTCATGGAGACTCTGGACAGAAGTAGGCTTGGTTTCTGATGTACTATGCACAGATTGACATCAGTGACTTTTTTGTCACTGTGTGGAACAATTAAATAATTGCAGTCTTTCCTTGCTGTGTACAGTGAAGTGTAAGAAAGTGAGAGCTCTGCTTGCATTCAGAAAAAATAGGAGTACTTTAATGAGACTGGGCTGAGTGCCTGTCCTTCACCAAGGACAGTTTAAACTGCATCATTGAGGAGAACGTGCAGCAGTCATGAGTGTGGGGTAGATGTTTCAGAGATGTGGGAGTAATTTTTGAGATGACTTATCTCAGGTACAGAGCATTTCTCAACTGCTTGTCCTTTGTCCTCCAAAGAATAAATAACCACTGTAGGTGTTATGTTCTGCTTTATATATCTCTGACACTGCTTACTGGAGTATTTCTGTACCTTGTTGAGGCACAATGCACAATCTCTCACTGTTCACCTCTGGCATAAGCATCCCAACACCATCATCTAGAGAAGTGTGTTCAGAGACAGTGCACTTCATCTAAAATGGTGTGGGATATCTGTAGCAGTTCTGAAAGTAGAATGATGATCTTAAAACCATATGAACATAAACTTTCTTCAATACACATTCACCTCCCAAATGTTTCCCTTCAAAGCTCGAAGGGAATGGCTGTGTCTTTTCTGGGTGTTGTCAGATGATAATTGCAATGGGGAGTCAGTTCAGAACAAACAAAGGTCACCTTGTAACATAATATCTGAGCTATGACTTGCAGTTCTACTGCAATTCAATAAAGATCAGGTAATTCTTTTTGTGGTATCTGTCCTGTGTATTCTTCTAGTGTTCAGATTGATGCCACTGAGTGGTCCACAGGCAGGGAACACAGACCAGAATCCTCTCCATGGTTAATAGTCTTGTTTAGATGTCCCACTTGAGTGGCAGTGAGGGGAAAAGAAGGAATTATCTGTATTCATTTGTAAGCTGGGAAAATGGAATTTTTGTGGTTGCTTTTCTCTGAAAGGCATTTGTCAGTTCTTTCTCTGGTGTCTCCTCACCAGTCAGTTACACCTACCTTATGTGCCTGAGAGGTCATAAAGCAGTGGAGTGCCTCAGTTTGAAGAGGAGTGACAGCTGGTAAGAGAAAGAGGACATGTAGAAAAGACTGAAACATAAATAGCAGGAACTATAGGCATATGAAGTATTTTGAGACTTTGTCACTTCTCTGTCTGTCTCTTTGTCAATACTTGCAGATCCCAGTTTAGTTGCTTTCTTGAAATCACAACGTGGTAACAATGAAGGCCAGAAAAAGGAATTAAAAATGGAACTGAACAGACCGGGGGAGTCTGTGGAATCTCTGTCTGTGGCTGAGCATAGTGCAAGATCATCTCTCTCCATGCAGGAGTCAGGTCTGGAAGAACCTGTAAGGAAGGAAGAAAATATGAAGGTAGAAATAATGGGTAAGAAACAGAGTGCATATTGTTAATTTTCTGAACAGAAATGTCAGATTTGTATGGTGTTTGTATCAATCTGCATTAGATTACTGTGCTACTTTGTAGTGATCCAAATCTGAATTTTACCATGATACTTAAAATATAGGTATTTTGGGTTCGAAAAATAACATCTCTAGATAGGCTCCACAGATTAGAAAGGTGGTACACTATGTGATGGAAGTGACCTGTTCATTGGGAGGTCTTGCTTTTTGAAATTTGTTCTAAGGCCTCTGAAGGGAAAAATGTATTAAACTAGGCATCATTGCTCTTCTGTTAAGTCATGTGAACAAAGAAACAGAAGAATGTAGTAGTGAGATTCAGCTGGTGCCCGATTAATTTCTTTTAGCTGGTACTGGTTGGGGACAAGAGAGTGTTGGGTAGGTAAGGGTTAAAAATTTGTTCACTGAATAGCACAGAGATGACAGTCTCTCTCACCAGGGAAATTGCTCATACAGAGCATGTATGTTTAAGCATGACACTGCTCCTGGTGGCCCTACTGTGTCCTGTATCTCAGAAGCCACCCAATGACTTTCACAGGATTGAGTTATTTTTTGTGCTTTGGATGGAGGGGGAGGTATTAAGCTGTAGAATGTCCTGCTTTTTTTGGAGTGCTACAGAGCTATTGCCTCTTATGGCAGAACCCTTTAATGCTCAATATATGCCTATATGAGGAGAAAGCTGCTTTATCTCCAGTAGTTAGAGCAACCCCATACATTCTCATAGCAGAGAAAGGAAGAGTTTTCCCTTTAGGTTTCTGTGCTTATTGTTGCTTTCCTCGCTGTATTTTTTCTTTAGCAATTTCTTTTTCTCTGTTGTGATTTGTAAGCTCCTGTTGTCATCTTCCCCACACTTTTGTTCCTAATATACTTGTCCCACAATTTCTTGTCAATTTTTGCCTTTCTCTATCTCTTGATCCTCTCTTCTAATGCATCCTTTGTGTTCAGTGTAACCTGCAGACTGATTAGAGAAGTCTCTGAATCACTTTGGGATTTCAGCTTGATGTTTGCAAGAGATAACAAGCATTTACCATTTTCTTGCTGGGAGGGATGAATCTGTCAGTGTATATATGTGTGTGTACATGTGCAGGAGAAATAAAGCTCAGGCTCTTTTTGATGAAGACACTTCACTGCACAGTCCTTTGCAGTTTCTCCCCAAGTTTTACTTTTCCACAAATCTATATTAATCAAAGGGACTGTTTTTAGTTCTGTTTAGTCCCAGAATAACTGAGTGCACAAGTAGCACCAGGTCAAGTGAGATCTTTTCATCTCCTGGGAGCAATAGAAGCATGTTGTTCAGCCTGTAATAGTAACAACAGTAATGCTCTTGGGAATAGCTCAGTGTTTAAAACATTGTGTGCTGACATCTTTTGCCTCCTATAGAAGATAGCACAGAAAAAAGATATATCCCAGGATATTTGAAACAACAAAAAAAGGGTGAGCTGAAACACAGTTTAAAAAGCAAGGGAAGGTTTTCCAGTATCTCAGTTTATGCCTGCAACATCTTGGCCAACAGGAAATGTAAAAATTAATTTGGCATTAGCACTTACTGTTGGAATTTTAGCATCTGTTTATACTCAGAAGTAAATGCATTGTGAATAGCTCAGCAGAAATGGTCACACTGAATTTCTGGTGATGACACAAAGCAGTAATATTGCTCAAAAGTCAAATCTGGCTCTCTAATGACCTAAAAAGCTACTGTTTATTAGAAACAAGATGGTGAAACCTTTATCCAGCAACTTGTAACCTTATCAAATGGAAAAGTTAATTCTGTCACTGAGGGAAAATGGGAAGCAAAGCAGAAGGTGAAGAGGTTGAATGGTAGCCTTTAATGTAACCCAAGTCTGAAAAAGTTCAGTGCAAATGTTGCATTCACACTGTCATCTTGTGCTTCTGTAAAGGGATTTCTCAATAATAGTCTGCTGATGGCTTGAAATATATAACCATCTTTTCTTGTTGACAGGATCATTGTACTAAGGGCTGCTAGTAACATGCATAATCTTATTCACAGAATGATTAGCTCAACCCTGTCAATTTAGTGATTAATAGAGAAAACATTTTGTTAAATTACAAATGTCAATATATTTTGTTTTTCTGCTGGTTTTATTTCCTCTCATGTTGCATCTACCACCCACGAACATTCCACTTTCGTACATTTCAGATGCTTTTTCCTTTGCTTCAATTAAAATGCATGCTGAGCCTTTGGCTGAAATTCTGTGGAACAGCTTTCTGGCTGAGCAAGATAACCCTGTGCTTGGTTCCTTGCCCGATTCAATACCACATTGATCATAAGTGTGAGGCTTCATTCTGGAGAGGATGAGTGCTTTTCTTGAAAGTTTATCTGCTAATTGGAAGAAAGTAAAAGGTTAGGTTTCAGACCAGTGATCAGCAGGAAAAGATCTGATGGAAGAAGAGCATCTCAGTGGGACTTCTTCTTTGCAAAGAGAAGAGCAGAGTACTAGGATTAATAGCTGCAATGCAGATGAGTTCAGGGCTGCTCCAGCAGGAGTGATGCTAATGCTTTCCATGCCCTTAGACTTCCTGTTACTGTCCTTACATGTGCTTTCTTCTGAGATAGCAAAGACTTCTTAGCTCATCTCATTCTGGTTTGGGGTAGTATCCTAGTAGCAAAGCTTTACCTTTCCTGGCTGTATCTCCCTGGTCTCTTCACTTGTGAGATTCTTTCACATCTGATCTGCCTCTTTCCTAAGGCAGCTCTTGTGATGTCAGGCACAAATGTCTTATTTCTCAAATTTTTGTAGTCAAAGCTCCTTATAAAGTTAAATTAGTATTTTCTCCTTTAGTACTTGCACCTTTGAAATTCCTGTTCAACTGTCCAGTTTCCCCACTGAGCTGGCTCTGGAAAGCTATGCAAATTTTCAGCTGTTTTGATCTTTTCTTCCCAAGCTGATCTCCTCAAGCCTTCAGGGAGGGCTACTGAAGAGCAGCATAGCAAATGCAACCAAAGCACAAATATTGTGCTGCGTTCATTGTAACTAGGCTAAAATCTTACTGGGTTCCAATAATTTGCTGGGACTCTGTATTAATACTTTTCAATTTCATGTCCCCCCCAACACTCTCTTCCTTGATGATATTAGTTTGCTTTCCCAAAAGTAGGGTTGATATTGTTTTTTCTGCACTGGTTCTGATAATTTTGCCTTACTTGTGTCCTGACTTCTGTTCAACTTCTCCTAAATTAGTGTTGTCTGAATTTCATTACAGTGCTGTTTACTTCCTCTTCTTGCTCTCATGAAAGATGAAAATAGCTTTAAACCTTTGATGTTTATGCATTACACAAGTGTCAGTTTGAAAATTATTTTCTTTTTATTTTACATAATCTTATATTTGATGCAATCTTTAAGCCAAGTACCTTGGCAAACAAGGAATAGTATTTCCTTCATCTCTGCCTTGGAAGGTATGACTGACATTTCTTTCTCTCTGCACAAAGATGATGATCTGCCTGTGAAGCCCAGGAAGGAGTGGATTCACATGGACAATGTAGAGTTTGAGAAGCTGGAATGGATGAAAGATTTGCCCTCACCTCGGCAGAAGAAAACCAAAAAGGTTTGAAAGAAGAAACTGATATTTTGTGTGTTTGTGTCTGGATCATGCTTCTTAGTAGTAACGGTTTTGAAGGCTTCAAAAGGGAGTCCTCTGACTGCTCAGTCTGTGGGATTTCATCAGATTGAAGGATTCCCTATTTTCTTTCACAGGATGGGATGATAACAGGATCAGTTCAGTCTGTAGCACTTGAAAGCTAGGAAGTGACAGTCTAGCCATGGTAATCTGGGATAAAACAGGTGTAAAACTGAGAAAAAAGGAAAGATAGGAGTATTTTTTTTTTGAAGAATTTGAGGCCTGAGGACATTTGTGAAGTGTCATCTTCCAGCAGGTGATGTAAAAAGTGTTATTTTAAGAGTGGATAGCAATAGAAATAATAGTTTTCTCCCTACACCCTTTTGCTGTAGGGAATGCAAGCTCGATTCAGTTTAAAAGGAGAATTGATTCCCGCAGATGCTGATTTGCCAACACATCTAGGCTTGCACCACCATGGAGAAGAGGCAGAGGTAGGTGGGTGTAATATAATAGAAAAGATACACACTTTTCTGTATTTAATTTGGTCGATTCCGTTCGTGTCAAGGATTTTCAGTGACAAAAAATCCCTTTAAAAAGTGCAGTAATTTTTCTTTAGAAACAATTCCTGAAGACAAAGCTGTGTCTGCATGCATGAACTGCATTACTTCCAGAAAACTGTTAATGCCTTTTTCTCTTTAATGCTATTAAAGTCCTGTGGTGCTGGAAAAAGGTGCATGTACTTCCTTTGCTGAAGAAGTTCAATTTTCTCCTGTGACACCTAAGATTAGAATGGCTTCTGCAATTGCCATAACACTTCGTGGCAAACAGCATTGGCTTACAATTTATATTCTGTTACACAGTATGTTACAGGTAATCTTGTTTTAAAGGACCAGTTTTTTGCTGTAGCTGAGGGTGTTTTACAGTTTCTTTGTTTTGTTTCCCCCTGCCATTTAGAGAGCCGGTTATTCTCTGCAAGAGCTCTTTCATCTGTCTCGCAGCCAAGTTACACAACAGAGGACACTGGCTCTACAGGTCTTAGGTTGTATTGTTCAAAGAGTAAGTTACTTTAAGGAATTTCTCCCCATAATTCAAGTTCATGGTGGATCAGAGCCCAGATTCTCTGGTGGTAGTTGTTTGTTTTCTGCTGTTCAGTGAAGATGAGCAAAGTCACCAGCTGGGCACTCTGTTCCACTGAGGATCCTTACTGTTAGATAAGCTAAGTGTTGGGATATAACAAACTGAGATGCAGTTTTCTCTGGGTGGTTCCAGAGTATTGTTTTTCCAACAGGTTGTTTCAAGTGCTGTTCAGTGACAGTGGTGCAATTTTAATTCTCTTGTTAATTTGGATGCAAGTTGATTTTTTCTTTTTAATGTTACTGTTGTGACAAACCTGTTATTGGCATTGACCCTTTCACTCCTGTTGTCTGAGCCAGCTTCACGATGTGCGTTTTCTGTAGGAGGTGAGAAAAAGCCAAGCCTACTCACAGAGCAATGTGCCAAGAGGAGAAAGCAAAATGAATACTTCTGTGCACATTTCCACCTAACTTTTGAGGGAAGTGCTAGCATTCCCCCTAATGGCACTGGAACAGAGAAGTAGAAACATGATGGTTTTGAGAAGAGTGATGGGGCAGAACAGGAGGAAGTCAAAAGATGAGTGCAGACTTTAGAAAGAAGGGTTTCTTGCACTAAGCAACTGTAGTTGTGTTCTTCTGTGGAATGAATGGAGGATAAAATAGAGGAAGAATAACCTCTACACAGTTTAGCAGTTTTACAGTAGAAGTGAAAAGAGGCAAAGATGCAAAATGTTGAGATGTGACAGCCCAGAGATGTATCTAGCTGAGATGAGACATACTTAACCCTGGCTCTGTCTGGCACTTCCCAGGCCAGGGCTGGAGAGTTTGCTTCCTCACTGAAGGGCAGCGTTCTGCGTCTGCTGCTTGATGCTGGCTTTCTCTTCTTGCTGCGCTTCTCGCTGGATGATGCAGTGGAAAATGTCATGGCAGCATCTGTTGGTGCTCTCCGGGCTCTGCTGGTGTCACTTGATGATGAGGTAAGATAATCATTCAGAGCCTGGGTTTGATTTCATGCTGAGCTGCTTACAGGGTTTGGAGTGAGAAGACAAGGTAAGTAGCTTGAACAAAGGTTTCCTGGATGTGTTAGTTTAACAGTGAATAGAATGTAATTGCTGCGCTTTGAGACAAACGATGGAGTGTGTTATCACAGTTTGAGACACTCAGTTGTCCTTTTTTCCCTCCAGTTTGAATTATCTCTGCCCTGTGATTAAATTTAGTGCACGCTGCTGAGTTTCTTCTTCTTTTGATATCTTTGCAATCTAAATCAGGCCACTACTAATGTATATGTATAATTTATTTTTTAATGTGTCCTCTTATGTTGTTTTCTTATTTCATAGTTTTTCTGCTACTTAACAGATTAAATAGTCTTCATACTTTCCCTTATGCCTCATAATAATGCTGTGTTCTTTTTTCTCTAATGGTCCATTTTCTGCTGTTCCCATGTATAACACTGATACATACCTAATTTTTCCTGCTCATGTGTTTATTTTCTCAATGATTCTTTTTCCCCTGTTAGAAGGTTGAGACTCATTTCAGATTTTCAGGGCTATAGACAGCCAGATTAAGATGTACTCCTGGTTGGATAGAAGCAAAGGGGCAAGTGATAGAAGAGATGGGGTAGAAGTCCCCTGCAACTTCTACTAGGCCTGTAGAGCTATCCCTTGTGGGAGGTAAGAGAAATGAAAAAGTAGGTAGCTTTCTCCACATTTTGCTAGTTTTCCATCTATGAGCCTAATGGAGTTCTACTTAGATGAGTCCTGGCCACCCATTGTAGGTAATTAGTACTATGAATCAGCTTAATCTACTTTTTCTCTCTTCTGGTGTTACTCTGGTATGTAAGTGTCTGAAGCGGTCTGATTTTTGAGATCGAAGCTTATGATGTGATGTCTTGTGTAAGGAGGGATTACTGACTTGATGCCAGAAGCAGCATTGTGAATGCTGTGTCAGTACATTTTCTAACACAGAGAGTCCTTCCTAGAGTCTCGTGTTGCTGAATTTCAGAAGGTCTCTGAGGAAGGGACAGGGTTGGAAGCCTGGCCTTCTGCTCCAGAATTTGTATGATAAGTAGGATTTATCTGCACTACAAACACAGAAGATCAGCACACATAAAAATCATGCTGTCTGAAAGTTTTGTTCATCCTCCAATGACTGTGGGAGAGAAGCAACTTTCTTTTTGTTTCCTTTGGTGACCCAGCTACCTCGTGTTAATGCTTTCCCTTCTCTTGGTGGAAGGAAGACTGTAGTTCCAAATTCTGTGTTCCAGATGGACTCTTGGCTTCATCCCCTCAAGTCAGGCCTCTTCTGACCATGCCATTCACTCACCATCTTTATTTCGTATTGCATTAGGGGTTTTCTAATGTCTGATGATAGCTTGTGCTTCCTTGGTACTTGGCAGCTGAAGTCTACCACTACTTTTCTGACTACTGTGGTGTTTGTTTCTGATTGTGGCTGCAGGAAATGGAAATTTATAGGAGTTATTAAGCAGAGCAAGCATTTGATTTGTCTTTCATACTCATTTTGGCAGAAGTAGGTCTGTTATGTGAGCTGTCCCCTCTCTGAAGAATTGAAACTCTTAGCCCAGTTGGTCTATGACCCTAGAAGTTGAGAGTACCTAACACTCATCAGCTGTGAACAAAAAAAGAGGTTTTCCTATTTGCTTAATCTGATGGATGTTCAAACAAAGTGAAGCAAACATGAACAAATAGACCAAGCAGTCTTTATTTTATCGTATCAATTTTTACATGATATTTCTGTGCTATTTGTGACCTAAGTTCAACACAGGTCCAAGAATAGGAAGACGATAGATACCAGATTTCCGTTTAATGCCTAGAGTCTTGATGGTTGTTTTATTTATTTACTTATTTATAATCCTATTTTTTTCCAGCTAAACTAAATTTCTGTTAGCTGGGTAGTGAATTTAATTCACATCACAGTAATTCTTTTAAAGGTTTTCCAAGTCTGTGTGTGTGTCCAGCCAAAATAATTTCCCTGAAAAATCATTGAATTCTGCTTGTTTATGTTTAGAATAGCTTTTATTGTCTTCACATCTTCTAGGGATTATAGAGAAATAAAGCATTCCATATTCAAGAGCATCCCTGAAAAGTTTTTGTCTTTTTATCTTTCTTTGAGGATTTTATTCTATGTGCTTTAACATTCCTTATAGAAATATCTCGATTGGACTTTCTCATGGTACCAAGGGATGGCTGCATTCCCCTTTGTCCCTAACAATGAGGAGGAAGAAGAGGAGGAAGAGGAAGAGTTCAATGGAACAGAGAAATCTCAAGATAAGAAATTAAAGGATGAAAACAAGCCAGACCCAGATGTGGCCCGATATGATGTTGTAAAGGTAAGCACAGAGTTTGACCCAGAATCTTTCCAGGAAAATAGGCTCAGCACAGTGCTGTGTGTGCTATTGAATCATCCACCCTCCTGTGCATGCTGGACAAGAACATTCTGAGCAAGAATTAGAACTCTTTCCTGGCTGTTGGTTGTTGAGTTTCTGTCATATATTACCAGGAGGATAATTTTATTGGTCTCCAGAAGTGTTGAGACTTGACTTGACTTGACTTAGTGATACTTTCAGTATCATTAATATCTCTTTAACTTCTGGGGAATTCAACAACAAGTACACTGATGACCTGAGAAGGCTTTCTGAAAGACTACATACAGACATGATTTTCAGGCTCACTTGAATTAAAAATGAAAAGGTTCCAACCATTATTAAAATGTCTATATGCACTTTTTAAAAGTTAAACAAGAATATTACAGCTGGATAGTTCAGAACTAGTAGATTTGTACAGTGATACTCTTTTTATTTGACATCAGGTGGCTATTTACCATTTCCCCAGATGTAATGTTTGCATTTTTCAGACTATAGCATTCAGAAGGAATTTCTCACACATTTTAACCTAATCCTGTATTTTTGATATGAGATCTAAAAATAGCAAACTTTGTTACCTCAAACTCAGCCTTGGTGGAGCCAATACACCCCTCTTGCCTGCTGCAGGTGTTAAAACCTGTGATCAGATCATTTAATCTTTGAGTTTGTGTTTGAACAGCACTTGGTCTAAAAGCATTGAATGTGAATGAATTACTGTACTTGGGCATTTGGTCTTGTTTAGAGGCTTCATGATTTCAGATGTATTCTGCTAGGTGTGTGGCATGTGGGACTGTTTAAAGAATGTAACAAAAGAGTGGTAGATAGATAGGAGATCAGTTTGTGAATCTGTAAACTGACATGATTCAGCTTGTTCTGAGTGGTCTGAACTCAGAAGGTATTTGGGATAAAATTCCCCTCTGTTCCCATTGCTGTGCAGTTCCATTTCACACTTGCTTATTGGCTGTTACAACCCATTTCAAACTGTTTCCCACAGTTGGAAAAGGAGTTTTTAAACTAGCTGCTGAACTTGGTCAGGCCTAGAGGTACAACTTTCTTGGCTGCAAATTTTTAAAAGCATCAGTGGTATGAACTCAGGTATTATGGATTTGCCTTTTCCCTGAACCAGGAATGCATCATACTGTTATGTAAACTGATGATTTGTTTCCTGGCACTGCCACTGATCATAAAAAAAATTACATCATCCCTATGCATCTCTTTTCTTACTGCAAAATAGGAATTTGTGTCTGTTCTCTGTTTCTGTCAGCTTTCTCTGACATGACAGGTACTCTCAAACAGAGTGCTGATTCAGAATAGAACTAAAGTTGTTTCTGCTTTCTTCAGATAACCCTTGCTCATTTGCCAGCATACTTGCAAATAGGCAGAAATTTATTTGTTTCGTGACAGCTAATTTTAACAGTCCCCGAAGAAGATACAATCTCCTTTTGGCTTCCAGCAATTGAAGTACAGAGAGCACTTGTATGTCCTAACAGATTTTTAAATTTTTTTATAACACCTTTCAGGGACTTTTGAAGACAAGGATCCAGCACCGGCTGAGGTACATCCTAGAGGTGGTACGACCTGTTCCAGCAGTAGTCCTGGATATATTGCACATCCTCACCCATATAGCAAGGCATTCCTCTGAAGCATGCAGTCAGGTATATCTCCCATTGTATAAGAGCTGGGGAATGATGGAGAAAGGTTTGGAAAAGGGAAGGAATATCAGGTTAGATTATGGCAAGGAGATAAAACAAACTCATCTGTTTTGCATGTCTTCTGCATGTCTGCATACCTCTAGTTATTTGTGCTCCCTACTATTTCCCTGCAGCTGCTTGACTGTCCTCGATTGATTGAGACCATTGTCAGGGAGTTTCTCCCTACTCAGTGGGATCCCAAAGTGGCTGAACCAGGGTTTTTATTTACCAGTCTCCACGGAGTTGCTTGTGCCAGTGCTATGAAGTTCATCAGGGTGTTGGCATCTGGAGGCCGAAATGCAACAGCCAGGCTGGTGAGTGGTTCCTGGAAGAGCTTTTCTGATTGCAAAGGCCTTTGTTCTGTATGCCTTCCTTCCTAAATAAAAAGAGAAAGCTAACTGGAGGTAGCTGTCAGTGAAGCTGAAGAAACCAGGATGAGGAAGGTGCACTAGTGTGTTTTGAAGGAATTATTGACAGCATCATAATAATGATGCTTTTCCTGCATAATGGTAGGTGAGCTGTCTCAAGATTGACTCTGCTTTTTAATGGTTTGTGTTGTCCACTCATGTGAAAGTCACAGAGCCCAGCAGGGTGATACTGACCAGGAGCAGGTGTTTAGAACATGCGTTGATGTGTGATGCTCTGTACACACCCATGTTTCAGGAATAGGCAGCATAAGACTCTATAAACCAGTGAAATAATCACTATCCTTGTGTTTTATACCCCTGGTTGAACTTTTCTGCCATTAATTTGCCTTAATAACTCTGTGATAATTCTTCAGTGTTTTCAACTCCTCTTAACTTCTGGACAGATTTTCCACTTCAGACATAATTGCTTTCCCTTGTATAGGTTGCCATGCTGGTGCTATAAATGCATGAAATCTACCAAGAGCAGCACCCATTACAGTGCAAAGAGCACTTCTTAAGCTTTTTGGTTCACTGTTGTTAACAGCATCTAACAAATTGCTACCCAGGAAATTGCTACTGTCAACAGAACACCAGTCTGTACTGTAAAATATGGAGAATAATGATGAATAGTGGGATATTTAGTGACTGTAAGTGGTACTAGGAACATAACAGAGTAAAATTCAGACATTTATCTACTTCAGGCTTTGTGTACTCCAGGTATTTCAAGGCATGCAAAAATTAGAAGGTTCCTGACACTCAGGCTTTGCTACTGTTACGCTCTCATATATTCTGTTACATGCACTTAAATGTGGGAGTGGAAGATCATAAAAAACTACATCAAAACCATCAATATAGGAATTTATTTTAGCTAATGACGAAGTTCTTCCATCTTCCTCCTGGAAGTAAATTTGACTTTGTCCTCTGTTCTGTAGGGGAGGTGTCAGAATTTATAGTTTTGACTCATCAGCTCCTTTGCTTTCTTGCTGGTGTGCATTGATTTCCCTACAAGATGTCTCTAAAGCATTTGAAATTTAAATTACCTATAATATGTCCTTGTGCTGTGAAAAAGACATTGTTACCTCATTTGTTTAGACAGAGCACATAGAAGCTTTTGTATGTGTGGGAGAAGGAAAGATAAGCTTTTTTTTACAGTTAAGTAAAAATACCCAGATGTAGGGGAGGATAAAAATTATTTCTAGAGAACTGCAAATGAGTCATGTCATGCTTAATTCAATACCAAAATAACCTCAGAACATTTACAAGGCATCAAATTCTATAACCTTATGAAAGTAATAGGCAGGAGGTATTTTTTGCATAAAATAAACACGAATTATAGAAAGATTTTTGGTTGTAGAGCCTCTGAACCCCATCTAGTGTAACCTCCCCAAAAGAATGTCAGCATCAGTTCAGTACTTTTGCAGACATCTTTTGTCACACAGTATATCTTTACATGTAAGCTTAAGAGAGTTGTATTTATGACTATTTAAAGGATAATTATATAATTTTTTTAAAAGTAAGTTAAATGCTGCAGATAGTGTCCAAAACAAGAGTGTGCATGGGCCAGACAAACCTCCATCAGAAATTATTTAGGTGTAGTTGGTTTGTGTTAGGAATGGATTAGGTATCCCTGGGCATCCCTTCCTTCCCTCTTAATAGCCGTTGACCTTGTAGTGATCCTTTGTAGTCTGCTCCTTAAGATTGCATAAAATAAAAGCAGATTTGAGTAGTGCAGGAAGAGTCTAGAATAAGCTGAATTGAAATCTGCAGCTCTTTGTATATGTCAGAACAATGAGATAATGATGCATGCATCTGATGCCCCTTGTCCCTTTGTCTTTTTTGTTCTTGATAATTTTCTTTTTTCTTGGTTTGGTTTACAGCTTAACACATTTGAGATGAAGAGTCGGTTAAGTCGCTTTGTCGCTGAAGACCCTCTGGATGTGCCTCTGCCTGGGGAGGAGGCCATGAGGCTGAGCACCGAAGCCTTCCGGCTGTGGGCTGTGGCTGCTGGCTACGGACAGGCCTGCGACCTCTACAGGTACAGCTCAGAGCTGGAGAGACGAGGGTGGAGGGCACAACGGAGGCAGTGGATATCCTGTTCCAGAGGAGTGAAGAGAGGGCTCTCCAGGCTCAGTCTCTAGTCCCTTCAGGGTGTCATACCTCACTTTCTCTGGCCTCTGCAGTAAAACTCCATTTCTAAGGGTGTTCATGATGTGTATTGCCTTTTTCTGGTTGTTCACTATCTCCTGTGTTTAAGCACTGTTTTGTTGTTTCTTCTTTACAGTGGGAGACCATTGCAGCTTTTTAGGGCTGCATCTTTTTCCCTTTGAAGGGATAAATAATCTGTGTTTGTATGGCATCAGAACTTGTGGTTTGCAGTGCATCCAGGACTGAATCTGCTTGACCTAGGGGCAGTCTGTGGGTAGCAGTCACCACACTGAGTGGGGCAGACTGGCGCAGACAAACTGCACGATGCATCAGCTTCCAGGTCAGGACAAGTTCTTGTGCTTTACTGCCAAGGTCTGCACAGGTCTGGTGTAGGTCTCCCCTACCTCAAGCATTAAATCTTCTCCCTGCAATTGCATTGAATTGGAGGAAGAGAGATGGCTTTGGAGTTGTTCTGAACTAGAGTAAAAGGGAAGCCAGTATTGAGTTTCAGAAGGGAGATTCTCATCCATAACAGCATTTTATGTTCTTTGGCACAACCTGGTGTATGATTAAGAAAGAGTAAAAACTGTATTTACTATTTTAGCACTGTAAATAATGTTGAGGAAAGAGATGGCAGATTGCTTAAAGTTGCAAGATTTTAAGTGTGGCTGAGAATCTGAGAACTACTCCCCAGCAAGAATAAAATCAAATTCGTTTTTTCAAGAGGTAGTCAGAGTGCTTGGAGGCAGTGTGTTAGGTAGGTCCCATTCAGATGAAATTGGAATAGCAGTAGTCCTCCTATGTTAGCTTTTTTTCTATATCAGTTTATTTTTGTTATTGTGGTGGTGATTCTCATAATCACACTTTAGCAATCTTTATAAATAAATGATTTGAGAGTGTAAAGAAGATAAAGCCACATTCTTCCAGTGGAAAGTGAAGAGCCAATGGGACCAAATGGAAACACAGGAAATTCCACTGAAGTGTTTTTACTGTAATCTTACTAACTTTACTGTAAAGGTGATCAAATGCTGGGCCATTGTTGCACAGCAAGATACTGAATTCTCCATTCTTGAAGATATTCAAAATCTGACTGGACATATCCCTCTGCAATCTTGCTCTTGCTGGCCTGTCTTGAACAGGGAGTTGAAATACAATTGATCTCCAAAGACCCTTTCCAACCGTATCAATTCTGTAATTCATACTGCAGTGATCTCTACCCTGTGCTGGTGAGGATACTGCAGTCCCTGCCCGAGTTGCTCAGTGGGAAGAGCCCTGTGGTTGAGTTGGCTGTGCAGCGAGCTGCAGCAGTGGTTACTCTTTTGACACATGTCACACAAACAGCAGGATACACGGCGGAGCTGCAGGCCAAGTTGAGCAGGTAGGCTCTCTTAAGTAACCATTCTGTGCATCTCAGTAGTTGGCATCCCATCTTCCCATTCTTTGGTATGGAGACCTGGCTGTCATATTCCCCCCCCCACCCCCCCCCCCCCCATTTTCAGTTGTTTACTGTCCCATGTGTGAGTCCCTGCATGGTGGGGTGACACAAGATCAGAAGTAGTGTCTGGTCTGACAGCTGTATGCCTGCTAGCATAGCCAGAGGCAGGAGTCAAAATCTACTTTAACCTAGGAGGCATAAAGGGCACTGTTAGCCAAATTCCCTGCTGAAAGGAGCTAGGAAGCCACTCTAAACTTCTCTTGGGAGTAAAGAAAGTAAAAGGTTTGGAGGAAAGAACCTCTGTGCAGAAACCAAGATGAGTCGGGGTTAAGAGGTGGTTGGTCTTGAGAGACATCAAGCAGTAGCATTTGCTGCAGACAGTTACTTTTTTCTGGTGGAAAGCAAGAAACTTTAACTGAAGCTGAGTACTCAGATAGTATTTCTGGTAAAGTTAGAGCATAGCTCAGGGGCAGAGTAGTGCAGGAGAAGAAACTTCAGCTTTTGTATGTACATTCTACATTTATCCTTTCTGCTTAAAGTACTTGATCTAGGCTGTGGGACTATGCAAAGACTTTCCCCTTAGTTATGCTGTTAGATATAACTTTCTAGACCACATCTTTCTATTAAAATTGATGATTTAGAGAGAGAGTTGTTTGGTATTTGTTTGCTATCCTGTGTCATTCTTATATCGTATTTCAGCAATAACTCAGAAGATAGAGAACCGATTCCACCTCCTCCAGTAGCATGGAGTCAAGTGTCAGGCTTACAGCCCTTCCTTGAGACAAGTCTGAAAAAAATCCTTCAGCAGATATCCCAGACAGAAACTTGGCAAACTCTCCAGCCTCTCACCACAACTTGTGTGATCTTCTTGGGAGTTTATTACAGTGCTTACAGCCAACAGGTAAGGCCTGACAGTACAGGCTGTCTTCTCACCAGCATCAGCTTGTGCATTACCTCTGAAAACTGGAACTCACTGGCAGTACTGAAAAAGACAGATATTAAGGCACCTAGCTGAGCACTGATTTTGTTACGACAGCTCATATCTAGGCAGCATGACATTCAGGGTCACTTAAGTCTGGTAACGCTAAATGTTAACAATGCCAAATATCTGTCTTGGTTTTTTGTCCTTTAATCCCTTGTGATCAGAGTCTTAGTCAAGGTATGTGGTAGTTCTGTTATTGTTCTGATTTACTGCAGAGCTCCAAAGCATGAAGCAAATACAACATAATTTTATTGGGCAGTCATTTTTCCTAGTGCGATAAATCAAGTCATGCATTTTTGCATTTGCTTTGGTATGAGAGCTTACATGTGGACACCTACGCTGCAGTCATCTGGGTGGAAGATTGAGCATTAAGGGGTCATGCTGTATGAACTTTGGGTAGGAAATAATCAAGATGGATTTATTTGTTGCCCCACTGGCATTCAAGGTCAAATTCTGTAACACACAGCTGTAGCATGTGATCATCTTTTAAAGTGAGTTTTCTGAAGGTGACATGTCAGCGTGATGCTGTTGAAGAATAATGTCTTACGCTTTAGCTGCCTTAAAGATTCATGTTCTGAAGATAAATGCAATTTTCCTCTTTACTGCCCAGCTGACATGTCTGAGTTCCAACTTGGGAGAGCTGTGTTGAAGGTGTGGGGGTAATTTAATGGCTGTAGTTATTCACACTTGTGCAACTCCTCTGAAGCTTGCCAAAAGCAACTGAGTTTATTAGTTACGGCTGGGGGGGAAACTGCCAGGATCTCTCAAAGATGTCTTCAGGGCCCCAAAGGTTGGAATACCTTTCACAGACTGTGAATATGTATGTCCTGAGCATTAGAGGACCAGGACAGCCAAGAAGTTAATGCTCCTTTTTAACCTTTGCAGATATCCCAGAAGAGTGACTGAGGAAACAATTTTTTAAAGTCCTTGAATTGTGCTGGATTTTTGAAATTCCATTTAAAAATAAGTTCATTCATCTACCTGTAGTTAGCTGATTTAAAAAAATTGTACGTAGCATGTTTGAATAGATTAGTGCAAAAAAAAATCAACTTGTACAGTAATTTGATTAGTGTATACTGGGACCTTCTTGGAATATTTTTGTTAGACTGTTAAAAACTAAGGTTAACATCTTCACAAAGGTTTTACTGATTTCTGGAGGTGGATTTCACCTGGGAGAAAATCAGATTTTATGTAATGGAAATGACTGTTTCTATAACCCAAAGCAGCATTCTAATGAAGATAAAAAGTGCTAAAATTTGCCAGCATGTCCCTTCAACCTGGAATATTGCTTACTAGAGTCAGAAGAATTTGGATGATTCTCTAAAAGCCACAGTTCCTCCTCTATGCAGTGTTTATCCACAGTCATGCTTTGATGGATAGGTCAATCACACTTTATGCAGCTGATTTTTTTTTTGTTTGTTTGTTTGTTTTCTTTTCTTTTTTTGGAGACCCTTATGGTGCCAGTCAGATTTCTCAAGGTAGTTCTGATCACCTTTGATCTAGTCATCTTCAATTTAAATAAAAACAAGTAGTTGGTAAGGGGAGGGGGGTCCTAGCCAAGTTTTCATTTAGGGAATCTTGATTCCAAGGATCCCATATCTTGTTTCCAGCCAATTAAGAACCTCTAAGATGTACTTTAATGCTTGAGAGTGAGAACACTTTGAGGTGCCAGCTCTCAGCTTCCACACTATTAGCAGTGAGGCCAGCTCTAACCTAGAGTAATACCACTGTGTAGGTGATGGGGTCTGGCAAAAAGATAATAAGCACAGAGGAAGTAAATAAATCAGTCTGTCTTTTTGCTATCACTGGATGCTGTGGTCATTCACTCTCTTCCTGTCATTCTCCATGTCTTTTATAGCCATCAGTCAATCCAGTTGACTGCTTAGAGGAACTGGAACGTTTGACATCAGAGATGCTGCAGCCCCTTCTCAACCAGCCAGCCGTAGACAGCATGTGGGACTTGCTCAGGTAAAACCATTCCACTGCTAAGATGCTGTTGTCAGAAACTGAGCCCCATTTCTTTACTGTACTGTGTGTCAGCTCTCCTTCCTCTCTCCTCTTTTGCCTGTGCAATATGCCCCAGGTATGGGAATTGGAGTGTAGTAAGGCTGTGTCTACACCCTGCTTTGTCCTCTCCCCTCTCACAGGAAAGGCATGATAGCTGCAGAGGTTTGCTGGTCTTCCTTTTCTGCTGATGCTGTTGCATCTCTGCTTTGCCATGTAGCTGGGTTTTTTCATAACTATTTCAGATTATTTTAGTCACTCTTGGCTTTGATTCTTCTTTGATTTCACTGGTCTAAAAAACCAGCACAAGTAGCATTAGTTGAGTTCCTCTGTGATGAGGTGAGTGTATGTGTTCATGTACCATTTGCGTGCTCTGTGTGGTGCTGCTTATATAAAATAATTTGGATAGATTCACATCTATAAGCTCCTGCAGAGCTTCACTAGCTCTGAAAAACTAGCTTTGAAAACCCCTGCAGAAAAGTGCAAGAGCAGATACCAAACTGTTCTTCCAGACATTTGGATAACACAAGCTCTGGCTCTAGGAACAGTTAAGCACTGCAGATATTCTGTCTTTCTGCTGTAGAGGGAGCCTCCTTACTAGGCTGTGATTAATCTGGAGTGGGGAATCCAGAAGGCCTGACTTGCAGTCAGAGAGGCATCCATCCACCTCTGAGAATATCTGATATAAAGGGCACTTGAAACTTTTGTTTTCAAGTGGTATTTGAATGGTCACCAAACTGTTTGGCCCATGTACTTTCATGACTGAAACTGAGATCTGAAACTCTTGGTGCCAAAGCTTCCAACACAAGGGCACCCATTAGACTGTTTTTCTGCCTGTCCTTGTGGTCTGAAGACAATGGATTTGGTCAGGCTATAAAAGCTCATCTGCAAGAATTCTTACTGTTCTTAACCCTGGCTGGTAAAAAACAGAGTCAGCTGATTCCGGCCCTAATATTTTTACAGTTTTGTCTAAACTTTCTGAGGAGTTTATGTTCAGGACTTCAGGATACTTTGTGAACCCCACATGTGTTTATGCATTTCCTACATGTAATACCAGTGGGAGAAAGAGCAATGCATTTAAGCAATTAGTTTTCTGCCACAGAGTAATGATGTGGATCTTTGAGAGGATTTGCCCTGTTACCCCATTACCTTTGTGGTGGTCTTACCTATACAGACATGATGTATCTACTCTGGGCCCTGCAAGCACTGCTGGTGTGAGAATTAGTAGTTTCACCTGCAGAGTGGTCTGCACAGTCATGTTCATGTATATTAAAGCTGTGTTCTTTCTGAGTACAATTTTAAAATATGCATTTCATTAGTACATAAAGGGCAGCATTTTTGCAATGTCAAGTTTAGATATAATCTGGCTTTTTGGTTTTGCCTACAAGTTTATTATCAAAATGTCTTGAGTGGGTGGGCAGCCTTATTAGCCTGGTGTGTGTGGGGGGGATTTTTTTTAATAAATCAAAGGTCCTACATTTTCAAGTATTTGACATCAGAGATACGTTCATTGCATCAGTGTTTCTGCTCATCATGACCAATTTAGCTGTTGGTTCCTGACAGCTCACTGGCATTAGCTTGTATGGCAGTAGTGCTTGGTGTACCAGCTGAGACACTGGCTTTTCACTTTCACTGTCTTCAGGACTTCCATTTTACTGCAATGTGCAGTACAGTTCAGATAGATAGCAACATTTCAACAAGATAGTTCCTCAGCACTATGAATGCTTTTGACCTAACCCCTCTGTCTTTATTTGTTCACATAGACCCTGTTCTGCTTTGTGCAACCCTATGTCCTGCTCCCTGGCACCGGAATCTGTCAGCAGCATTGCATCTCTGAGTTGCACTGGAGGCAAACCTCCTTTGAGCCTGGTTGGCTCCAAGTCGCCTTTTCCCTTCCTCACTGCCCTCCTATTTCTCATCAATAACATCACTCACATTCACAAGGGCCTGACCAGCAAGGTGAGAATAAACCTTTTCACTGTAAATTCTAGGTGAATGATGATATATTTGTGAGGGAGGGCAGTATTTGTACCTTCTCAGGCATAAAAGAGATGTTAGAAGGACTGTTGAAAGCAAATTGTTGTGCATTTTTATTTAAAAAATATTAAAGTATTATAGAGAGAAACAGCCTGACTTTCAGAACAAGTGGGATGAGGATCAGAAAAATATCTTGTCTTTGAATTCCAATATTCAGTTGACACCAGGAAGCTGGAATTATGAAGCAGGTGATGCTTAAAAGGATGGATTTATAAAGAATGTTGAGAAAAGTTGAATAACTGTTGTTTGGCTAAGCAAAATATAAAACTTGAGTGTCAGTGGAGGAAGAGCATGGTTGAAGCATATATAACAGAGGAAAATAAAGTAATACTGAAGAAGAGAATGAGTGCTACAGTGCTGCTGAAGATGGTCCTTCCTACTTTGGTTTGTTCTGAATTTTTAGAATGAGTGAGTCTAAAATGTCATTTAAAATGAATGTAAGATTGGAGACTATATAAAGAGCAAATGTCTGAGCCCTAGAAAGATGGAATACCTAGCATAAGCTTTCTCAAAGCCTTCTTATGGCAGTTCAGGTTGAATTAGCTGATTGGCTACTAGTGCAAATATCTGGCCAGATGAAGGAAAAAGATTTTAAGCCACTGGCCAGATTTCTGCCTTACAGAACACTACAGAAAATGTAGGCACGGACTGTTGGCTGTCTGTGATAGGGATGGTCATGATGGATGCAGGTGAACTCTGAGGAAGAAAGGCAAATATTTGTAGGGCTATTCTTAAATATGGCTTTTGGAGTAGCCAACAGTAATTCTCACGTGAAAGAAGATAGAGGGTGGGCCTTGGTGAGGGCTATGTTTTGCTTTCCTCCAAACATAAACTGTCTTAATGTTATTTGTCTCCACTTGTGATTCCTTTATAGTACAGCTCTGTGCTGGGCTTCAGAGGCTTGAAGGATTATCTGCATCAAAGTTGGCAGACTGGACCTCCCTCTGTGACTTCCTCATCTGCGTGGATCCTACGCCATGAATATCACCTGCAGTACTTTGTGTTAGCATTGGCTCGGAGAATGGTATTGTTATTAGTCCTCTCATTTCTTTCCCCCAAGGAACTGACTTCACTGGCAGCTGATCTTCATATCCCTATTCTTGCTTGTATCTGACTTAGGTCTGGCAACTCCTGCTGACTTTCATGACCCATTAGGAAATAATATCTTTCCAGTTACTGATGTGGGGATTTAGTTCCAAAATACTTTGGATGGAAAAATTGTATTTTTGCTTTTCTTTGGGATACAGTAGGAACAAAGTTTTCAACTGTGTTGCTAAAAAAAATATTACACTATCTAAGACAGTCAGGGGAAGCAGAAATATCTCTTGGTATAAGTGCTGACAGCTCTTGTAGTCTCCCTCAGCCTTTCACTTCGCATTGAGGTCTGTGTCTTGTTTGACCCTTCTGTCCTTGTTGATTGTCGTGTTGACAAATGATAGAGTGCTTTTATCTGTTGTTTTGTTTCCTGTACAGGCAGGCACTTGCCCGGATTACACCCAGCATGCCTCACTGCATCACTGTGTTGCCATGGCATTGCTAAGCCGTCTGTTGCCAGGGAGTGAGCATCTGGCTCACGAGGTCCTACTGGATCTTGCCTTTAATCCAGAGTTTCTTCCGTAAGCTTTGTGTTTTTTCCTTTCTCTAGTCTGGTACTTGGGAAAACGTGGGATAAAAAAAAAATACTGGCACTGCAATTTTTTCGTAAGTTTTGCCCTTTAACAGGACCTTTAGTTAAATTTTAGTTACTCATTGGCATATTCTCCTGGCATGGAGCCTTCTAATCAGGTAAGCAAGGTGGTTGCATATTTTTCTCTGATGTACTGCTGTTGAGAAATGTGACCAGTTTCTTTTGATTTCCTCTGGGGCAAGGCTTGTGTGATTCCTGGTAGAACTGGTCCTCCCTAAGGCCTAGCATCTTCCATCCTGAGAGTAGGGAGTCTAGAAAATAAATGAGCATTGGACATGCCTGAAAAGCTCAATGAATCTTCCTCAAATCCTTAATCAAGTTTGCTGATTTGACAAATGCCATGTCTTCCACTTCATGCTGGAAGAAGTCATGAGCATCTCAAATATGAATCCTCTCATATCTGGGCAAAAAGATGGGAGCAGTTTATCTTATTTATGTCAGTTTGTTTTGAAATCAGCCATGGTGTATCCCTGTAGGAAGTTGAACCAAGGTGCTGCAAGGAGGTACTGTGCTTTTTTGGAAAGAAGGAAAATTTGTTAGTGGATTTGTTTGTGTGTTGGTGGTTTGGTTTTTTTTTGGTTTTTTTTGTTGGGCCAACAAAATGGTGAGTCTTTGGTCTGAGATTGTAGCATGTGGATTTGACAAACACCCTCCACATGCACGGTTTCTGTCAATCTGTGATAGAAACAATCTGGCTTCCTGACCTTGCCACTGCCAGCTGCAAAGTTTCTGTTTTGAGAATTGTCTTACTAGTTTGTATAGGCCTTATCTGATACGCAGTATTTCATCGCAGCACTCATGTCTGTGCTGGTAAGTAGGGTGCCTCTCTGGACAAGGGGTTTCAGGCTCCATGCTAGACTGGCATTGTGTGGAGGGTTTTTGTGGCACAGCCTCAGTGTTGTGGGTTCCAAATGTGGGTCTGTGAATTCCCTCTAAATACTAGAGTAGCTGATGCTTTACAGGCCCTCTGTATTAGAATAGCTCAATGATGTAGAAAGTGTTGAGTGCTCTGCATACGCTACTCTTCCTGTTCCAGGAAGACTGTAGAGATGAATTTATGTGATGTTTTTGTTTGTTTGTTTCTTAAACTGTTGTTTGTCTTTACCTTACAGTGAAGGGAAAGCTGGTGGGCCAGAAGCAGCTGACTTCTCTGATATTCTGCATCTGGGCTCCAATGCCAAACTGGCACAGCCTGGCTCTGCAGCAGCATTTCTTCCAAAAGTTACTCGTGGTACCCTGCTGAGAGAATCGTACCAGAATCTGCCTTCCATTCGTTCCTGCTACCTCTCTCACTTTGTCCACTTGCAGCCCACCCTTATGCGTTCTCAGGCATCCTACCAAGGGCGGAATTACCTCATCCAGTCAATGCTGCTTCCTGAGGTCAGAGGGCCCATCCTGCCTTCAGACTGGCCATTCTTTCCACTTATCAGCCTCTACAACAAAGTGACTAATGCGGAGGCACGTGGGGCTGTACTGAACTCTCTCCCACTTGATCTCATCAACACTGTGACCTGGAACCTGCAGTGGGTCTTGTTGCTGGAAACGTGGCGATCTAAAATCCTTCAGAGCATCCCAACTGCTGCCAAACTTGCACGGCTTATGTGTGTCTTCCTCACTGGCAGTGACCTCTTTCTAGAAGCACCAATCCACCGCAACACAGCTGCCCTTCTCTCTGTGTACTGCCAGTCCAAGGCCCTGGACTCCCTGAACTTGGATGCTCCTCTCCCTGGTTTGGCATCCTTCCATGATCTCTATATAAGTCTCCTGGAGCAGTTTGAGGGCGTCTCCTTTGGAGATCCACTCTTCGGAGTCTTTGTTCTTTTGCCTCTGCAGAAGCGTTTCAGTGTTCATCTGCGTCTCTCTGTTTTTGGGGAGCACACAAATACGCTGCGGGCACTGGGGGTGCCATTACAGCAGGTAATCCTGGCTTATGGTAATTGCCTGTCACTGTATTTCTGGCTTACTGGGCTCTTACCTGTGTTTCTCCAACGTTGATTTGTGTATATATGTGGAGGGCAGGATCTGTGAAATTGCTCAGTCTTCACTGGAAACTGTCCCAAATCTTGCTTGGTTTAGCCATTGAGAAACTTCTAATTTATAGGTTTTATGTATGAAGGGCTGGCCACACCCTGTGTTCTACTAGCAATTACCTTTCCCTTAAATAAGTGTTTTCACACCTTGGTGACAACTTTTTCCTTGCCCATGCATAGACAAATAGTCATTTTCCCTCTCAACTATCTTTCCTTATATAGTTATACTGGAGTTGTGCTCTGCTGAGTAACAGCAAGAAAATTTGGTCTGTCAAGTGTAGGACTGCGTTTCTTTTGAGTAAGCAGAGCATAAGAGATAGAATTGAGCAGTCCTGTCAAAAATAGTCTGTCTTCTTAATTTATAAACGCTCATCTTACCTGTGCCAAAAATCAGCTGCACATCACATCAGTCAGGGTGGGCTGTAGCAGCTTTGCTGCAAATGGGGGTCCTGCTGCTGGGGTACATCGCATTATAGGAGGGCATGCACAAGGAAGGGCACTGTAGAAGTCATGAACTTCCTGTCACTACTTAGACCCTGACAAAAATGGTAATGTTGCCTCTGGATGGGTTTGTTGCAGTTTCCTGTGCCTCTTGAGCGCTACACTTCCCCTCCTGAGGATAACCTGAACCTCCTGCGACTCTACTTCCGAACGCTGGTCACTGGTGCGCTGCGCCACGCCTGGTGCCCTGTTCTGTATGTGGTGGCCGTGGCTCATGTGAACAGTTTTATTTTCTCCCAAGAAAGCACAACACAGGTGGGTAATGGATAGCAGAGCTTCAGGGCTGCAATCTTTGGGTTTTGTGTCTGTTCTCCCTGTAAGTCCAGTGTGCCTTGTGATGAATTGCTGACCTTTGGGACTTGAAAACAAAGTTAGTAAGCAAATGTGTTGAGGACTGCTCAGCTGTTTGAGAAGCCACATACAAGGCAGCAGCTTTTGTTCATTATACCCTAATGCACTTGCATCAATGGTAGCCAGTCCTCCCTAAGTCTTTGAGGTCAGCAATTATGTGTTCTGTGGTGTGGCAGGAAGAATAAGCAGAAAGAATAATGAAGGTGATTAGACAGAAAGAGCTTGTAATAGATTTGGCCTCTGCCTTAGCAATCTTAAGGTGCAAAATACTATTTTCTTTGACTTTGCTTAAGTAACCAAGCAGAAGCCCTCTTAAGGCCTTGAGGCCTCTATCAGTGAATAGTTGTGCTAACAGCACTTCACCTCTGATCTGCAGTTCTACCTGAAGGTTGATAAGATTCAGATCAGTGAAAGGAGCAGAGAGGCAGGATTTAAGTGATGAGACATCTCAAGCACTTTCTGCTGGAACAAGCTGCTCATCATTATAATGAACAAATCATCCTGGAGTGCTGCAGGCCCCTAGGCAAAGGTATTACTGCACCATATTAAGGAAAGTATGTGTTTTGTTCCCAGGAGATAGATGCTGCTCGGAAAAGCATGCTGCGGAAAACGTGGTTGTTGGTGGATGAGGTAGGATTTGTACGTTTCAGCTTGAGCCTCTGGGAATTAAGTTTTCCATGCATGTTACTCTTACAGGCTTGTATTTGGCTTTTAAATTTTGTGTTTAATTACCTTGCTAATTTGAGAATGAGAGATTAGCAGCAAAATTTTGGCCTGCAATCTCTGTAAATATACTTAACCAGTTCTTGTAGTAATTGACCTCAAAATACTGAGCTTATTGAAGGCACCTAGATGAACCTCCTGTACTGTATTTCCATGACTCTTGTACAAGCAGCCTTATATCTGGATTGCTAGAGATGTTAAAGGGATGATTGTAGCACAATTATGAATAAGTGGCCAGCAGTGAACTGTATTAACTCTTAGTTGGATGTTTCCCCTGAAAAAAAGAGGACAGATATAAGGTTTGTCTTTTTTTCGAGGAGCTTGCCAAACTCTATCCTTTGTGGGACAGAGAAGTGTCATTTGGCCCTCTGTGATTTGTGTCCAGGGTAAATTATTAGATCACACTCAAAAATTCACTTCCGGCAAGAAGTTATTCTGAGGGGCTGTTGAGGAGACAATGGAGTTACATTTAGAAGAGGAATTCTCATGCAAAAATAAGTGAATTTTATTGGAAGAAACTTGCCTTTTATAGTTCATCTATTGAAGATGATGTGATTAAATAAATATCTTGGGCATGATGGAATTGTACTGTTTGCAGATTTGCTGTGTTGTGTTGGATACAGTGGAAAATAATAGATAACTTTCTGTTTCTTTTTTCAGAACTTGAAAAAGCACCTGCTGTACTACAGACTGCTGAATGCAGAGAGTCCTTTGGGATTTGACCTTTATGAGCAGCTCCCTCCCATGCGACTGAAGTATCTGCAGATAGTGACACAGAAAGAAATTACAGAGAATGTATCAGCACTAGACTCATAGCAAAACACTTGTAAAAGAACAGGGCCAAGGCGAAGAATGGAAAAGCTCAGTTTATACTTCACTGGTGAAATTACTTTCAGTTCAGATGGTTTTAGTGTCTTACCTGGATACTCTTGGCATCTTTGCCTAGTGAAGCACTAGTAGAATGCTCCCAGCCCTGCAGAACAACATACACGTTGTCAAGATATGACAGCATGTATGTAAGTGTCCTCTCTGTTGATGGATGTTGGAGCATTTTTCTCCATTCTCCTTCAGGTTGTTCTGCTTCTTCCCAGAGGAGGTGAGAATGTGTCTAAAAGGCACTGGACTGTTGAATAAACTGAAGGAACTGGAAAAGCTGTTTTGTACAAGTTCTCAAGATAATGTCTCTTTTCCCAGATATTTCTGTTGCTTTTTTTGTACCTTAGATTTTGAATGGCCCTTTCCTCAGACTATGCCCTGCAAACAGAATGACAGTGTAACAGGGAGGAATCTGATCCTGAGAGCTTTTTTTTTTCTTAACATACATATACAAGCAGTTTCTCCAAGATAGTGTTTTGTGCATACACTCAGTAACATGTATTGTGTCAGACCTCTAAGAAATATGAGTTCCTAGTGCAGTGGTACAAACACTGAATATCCTCCCTTGGATGTCTTTTGGATGGTCTCTAAACTGCTTTCTTTTCTCCCTTAATTTGGTTATGTGTATAACAAGATCAAAAATAATTTCTTTGCAGGCCAGAATGCTTGGCAGTAAACACCCCTCATTAGAGAAAGAAAAAAAGAAGTGTCTGCTTGTTAGTTAGAATATGTATTGGTTGCCCTCTGAGGAGAATGCAGTTTAAATTTTGAAGTGGAGTTTCCTAGCTCAAACCTAATTTTAAAAATGTCTAGTTTGATCCCACTTCTACATCCGAATTCTGAATTGCAGCCCCAGACACAAGGGCTGCAAATATAGAGCCCTAAAAGGCTCATTGCAAGTGCCACATCAAGTCCAGAATTTACTCTAGATACCTGGATCTAACTGGGTGTTCTCTTTATATTTTTGCATGGCTACTCTGGCAGGCTTTTGTTTGGAGAACTTGACTTTTATGAACAAAACTTTTAAAAGAGATTTCTAATGTTTTGTTCTTACGAATAAATTCCTCTGGAAGGTGCAGGGTGATACCTGGTCTGAAGAGCTCTGCCTCTGTCTTCTCCTATCAAAGAAGCTGAACTAGCTTCCCTGTGAAGAAACCATGCCTGTAATTAACCTCGCTCCAGTGAATGTCCCAACAGGAGTATGAATCACTGTTAATAGGCCCACTTGTCATGACTGAAATTGTTCCTACGAGAAACAAATTCCAACTTAATAGAATCAAAGAATCATTGAGTTTGGAAAAGGCCTGGTGTCCAACCATAATACAGTATCTTTCTTTCACCTGACATTAAAGTTTTGCTGCCCCCTCAAATGCCTGCATAATCACGTAGGGCTTGGAGCATTTGTGACTGGTGCTGTCTTAGTATTGGCAGTTTTCTAAATGTACCAGTGCCCTTCCTTAGGCTGCCAGAAAATAGCCAGTTTCATCTCTTTTCCCCCATATTTCAGAGAGGAAATGGGTGGGCAGAACTGGTGGTTTGGTTTTTTTTTGTTGGTTGGTTGGGGTTTTTTTGGTGCTTCCCTTTTGATCTGTGGTTTCTATCTGCAGCAGATCAATGTAATGTAAAATAGCAAAAGCATAGTGGTCTAACAAGATTTTTTAAATTGTTAATTATTTTAAAAGTATTTGATGTGATTAAAAGTTTAATCAAAGTCATTCAAGTTTTAATCTGCCTAGATGGTGAGAGCCCAGCAGTTGTCTTTCAGAGCAATGGAAGGTAAAATTTAAGGACTCCTAGCTGCCCATTTAAGAGCAGCCTTCATCAAGGACTTTACCTTTTGCTTTTCAGACCTTCAGTTATAAAATCTCTTCCAGTCCTTAGAAGGATACAAAGTTGAGTTTTGTAATGTGTACAGTGTGTAAATAAATATTTTGATAGTTCTGCAGGAATTTTTTTGAACTATGAGAATACTTTGAGTCTTTCTTAAATTTGGATAGCAGTTCTATTTGTAGTTTATCAATATCTTGGGACAGCTGCTGCCTTAAAGAATTCTGCTAAACTCTGGAGCTCTGTAAGAAAGCACTTCAAGCCAGAAATGACATCCTGCTTATGTTATGGGTCAGTAACTCAGGGCACCAAATGCTGTGTGTACTTGGGAAAGGTGCAGGGTGGTATGATGTGTTTTGACACATGCCCCAGGTGGGAAGACTGTCCGCAGATGCTATTTGAAATGATGATGCAAGTATCAGGAGAAAAGGAAAAGAATGGATCCCAAATAGTTCTGCAGACCACAGTCATACACAGAATACTCCAAGGATGCTGCATATGAGCTGTAAGCTTTCAAAACGTTGACTGTCACAATGAGATGGTACATTAATTTTTAAGGCTTTTGGCAATCTTGTATGGGATTTCTCCACAGAACACTAGAGGGCATTGCTTTATCCAGTTTAAATGCAAGATTTCTCAGCCTCAGTGCTATTGGGACCTGAAAAAAAACCAACCATCCTTATACATTGTTTGAATTTTTTTGCATTTTTTATTTTTGCATATACTTCTGGAGCAAGTGTGGGGAATTAAATATTTTATGTGATGGGTTTCCAAGAACCATACAGTGCTTTGCCGGCAGGAGCATTTTTGAAAAAATCATGGTACATTGAGTGTATGATTTAAACTTAAGATGAATGCAGTCTGAGGCAGAACCAAGGCATGCCTATTCTGTTAATCCAGTTTATTCCTGGTCTGGGTAAGTAAGGAGGGAAAGAAAATTAAAACTTTCCAGAAAAATGGATGTGACTTCTTGACTCCTTACTGAAGGCTTAAGAATTCTTTGAGAAGAAAATAATTCTGCTGAAATAGGACCCACAAATAGGTGTCTGGTGTTGAAGTGGTTTTAACTCAGAAGAACATATGTTGTCTGGTAACTTTCATGAGAAGTCAACAAAACCAGCAACAGCAACTGTAAGAATTCCTGCCTGTCTTTTAATTCTTAAAAAGGGCACCCTTTTTTCTGATCCATTTTGTCTAGAATATGCTTGGTTTCATCCAAGCTACTAATGATGTCCCATGTGGATAACAATGGAATCTCTGTTGGTACAAATTTAGCATGGGCTGTGCTGGAAGGCAGCAGCAATGTGGTTTTAAAAACAAATGGCTGATTGGACTGAAGATGAGTTGAAGATAATCCTTTTTGTTGAGTAAGCAGGTGAGAGGGTGGGGCTGTCACAAGTTTGCATCCTATGAATTTAATGGCATTCTACTGAATTTTCCTTTGAATTTTGAAAGGGAAAAGGGAGTTCTCCCATCAGCTTGGAAGCATGTCCTTTTCTGCCTACAAGAAACGGGAGTTGATTTGTGAACATTCAACTGCGTGAGTGTTTTGAAGTCCTGGAGTTTTGAATCCATCCATATGTGGTGACTTGGCTCACTTTGCTGAGCAGGGACAGTTCCAAAAAGATGCAAGCAACTCAGTAGCTGGCAGTACTACATACTGACAAGGCCTGTAGGACAGGGCCTGACAGAAGAAAGTAAAGGGTTAGACAAGGAAGAAATCAGAACAGGACTGAAACCATACTCTATGGGTAATTTTTAACAGTACACATAAAGCATTATATAATTGAAGGACTTTAATTCCACTGTATTTACTGACTACTTCAGTTTGACAATAGAATTTAATAATCTATTTCTTGACTAATGCATTGTCTGGCCATTTAATGCCAGGCAAACCCTAAACACCTTTTGCTGATGAAGTCATGGACAAAGGAAGCCATAAAATGTCGATGTATAAATACACTGAGACAAACAGGTTTCTTTTGGTGTCAGACATACAGTAGACCAGAAAGGCATGTTAATCATTGCTTTTGCTTCTTTCTGGTTCTGCAAATTCTTGGAAGTTTCTCACTGATGAAGTGCTGCTGCCTCCAGCTGATGATCGTATTTAGAAGGCAAACAATGTTTCTTCCTCTCAGTTAACAGAAGCTCATATAAGCTTTACATTCACAAAGCTGACTTTCTGGTGTTCCATGTTTAAATAACTTTGTGGTAATTTACTGGCCTTCGCCCTAGTTTTTAAAAACTGGCTTCCCCTCTCCCTTTGAATGGAGAATGTGCAGGGAAGCCCTGCTCACAGAGCTGCTGTCTTTTGCATGGTAAGTGGTGGTTGTAAGCAGAGATAAGTTTGCCAGAACGTGCTCCCCTCCCAGCTTTTATTGTTACAATCTTGAGTCTAAAACCACCTCAGCAAGGCTGTGTTCAGGTTTCAGCCACAGTACAAAGAGCTCCTGCTCAACCTGAGGATGGTGCTAAAGGGGCAGGCACTGCATCGGCTGCATTGTGAGCCTCCAGCAACTCATGGCCACAGCAAACAGCAAAATAACTCTGTGCAGGTTAAATGAGCAGAGGTCATTTCAGACCAAACAACACCTGGCCCATCTTCGGGTCCAGCTCTTTATTTGTAGGTGGCTGGAATCAGCAGATACCAGCAGACACCTGCAGCTCCAGAGAGCTGAAGTGTGTCCTTTAATCTGTGTCAGGGCAACTTTTCTGCAGTACGTTGTTCCCTGTTGAGCAACTAGCTCATAAGCCCAGGCAGGTTTATATTCCCAGGAAGTATTGTGTATGGACATTAGAACCAAGTCTAAGCATTGAGGGAAGGCTCGATGCACCCACCCTTTGCAACCCCCTGCTCTAACCCAATATGGATGACAAACCAGACCAGTGGTGTTACTGCTCATTACTAAGCAGCCGCTTGTCCCAGCCCCAACAAAAACGGGGTTGTGTGATGTGGAAATACCACTGATGTCAAAGCACAGCCACATGCATACAGTGTATGCTGAACTTGTAGGTATTTGACGACTAGGGCTGGAGGAAAGTTTTGTGGAACAATGTGTGTGCTGGGAACCCATCCTGAGGGGCAGCAGCTGTGGGGCTGGGCAGGTAGCGGGGAGCACCTGGACCCAGCTTGGCCCTCATGGAACACGGGGAGGGGCAGCAGCAGCATGCCTGGAGGTAGGAACGGTGTTTCATGTCTTATATCTGCTTCTCTGGAGCATGGGTGCCTGGCTAAGGGTTGTGGAGGACCCAGACGGGGTTGGTAAAGCTGAACTGTGTGTCTAGTGCTGGGGCTGATGTGGTTGTTGTTTTTTGGGTCTATGCTGCCAGCGCTGCCTCACATTTCACCCAAGGAAGGAGGGAGGGCTGCCTGAGGCTCATGGCCATCCTGCCCTCAGCAAGGGCTCTCTCTGGGGTGGTTTGTGGGGCCCTAGGCATTCTATTGAATTTTCATTTCAACAGTGAGGGGGCTCGCTCTGGCAGGGTGGTTTGCGATGGAAACAGGAGGCAGGAGAAGCCCGATCTCATCCTTGTGGTAACTGAGGGGACAGCAGAGCAGGAGTGCAGGTGCTGGAGGTCCTGCCACAACACAGCCTTGTTCCCTGACCATAGTGACTAGTCTGAAGCTTTGGGAAGGGACAAAGAGAAGGACTGAATGAGCCGATGGGCTTGGAGAGCGGCTCAGCTTTTGCTGCTGGGTCTCAGGTTGGGAGGAGTTCTGTTGTTCTCTCTTCAGTGTCCCTTTCCTTCAGTACTCTCTGTGTTCCATGTCTTTCTTGTCCTTCACAAGACTCTCCTTCCGTCTGTTTGCCTTTTTATTTTTAATTTACCACCATTATAGTAACTTGTGTTGGCTTTTCTCACCCCTTTGTTTGCAGAAGCAATCAGTAATTCATCAGTTAAACTGGAGAACTGAGATGTTGTTACTGAGTTTGAGGTGGAAGCTCACATCTCTTGAGTTGTTCATGTGAAGGTCTGGGCAGACGTCCATAAATAACATGCACAACATGCCCATTTGGAAGCCTTACAGCAAAGAAGTCTGTAACTTTACTTTGAAGACTCAGATTGCTGTCTGGTGTAAGTACACCACAGTATTTTGGTCTGATCTGTCAGATATTTGATGACATTTTAGCAATTAATCCATTAGATCTGTCTTCTGAAAGGGAGACCGATACTTGTCTATCAAGTGACTATTTACTGTTGCTGCTTCAACCACAGTAAACTTTTGCCTCAAAATATTACTATCTTCAAAACAGTATTCCAGGTTTCCTCAGTGCACGTGGATTTTCTTAGTGGCTTTCAGCACAATGCATGTTCAGGGAGGGTCTTTAATATCTTCCAAGTAGCAGGAAGTGCAAAGTGCTCTGAATTAAATTCAGGTATCACACTGCTGGCATGAATTGTGGTTTCAGAGGGGTGTAACACACCATGATGATACAATGACAGCCACTGTGAAGGTATGTTGTTAGCATCTTTCACAAAAAAGCAGCTTGCTGCTCCTGGCATCAATATATCTTTCAATATAGATTATAAAAAACAAATTTAGAATGATACGAAAGTTTCTTAAAACCATCATGTATCTCTTGTCTCTGACATGAGTGTCAGCTCACTCAGAAAATGCTAGTTGTGCTGCCACCCAGAAGACACCACAGATGGTGGCTTGTTTTTGTTCCTCTTGTCTGCTGTAAGATTGATCATGTTTGGATTGATGAAATTATTTGTGCAGGAGCTGCCATTGCTCTCCTCCTGTCTGTCCACTGTTAAAAGAAGTGGAAGGAAAGGGGGTGTAAAATATACTTTTTAATGTCTTTCTTTGGTAGTGTTTAAAATATTTATGGAGGAGAGTGTGGGCTTGCTGACCATGCTTCCTTGCAATGAGCTCTTATCAGCAAGTTTTATATGTTATAGTCTTCTCTGGGCTTATTTTTTTTGTAGCAGTACAATTTGCAAGTTAAAATCAGGATGCAGGACTTGGGGTGTTTGTATTCAGCAGTGACTAAATAACTGCTCCTGTGCAATTTGAGTCAGGGATTTTCATTCTCAGTGTGCACTGGTGCCATGAAAGCCAACCACTGCGTTGTTGGAAAAGTTAGCAGGTGCCCACCTGCATTTTGCAGAGCTTCTCTAGAGTTAGTATACCATTGTCAACATTGTTTTAGGGACAATAAATTGTCTTCTTTTATGAGTCTCTTCTGCCACCAAGATACTCGTGTGATTATGGAACTTCTCAGTTTTCCCTTTGAACAAGCAACTTTTGCTTACTGCTGTCTTTCTAGTTACTTATTTTGGTGATTCCTGTACTAGCTGCAAATGGAAGAATGAAACAATAAGTCTACAGCTAACATGGGATTCTTGGCCTCTATTTAAATAGAAAATACAATTTTATAGTCAGACTAAACCCTTGCCATGAAAACATCCTCCTGGGGAGCCACGTTAAGGTACAGGGGATATAAGTAGGTGATTAGTGACAGCCAACACCTCTTCACTAAGGCAGATGGTGCCTGATGAATTTGGAGGTCCATGCTATTGTTGCAGCATTGGTGGATTAAGGGAAGAGTGCTGTCGTCACCTACTTGGACTTGTGCAGAACATCTGACACTGCCCCACATGACATCCTTGTCTCTAAACTGGAGAGACATGGATCTGATGGATGGACAAGGAATTGCCTGGATGGTCATGGAGAAAATATTATACACTCCAGAAAGACAAATAGCCTGAGGTTAAGGTAATTTTTCACTATGTGGGAAACCCCAATTACTATGTTAACAGCTCTTCTAATGTGAAAGTTGTTCCAGATTTTATGAGCTTTCTACTTTCCGTGTCACTGACAAAATTGTATCCAAAATGGAATTCTTATTTTCTGGTTCATCCTCAACACACTGTTTATGAAAAATTAATTGTAATAGGAAAAGTGTTCTCAGAGTATGATAAATGTGTTTTGTGGCTTAATTCAGGCTTCTTTTTAGTTAACCACATACTCTTCCAACAAATTGTACTAAATCAATAACTGGAGAATGTTCCCACAGTCTCATTACTGCATACTACAAGCTGAATTTTACCAGTGCCTTTTTGGCTTGTGAGCTTGTCCCCAGTGTGAGAGGAACAAGAAAGAATGAGCATGAGAGTCCTATCAGGATTGTGTTCTCTTGGCTCCAATGCACAATGTTTTACCAGAAAAATACTGCATGCATTACAAAAGCTGTTGTGTGCTCCTGTTCTGTAGGCTCATCAAAGAAGCAAGTGTCACAGTGAGAAATGACTTTTTCTTGGATCCTTTTGCATAAGCTGTGTTTGGCTTTTGGTTACATAGTCAGGCTGCTGAGGAAAATAGTGAAGATCAGGAAAATAGTAAACTAGTAGGCTTTTCTGGTGAAGAAGACTTGGATGTTTTTCTTTGACAAGATGCAGGTGAGAGCATCTCTGTAATCATCTGCATATTAGACTTGATCTTTTTTTCCCAGGGAATCCAGTCTTAGATCTCAGTGGGAATGGAATCAAGGCTTCTGTTTGGTAAAGTTAAAGATCGTGAGAGGTACCTGCTGTAAGTAACCCTAATTGAGTGATGCTTTGATAACAAGCTTTTCTTTTCATTTGCAAAATAATAACATAGTTGCCTTGACAGATAGGTGTGAACAGAGAGCTCAGTTCAAAAATCAACTTTGACTGGTAGTGCCCAGAGGCCCACCCCAAAACAAGAATTCTCTTGTGTGTGCAGGTGTGCTCATGTTAAGACACCATGTATCTCAAAGCTTAACCTTTCTGGTGACAGGTGTGATTGTCCTCTTACGTTTTTATGACAATAAAAATCCACACTATTTTACTACGTCTGTATTTCAAGTCTCCTGTAGCTTGAGCTGTGCGCCTTCAGGATATTATTGCTGCTTTATTCCTCTAAGAGATAGTTATTGACGGTTTTGGGTGGCTAACTCTTCACTGAATAGCACAGTTGATGCGTGTGTGTTTGGTTTTTGTCCACATTCTCATCCACTTATGGATTTCCATATGCAATGCACTCAGGAGTTTTGGGACATCTTGTGATGCTACTTGTGATGAACTTTTGAAAACAGGACATGTTATGAATCTGGAAGCTCTGTTTGGGAAGGACTTGTAGTTCCCTTAAATGCCTATCAAAAACCCTGTCCTTATGTTTTGAAAATTTAGTGGTTTGGACCTCTTATAGTTTCACCTGCTGACCATTGATGTGTTCAGTGGCCATAATTCGGGCAATATCCAACTGTCCCAGTCTTGACCCATCTCTCTTTGAATCTTGTTCCATAGGCTATTCAGTGGCACAGGTATAAATATTCCACTCTTCTACTTTTTTTCATTTATTTGTTAGCTCTCAAAATTTGGGAACATGTAATTTCTAGCTACTCTAGTGTGAAAAGGGGTTAGTGGAAATTGAATTGTGCTGAACATGGTAATAAATGCCCTTCCCATTTGTTGTGGTTTAGGAATGGTACTCCAACATTTAGTGTTCCTGCTGAGACTCTCCCAAGCCAGATGCTGCTTGTTCCCCTTCCTCCCCACTCTGATTGAATGCACAAAAGGCAAAGGTCATGGTTTGAGATAAGAGCAATGCTAGAAACAGCCATGAGATAAGAAAATAAACAGGAGCAGCAGCAATATTAGCAACAAAATGTATAGGACAAAAAAAATGACAAATATCGACTGGCTCTTCCCTACTACCCAGAGTCCTTTTCTCCATCCTGCAAATGATGTGAGGTGGTATCAAATAACATCAAGGTCTGGCCACACCACACTCCTGGCTACTGTAAAAAATTAACCCTGTTCTGGCTGAAACTAGGACAACACTGTACTTTGCATATCCAAGTTCCTTAACACAGACTGAAGTTCATAACCCCCATGTGGGAGGGGTGATGAGTGCATATAAAAAGATCACTTCACCTAATGCTGAGATAGGGAGGACTCTTTTAGTATATTACAGCACACAGAAATGCCACTAACTATTTTAGCCTGGAGAACAGAGTGCTGTATTTAGATTAATCTTGCAAGATTGATTTAGGTAGTTGCCTAAATTGGATTGTCTCCAGGCCAGTGGGATTAAGAACCTGCTTTTTGCAGAAAGCATTATGAGATCTTTAATGATCATACAAGGTCAGACCTGGTTTTATGTCTCATCTGAAAGACCATGAACTTAAAACTACTGATCTGTCACTGTCTGATCTGACTATCTGTTCTAGAGACTGCTTTATTTTAGAAGAGATTTGTGTAGCCAGGAGTTTAAATGCTGTCAAAGCTTTTAGTCCTTGCTCTGTTCCTTGCCTGAGGAGGTTTCTAACAAGCTTTTATTATGAAATATTGTCTTGGTTTGTTTTTCCCTTTTCATGGCAGGCCAAAATGAGGCTGCAAATAATATTTTGCAGTTTGTCTGTCTGTCATTTGCTGTGCTGTGCACAGAACTGCTTGCTGAGCTGTACCTGAAAATTAGTTAATTTCTGCATTGTTCAGGAGGGTATCCAGTTCTCAATACTTTTCCTGGGTAAGGTGATCTTTCTGCCTACATGGCTACCTTTCTGTGAGGCCCCTCATTCCCCCTTACTGTAAAACTGCACCCACAGCAAACTGTGTGAATGTAGCAGGAATACATAGACCATGCCAGTCCTGCTTTAAGCCTGTCACAGGTAAGTGGTTTGTGTGTGCTTGTGTACCCATGTTAAAAAACCCTCTAGTAATTGTATAAGCAAAAATTTACTGCACAATAGCTGCACTCTGAAAAGGCATGTGTGAGGAGGTTGAAGAAGCTCTCCTTCCCAACTATTCTTAGCATATTATATATAACTTAACCAGTTTTTTTCTTTATAGTAGAGGTAGAGTCAGGACCCAGCTTGTAACTTCACTGTTTATGTGGTGTAATCCATCTGATTCCCACCGTCTTCCGTACACCTTTACATGTGCCCTTACTATTTCCATGATGCCCTCGAAAGTGCTCTTTCTGTAGTGCTCCTTGATAGCACAGAAGTGTGTATTCCTGTGGTTCCTGTCAAGAGCCTGTTTGGCCTGCAGCAAGGAAATGTCTGTGCCAGATGTTATCTGAGATGGGAGAAAATGGACAGAAGAAAATGCTCTCCTATTTCAGAGTGTCCAACGAATGAGCAGTGCCAAGTTTTTCCATCTATACATTACAAAGTTTTGCCTAGCCCAAAAAGGACATTGCTCTGCATCATCTTTGCTTTTAGCAGCTTCATTTTAGCAGCAGCAGAGGAGGTGAAATTGGAATCAGAAGGTCTTAATTTCAAAGAACAATAAATTTGTTCAGAAACGAAAGGCTTTTCTGTCTTGAGTCACCAATATATTACAACTCTTGATTTGATTTGGAAGCTATTTAGGATGCTGCAATTATATGGCTGGCTGGCAGTCTGGGTAATCTCATCCTTGATGTGCCCATGAATGGCAGACTGGGAGTTGGTCACACCATTCTGTTTGACTCATGGATTCTAAAGGTCAAATGCAACAGCCTTGTTTGAGGAATTTGGTTGGCACCAGCAGTGAAAAGGGATACAGGAGTTCATAGTAAAATGTAGCAGCAAATCAGTCCATTCTGAAGAAGTGGGTGGAGAAGGAAGCCAAGTACGCAAAATGAAAATATAACTCTGCTGGTACTGTACATTAGTCAGAGGTTCTGAATTATCTGGGGAAATTATGCCAGCCAGGCCTATTTGTCTAGAGGAAACTTCTTGTCTCAGAGCTGAGGTGGCACAGCAGCTTGAAAGGCTTGCTTCAAGATTTTGTGACCTGTGCATTCTGCTGTTTTGAACAGAACAGAGTAATCCAGCTTCCTTGATCAATTCAGGGCTGACCAAAGTAAAGCAGGTTATTAAGGGCATTGTCCAAAGGCCTTTTGAACAGTGTCAGGCTGTGGAATTGAACACCTCTCTAGGAAGCTTGTTCCAGGGTTTGACCAAACTTTCTTGGTAAATATTTTTTTATATTTTTTTAAGATTTTTTGATCTAGACTGGACCTTAGTTTTCTAATGTCTAGTCTAGACCTCTTCTGGTGCAGCTTTGGGCCATTTCCACATGTCCCTGTATCTGCATTGCAGGAAGAAGTGCTCAGCATCTCCACTTCTGTCCCTTCTTCAGGAAGTTGTAGTGAGCAATGCAGGCACCCTTCAGCTTCTTATTCTCTGAACTAGATAAGCCCAAACTCCTCAGCTGCTGCTCAGGACATTCCATTCCCTTCAACAACTTTGCTGCCATGTTCTGGATACATTCAAGGACCTTCACCTCCATCTTAAATTATCAAGCCCAGAACTATGCACAATATCCAGCAATATATAGGGTATCTATGCATATTCCCCTGCAAGCCCTCTTCCTTCAGGAGTCAACATCATCTCCCAGTTTGGTACCATTAGCAAACTAGCTAATGGTGCATTCAACTCTTTCATCCACAATTCTTGATAAATACATTGAACAGAAGGGGGCCTGGAATTGAGCCCTGAGGAGCATCTTTAAAGTTGATGCCTCAAAATTAGTTCTTGACTTGCCCACCCTCCCCAAGTTTTTATTTCCCCCTATGCCCAGTAGATCTCGAGGCAGCCCATAAACACTGATGCACTGAGTAACCTGGAGCCAGTGTGAAATGGTTTGCTTCTTTCTCCTGTTTGACAAATGAGGAAATGCAGCACAAACTGCAGGGACTGCTCTTGCTTGTCCTTTAGGATCCTGATGAGGTGCATCTGCCACCACGACTGACCCCCAAGTCACTGTTGCTGTGAGTGCACAAAAGTGCATTCCAGCTCAAGTCTGTTGATACACTACTTCCTTCAGGAAGGAGTTCTGGGGTATCCTTCAATCCAGTCATTTTGAAACCATGGGACAGAACAGAAAGCAAATGTATGGAGTGCCTGTATGTTCTATGGGAACTGGGGTGTGAGTAGAAGAGAAGTGGGCATCTATTTATGTCTGCTGAGAGAGCAGCTCTGCTATTTCTGCCCTATCTGATCAGTCTGGTTGGAGCAAGCTGGCCAAGGAGCATCCTGCTCTTCTGGTGTGCCCCTCCATGAAACTGGGAAAGGCATAGGAGCCTGAAATTGCCAAGGCTGGGATGTCTATGTAGAGAAATGGTAAATAGCAGCAATGAGGCTGAGGAGCAGAGTCCTGGGCAGGCACAAGTATTGCTGAAGGGCTTGTTCTGTGCAAGGTCTTGACTAATGACTGGGGAAACAACAAGCAGCCCATTAGTTCACTGATGCTGCTAATGTGGAAAGTGGTGTTGAATAACACATAAATACAAAGGCTAAAATGTTGAAATCTGGACAGAAGTCAATACAACAGGATTCAAACAGGGCAGATCCTACAAAACATGGCTTAACTAAAAAAAAACAAACCTGTGGAAAAAGGGGTTGAGAGTGGTCAGCTTGCCCTCCTTAAGAGCAGAGTGCCAGCTGTAGCCGTTTGCTTTGGGTGTGCACAGTGGCCTCTTCCCAGAGACTGAGGTGCCAATAAAATGTGTTATTTTGTGCAATTTGGAGCTGTCATCAAAGTGGCATTCCATGACAAAACTCCCCTGAGCAAAATTGCTCTCTGAATGAGTAGAGAGAGTTTCAAACACAGAGTCCAGCGCAATATTTCAGATGTGGTGATGTGGTCCTTTGGATAGAGTTCAGAAAAGAGTCAGAGAGGCTGAAGAACTGTGGGGACCAATTTGGGAATGCTGACAAGAACAAACCAAAAGAAAAGGAGAAATAATAAAGGCAGAACCTGTTTAAGGAGAAGTTTTCCCAGAAGAGTAGTGGGGATTAATGGGAGGAAAATGTGTGCAGAAATCATCCCTATTGTTTGTTGTTTTGTTTTGAATAAAGGACTTGTACAGAGAGAAGGCCTAAGGCATCTTATGCTATAGTAGTCACAGTTCCAGAAATTCTCTGATTAGCTTGAGAATAGGAGTGAAGTTGAAGATGCAATTTCCTTGTGTGGAATGTGCTCAGAGGCATTCTTCTCTTCTGCTTGAGAAGAAAAAAAAAACAAACTTAAATGCGGTGACTCCTCTTGTATCCTTCCTATTTGCACTTTGATTGTGTTTGTTTCCATTCTTTTCTGGCTGGAACAATACCTCCCCTTAAGTGTATATTTTGATGGGGGTGTTCAGGTACAAATGTGTTTTCCCAGAAAACCTCAGGCATATCAAGCTGCAGCAAAGGCACATGTTGTGATACCAGATTGTGTGGCACTGCAAATCCTCTCTGGGCTGGAGTGCACAGTTCCTGCTGGTTTGCCTGAATGGTTCCTGGAGGCAGTCCATAGATTTCAGAGGCTGTGCTGGTAAATACCAGCACTCATCTCTTCAAGGGATCATGGACATACTTGTTATCTTAACAAGTTATTTTCTCTGACTAGGAAGGGCAATGCTTTCTTTCCTTTCAAATGTCCCCAAGTTTGTTGATTTTTTTGGCGATCTTCTTTTTCCAGAAGTGATCTTGCAGTACTTGGCCTCTCCCAGGTTTCTCTGTTCTCTGTAGCCTGCTCTGTGGAGGGCCAGGATGGAGACGTTGTATCCTTGTGCCCCAAACACCTTTCTGTCAGTCTATTCCACCTAATTGGTGCAGTTGGTTTTGTTTGATGGAATAATTGCAAACTCACTTACTGGGCCTAGGGGAGGGCCAGGAAGAAATCCATTTTTTATGTCATTAAAAGTGCAGACAAAAAAAAAACAATTTAAACCAGATTCCCTTGAGGGTATCTGTGGCTTTTAATGTCATTTACATGTAGCTTGATTTTTGTTAATGAACAGGCTGTTTGTTTAGGGCTCTTAAATGTACCTTCAGCTTCAAGGGCTGCCGCTGAAAGAAGGGTGGAAAGAAAAGGGCAGAAGAAGAATGTGTAATGCCAAGAGGATGCTCGCCTGAATTGTTTTGGGTTGGGTTTTTTGGTTTGTTTGTTTTTGTTTTTTTTTTTTTTAGCTAGAGGGGCTGCTCTACTTTGTAATTCTCAAGCAGTTCCCCTGTCATTTGCAAGGTCAGGATTTTCTGGCTCACTTGGAGAGGATGCTCTCTGAGCAATGAGGCATGAAATAGCAGTTGGAGAAGGGTTGATAAATATTGATTCAGAAATTGCCACGGCTGCTGACTTTGCGATTGGCCTGTTTACCCAGCAAATGGAAGAGGAATGGAAAGAAGTTGTCCATTTCTCAGTGATGGCGGCACATGCATTTTTCAAAACTGCCTGAGATATTTGAGGGGAAATGGTTTGAAAGCTCAGCCCAGGGAGGTTTTTTTAGGACAGCATAAATCCATTACAGCAGATTAGGCTTTGGAATCCTTCCTCCTGCCAGGAGCCTTCCCCTCTTAGTTTCATTAAATTCTGTGTAGATGGTTACACTGCCCCACCAGGAGGAAAAAGTTTTCCGGTGCAAGCAGAATAGACATTTTGCTACTTTGTGGAATGTCTGTACAGTGGTCAGACTAAAATGAGTACATGCTATGTGCTCTAAGATGAACAAGTTATGCCACTCTTAGCCAGCTCTGAGCCTGAATCTGTGGTTCCCCTTTGGGTGGTTTATGTCTCTCACCCTGCTGGTTCTCAGCAGTATGAGATGTGAGCCAGCAGAGTGATATCACACCACTATTCTGCATTTGGCTGTTGTGCCACTGCGAACCTGCTATGAGGGACCCAAAATTCAGGTTTCCTGTATTGCCAGCCAAAACCTGAATTAAAAGCCAGAATTATGGCAATTAATTCAAGCTCAGTGCTATGCCAATGCAGTTGCCAGATTGTTGGAATGTCTCCAAGTTCAGGTGAAAATGAGCTCAACATCTGACAGCTGCAGGCATCCCCTGGGTGAGCTGTTTCCAAATGCCACCTGAGCTTATGGCAACCCTGGCCAGTGTTGCAGGGTAGTCCCTCTCCTACACACTTGAAAGGAATCCTGTGCTTCTGTAGTGCTTTCTATCCATACTTCTCCTGTTAAATATTAAATTCACACACAAATTGTAAAAGGCTGTCGCTGAGTCTGTTCTGCCACAGAAATTTTAACACCTTCTCATCTATACTTTCAATGTGTTCAAACCTCTGCAAGATTAATGGGTATGATTTTGTTTCCATTTAATTTCTGCTGCTTGATAAAGATACTTTGATTAGGGAGCTGGCTGGGGACTTTTGTCAGAACCAGGAGTTCTCCAGATTGTGTTGAATGAATGTAGTACTGCAGAGAAGGCTGGCAAAAGAAAACTTCTGTTCTGAAGTGCTTGTGATCTAGGGAAACAAAGAAGAAAAGGAATAGGAAGAAGCAAGTTGAGAGTTCAACTGTGTGGAATCCTTTTGTGAGTAATGACTCAATTGAAAAAAAAGAAAGCCATTTTCTTAATATCTTCATTAGACAGTTTAAATTTTCTAATGGATTTTGACTAGATTTGTTGTTTGAAAACCCTCAATTCAAAAATAACTTACAGTGAGGAGATGGAGAGCCTGTTCCTCAGCACTGTGTCTGGTAGCTTGGTTGACCTATGACAGCATTAATTTCTGTTCCCAGCTCTGTGTTTGTGCTCTCAGTACCAGAGCTCAGGAGCCAGAGGAAAAGCTCATCTCTATGATCTCTGTGTAGCCTGCCCTGTGACAACCCCCAGGCCCAGAATCACCATACTTTGGCACACCAACCCACCAGCATCCTCAGAAGGCAGCCCAGCCCCACAGGGACAGAACTGAGTCAGCTCCTTTCAGCACAGGGTATCATGGTGTTTTGTGGTCTGCTCGCAGAGCTCTCTTTGCTTAGCCCCTCTCACCTGGCACACAGGTGTTCGCTTCTCCTGTATCCTTGATGTTGTCAGCAAGGGCTGTCACCCTGGCTATGCACCTTGCCTTTTGCTGGCTGTGGGGAATTAGCCCTTTTGTACCCTGCTGCTGTGTGCTGGGAAACACCCCTCACAGGCCTGGGGGTAACTGCATCCCTGCCCTCTGGGGAAGGAAGGGAATTGAGGAACAAAAGTGGTACAGATTGCAGGGTGACAGGGCTCTGCTCTGCCCCAGGCACCTCCTCATGCACTTGCTCTTCATGGCTTCTCTTCTCAGATTAATAACCTTCACAGGTCACTGTGCAGTAATACCTAGTTCCTGATAACCACCTTCAACCTGCTTGGGTAATGAGTTGCTTCTAGAGAGGGACACCTTTTTATTAACATCAAGCTATAAAGAAATATTGCTGTGGGTTGGGGCAGGGCTGAGAGGGAGCAGGAGCAATGGCGTGTGGTGAAAACAGATTCAGGAGTCTTATGGGTATATCTTTAAAGAAGGACAGGGCATACAAAATTACCGCTGGAATAAATGACACTGATACATTTCAGGAAACCCAAGCTGTAAAAACATAGATACAGTGACACTGACTGTCTTTGGCTTTCTGAAAGAATTTGTTTAGAAAAAAAATAATTCTATTTTGTTTTGCCCAGAGGTCAGAACGTGAAGGTTTTCAAGCAGAGTTATCAGTTTTGAGTTTCGTATTTAACAAGGAATGATTCCAGCCAACATGTCGTACTCAGCTGTGAGAACAATGCCTACAGTACTGTCCTCTAAGACCACTTGTCACTGCGTGCTGAGTTTTCAGGTGGTTTATGATGCACTTTGCGTTTTAAAAAAGTCTAATGTTCAAACAGTACAAAAATTTACTTTCCATGAAGCAGCAATAATGTAGCTGTGTATTGCTTTTGAAATTGCATAGCTGCTTTTTTTTTTTTTTTAATAGCTGCACTAGTGCAGATTTTCCACAGTTGGTGGGTTTTGTACACCAGCCTGTTATTACAGGAGAGACATCTCATTACTGGATATTTCTGCAAACCAGCTTGGTGGTGTTTTACAGATTTGTAACATTGCTTATCAGATACTGTAATATTAAGAAACCACTTCTTATCCAATAATGAATTCTCTGGAATTGAAAAGAGGGGTTTGTGAGCCTGGCTGATATGATGTTATGATCATGCAAGAGTGGTAGGAATGGATTAGTCTGTTTAAGACTTTCTGTTGCAAGGCTGCGAAACAGACTAAACAGTAAAAATAGCTGGAGAAATGGTCTCTGTCAGAAAGATGGTATAGGTGAAATGTTAATCCCTAGATTGTAAGATAAATATGGTAATACAAGAAGTGGGAGAACCTTTCTAATATTTTAAAACAGGGAGTAGGTGGTTCTTGTCTTCATAGCTGGGACATTATCAAATTTGTTCTCAGAATCTTCATTTTTTTCCCCCCAAGATGTCCCTGTCCCTTATGCTAAAGATTCACTGGTGTTAGGAAGTCCCGGTCATTGCTTTCCATTCCCATCTTTGGAGTTGTTAGTTCATTATGAACAATGTGCTGCTGTTCCTTTGATAGATGAGAAGGTGGCTGGAACCTGGTTTGTCTCAGAGGACTGTAAATATTGGAACCTTGCTCAGGCTGTTGGCATTAGGAAAGATTAGTAACCCAAGGCTGAAATGGTCACCTCTGAGCAAGACATACTACAGGAGAGTGAGTGGGTCTCTCTTCTCTTAATTCTGGCTGAAAACCTCATCAAGGCATTTGACCGTTCTACATTTTGAGCTCATTTTAAAACCTGGTATTGATTGCCTGGACTCAGGCCAGTTTGAAATACCAGGTTTCCCACCAGTTGGGTAGCAGCTCTGCTGTGGTGTATTCTCAGTGCCATCTCTGTACCCACAGTAAGTGCTGTCTGAAGGGTCTCAGCAGCTGCCCTGGCTCTGAATGCATAATGTGCTGAGTGATGCAGCTACTGTGTGTTCCTCATTTGCTGTTGTGCATACCTCAACACTCTACCCACCTTACACCTTTTGTATATGCACATGAACAACACTATACATCTGTCAGGAGACCATATCTGAATGAATTTCCCAGGAGTATTGTTATTATAAAATACTGGTTTTGAAGGTAATTCAAAGCATTTTACAGAGAAGGTCAGTATGATCATCCCTCTTTTACAGATGTCAATTCCCAAAGATAGGAGCAGGAAAACCTCCTACCTATGGTTACAGAGGAAGCTGGGAGCAGAAGCAGGCCTAGATTTCCAGTTTTCTACATGTAAGAGTGCCACTTGATCCAGCAGGCATTGCTGCAGTGGAAGGTGCTTCTATAGGTCAGGTTTTCAGGGTATCGTCTGATTGTTGTGATGGAGCATTACATTAAAGGGAAACTCTTATTAGTATAGTTCCAAGTTCTAGATGTTCTTGTTCACATCGAGGATTTCGTAACTCTAACCTTTCTGATGCAGCTGGGACAGGTGCCTGTGCAGTGGTTCTGTTTCTACTTTGAGACTAAGAAACCAAGGCAGGGAATAACAAAGTGACTTCCAGAAGTCAGGTGTGGAGGAAATAGCAGGTCAGTGGATTTGTTGGGAATGGTTTGCAGGTGTAGCATAACGATGTTCTTCTTCAAGCCCTGCACCTCTACACACCAGAGTACTAAATCTGGCAGATGGCAATGGAGAACATCACCTGATGCTTCCAGGCTGTGATGGTGTTTTCCAATTGTTCTTAACACACAGAGAAGAGGAAATGGTGGAAGGACCATGGGAACAAAGGCAAAAGACCCTGACCCATGTGTGTATCAGAATAACCCTCTCCACATGTCCACTGGGATGCTGACTGCTTGTGGCTGTACTTTGGGACAAGATGGGATGGGGGTTCCTAGTGCTCATCAATAGTGTACAGCAGCTGGTTCAATTTGGATCTTTGATTGCCTGTAGCCCTGGAGCCCTTGAAGCCTGTGTACGTTTGCATGCAGCCTAATTAGCGCCATTATCATTGTCATTAATGGCTTTTAATGAAGAACAGATGGTCCTGTCAAGGTTTCAAGCTGTGAAGTTCAGTGACCCATTTGTGCTAAAAGGAGAGGAAAGAAAAAAAAGAACCCCCTGGTTCCAAACTGATGGTGACAGACTGAAAATGAAGATCGACCAAACATAAACCTTATGTTTTTCTATACAGCACAATTTGAAGGCATATGCAGATGCTGACCAAAGCCCTGCTTTCTCTGAGGAAAACAGGATTTCCTGGCACTTATCTTCACAAGGCTCTGACACATCAGTTATCTTTACCATGTTTGAACTGAGATTTACCCATTAAGAATGGAGGAAGGGATTGAGATGATACACTCAGGCCTTGGAAAGGGTCATCAGGCTAGGTCAGTATATGGAATTAAGGAAAGGGAGAAAGGGAACATAAATTTTGAATGATTCTCACTAGTGTCCAAGTAACCTAAGTGAAGAATCCCAAAGAATTTTAACTTTATCCTCTTATTCTCTTTCACTTTTTCTCCAGGCTTGATTATTACTCACATGTGGCTGTGGATGACCCTTCTCTTCTGGGCTATAGTTCCAAATTTTTCTTCCAGAAGATGGAGTGCTGCTGTTCCTCACTAGGAACTCAGATGGTGAGCATTAATCATGAGATCTTGGTGGAGAAAAATTGGAAAAGATGAATCCCAAGCATAGATTTTTTGCTAGGATATAATTGTCTATCCAAGTTGCAGCTTTTCTTGTCTCTCAATTTGCTTAATTATTGAGCAAAAGAGGATGTGTAAATTCTAAGCTCATGTTGATCAGTGCAAGGTCTGGCTTAATGAAAAGAAACTACTTTTTAATTGGGAGAGAAGGTTTTAGTCTGCCTATAACTCAGGATTAGCTATGTGCTTTTGGCATGGTGTTCTCCATCTGAGTGGACAGTATAGAGACAATATAGAGTGTGTTCTTGGTGTTCACTTCTGTCTTCTGCTGTTGGATCCACCCCATTTATATGGATCATTCAAGAGTATCTGCACAGCACAGGTAGGGCCAAGTCAAAAAATTTTGTCATTATCCTGGTCACATTCAAAACGGTTCCTTTCAGAATTCCAGTTAGAATTTCCAGTGTGATGAATGCAAGTTGTGTTAGCACTTTGTAGAGGAGTTTCACATAGGACCATATGTCTGTCACTTCAGATCCATGTAGCTCCTACTCTTCAGTGGGGACAGATGAGATCTGGGGCTTGAAATAATTAATGGCTCGATTGCAATGTCCTCAAGTTGAACTTGCAATATGCCCATTTCTTAAAAAAATTCAAAGCATTTAAAGACATTGCTGAAAAGTATTATAAGAGTAATAAATAATTTTATCCTGGTGTTGGAGGAATATACCACAGGAGTAAATAGTAGCTGTAAATTCATCTTCCCCCCCTGCCAGCCCTCTCTTCTTTCCCCTCCCCTGACTTCTTGTTTATATTTCATATTTTCATTTGGAAGAAGGAAGAAATTAAATTCATTAGCACTGATCCAGTGCCATATTTAATTAGCTGCAGTATGGGGCACTTCTGTAATCTTGTATACTGAGTACTCTGAGTTAAGAAGTTTTGTTTAGTTTGGGCTTTTTTTTCTCTTTCCCCTGCACTAGCATCTATTAAGGATTAAGTAGTGATATATCTGATTAATTTACATTGCCTTTATCAGGCTGTGGAAATAATTATCTCTTACTGGGAGAGTTTTCAAACAAACACTGCCATGTCCATAAAGTAATTTCCCAAGGAGTCTCTCTGGAGCTGCAAAATAAAACTTAAAGCATTAACAAGCAAAAATTCCACTCTTCTTCCCTGGATCCTTCCCAGCTGTTTTACAGAGCTTCACCCGCCTTCTTACCAGGTCCATGCCTACCAGGAAAAGGTAAGGCTCATACAAATGAAGACCCCTTATTTCATGAGATGTGTAGTTGACTTGTTACAATCCCTTAAGCTGTGTTTTAGATGTGTGCTCGGGAGTAACGTACACTTTATCATACTCTGTCCTGTGGAATTTTAGAGAGGAGGGATTGGGAAGGCCTATGGAAGCAGCTCCAGCAGAGGATCTGTATGCAGTGGCTTTAGGTGCTTAAGCTTTTCTACATAAGGTGGACAGGAAAGGTTTTCTCTTTAGCTCCCTTACCAGGCAGCAGCTGAAGACCAAGGGTGAAGAGGAAGCATGGCAAGCTTCATTAGGCTGAGTGGAAACATTTCCACGGGGGTTTATGGAGAGTGACAATGTCACACTGGTGATCACTAGAGAATTTAAAAGCTGCAGATGTCTGCCATCATTCAGTCTCAAGCTGGGCTGGAAGATCCTTTCTTTCTCTCCTTCTCCTCAGTTAATAAATGCTTTGTTACTAACATATGCCGCAAGGTTTTTATGGCTTCTTTTTACTATTTCCTTTATCTGTCCATTAATCTCAGTTTCCTTGGTTTGAGGTGGTCAGGTGTGTATGTCTGTGTGATTTTTTTTTCGAGGTGAGTAACCCATATGGGAAAGATTTGGTCACAAGTATGATTTTCAAGTTTAATGTTAATTAGTGCATCAACACCTTTTTCAGTCTTAATTGTTTCTATCTGTCCCTTAGTACCTAAACATTTAGACAGGGTGTAAATACAGGACCTTCACAAGTTGCTCCTCCAAGAATTAGTCACTTCACAGTGCTGGCAAATCACTGTTCTAAAGTATATCCTGGGGCAACAATTGTCAGTTAGCATCTAGCTAAGTTAAGCCATTTATTATTTTAGATCTTTGATTTCTTTCAAAACTGTGCCATCACTACTGTTTTTCACACTTAAAGTTTAAAAAGTATTCAAATACATAATGGCCTGAATGAAATCTCTCACTTGTATTTTTCTACTGTTTTGAGATGCACTGCACCATTAATTTTAGAGGAGGGAAAAAAAATCTGTGGCTTTATAGCAGTTTCCATGGGAACCAAGTATGAGATACAAGGGCCAGGCACATGGCTTACCCACCAGCTCTGCCCAGGGAACCTGTGCAGGTGACAATGAACAGGTGATGCCACGTGACTGCCCTCACATCATGATTTAAGCTACAACTGGACACATGCAACATTCACAGAGAAATCTGAACCCTGAACCAGTTCAGCTGGCTTTGTATTCCATTACAATTTAAATTACCAGTTTAAACTTGCCAGTACAAAAATGTCAGGTTACAGCCATGTTTGCAGAATTGCAATAGGAAATAGCACAAATAGAGCAGATACTGAGGGTGTGTAACTGCAAATATTACTTGATATGTTTAAGACACTTGACATTTTTTTAAGCCATCTGTAAAGTGCATCTGAATGTTCACTTAAATTTCAGTAATCTCTGGAGAGTCCTAGACCCATTTATTCAATGCTGTCCTATTTTAGGGTGTTGTACCATATTTTACATGCAAATAGTATCCTCATACTATTTTGAAGCAAAACCTAGGGAGAATCTGGTAGGGGTCAGAAAGGTTGAGCATAAGGCTTGTGTTTAGAAATCACTGAAGTTTTCATTTAGCTGTACTTCATGCCTCATATGACTGTGAAGTGGGTAAATACAAATGTATATGTAAAAGTAATACTTAAGGTTATGATTTTAAGGTTATTCCACCATGAAGTACAAGGTGTACAATGAAAGGAATTTCCTTTTTTTTTTTTTCTTTCAAGAGGGAATATATATATTTGTGAAGACTCTTGTTTGTTAGCCCCCTAAATGTTTTTGATTTCAGCTGCTCCTCTTTGTGCAGTGCAGTGAGTATTTGTTGAAATTTCACCTGCAAGGCAGATGATATTCAGTGATGCTACAACAAAGGAGCTTCATGGACACCTAACTCCAAATTCCCACCTTTCAAAGTGGGAGTCTATTTTGCCCATTACTAGCTAATTGAAGTATGTGGGATGCAACACAGAGGTTTCTCCAGCAATTGGTGAGTGTCCAGCACAGGGAGGAGGCAAACAGGTCTGAGGCAGGACTCCTCCCTGCCGGGCACAGGCTGAAATTCCGGCAGAAATGTTGCAGTGCATTATGCTGAGCAGCTGAACCCGTGGGTACCTACCTTTGTGACCGACCATTTCTGATCAACTTGATATTCAGCCTGATTTCTGTTACAATTTAATTACTACCAATGCTTGAACCAGCAGTGCTCAGGCTGTCAGCCTAAAGGACAAGTAGACGTGGCAGCTGTTATGTCTTGATTTTAAGTTGGCTTGGCACAGTGCTCTGTGGCACTTTGGTACACAAACTCAGGAAACAAAACCCACATAAGATTGGCACAACCAGTGGAAAAACTAGACTGAATAATCTATCAATAGTTCCTTGTCAAGCTGAGAGAACATTCAAGAGTGGTCATCAGAAATCTGTCCTGGGTCCAGAACTATTCAATATTTTAATTTGTTATTTTGACAATGGGAGGACAAGCACACTTATGGGATTTACACATAATACCAAGCCAAAAAGGATTGTCAGCCTTTTGGAGAACAGAATTAAAATTCATAATGATCATCTTTGTAGACTGAAGAAACTATGCAAAATCCAATGAGATGAAATTCAGTAAAGACAAATGGTTAGAAAAAGGAAAAATCAAATATACAAATACAGAAGTATCCAGTTTTGGCACCATGTGTTGAGAGTGATAGACAAATGTGTGAGAGATCAGAGTTCTAGAAAATATAGCCTGAGTAAAAGGATGACAGGAACTGTGTTGAAAAAAATATGGTAAATATAACATTTAATGTATTTAATATGATAAATAATACCTCATAATATATTCTATAATATAATAATAAATATAATTAATAAACATATATGAATATGATTGTTAATATATGCCAGGTAATTGCAGTGAAGATCAGATATTGTCAGTATCTAACAAGGGAAGAATATGGTAAGTTTTATTTATAAAGAGAGTTTAGGATTAGATTTTAAGGGAAAGCTGTTTCTACCTTTAGGAAGACAGTGCTGTAAGAAGAGCTACCTTGAGAGGTTTTGAAATCTGACATTTTTAAGTATTGGTGAGAAGAAAATCTGTTTATGGTAATTTTTGCATACCAGTCCTCCCTCATGTGAGGGAATTTATTAGGGCAAGTTCTTCAATGAATCTGGGCTAGACAGGGATGTAAAGGGGAATAGTGTGTAGGAATGAATGTGTGAGAAATTGAAATATCTTCATTTTGTTCTGTAGTATAGCTTAGCCTTTTCATTCTCACTGCTCCTCATGGGAGGCTGTCTTGTGTCTCTGGTCTTCAATTAATATGGGCAAGGCCCTGTGCAATTTTATTTCACTTCAGAGTTATTTCTGCTTTAAGAAGACTGGAAGAGTTGACTCCAGAATCATCTTTCACCTTCAGTTAATCTGTGAATCTGTTTTATATGGCCTAAGATTATCAAAGCTCTTGCTGCAAAAATTTTAAGGAAAAAGGTTTGATGATTTCTACTGCTAAATAGATAGGGACTTCTTAAAATGTTGATCTTGCTTGAGGTTGATAGAACAGCAAAAGACAGATAAATAGATGCTGAGTGTTTATCTCCTTTGTATTGTATACTAAATAGATATATTTTAAAACATGTAACTAAGTCCATTAGGAAATTACAACAGACATTCTCTAAATATCATGATCCAGAAACTGTATACAATATTTGCATAAAAATAGGCAAATTAAATTCAAATTACTTCAAAGTTATTTAAAAGATTTGGTAACTTTGCCACTATAGAGAAAGCATGGCAGTGGAAATTATGAATAAAGCATGTCTACTTGCAGGTATGAGAAATGTGATGGCATTCACTTCCTTGTATCTGCAGCAGGTCAGGCAACTATGAAAACTCTGTGAGAATCATTGTACTTTGCAGCAACTTTTTCCATTTAATTACTTGAAGCTGATCCCAGAACAAGAGGATGTATATTGCTGTGTTGGTGGACAGCTAAGTGTCTCCCATTCAAATGTAAATACAGAGATTAAATTTATAGCAGGATATGGCACAGTAGACTGTGTCATGAGTCAGAGTGAGATAATGTATGAATAGCTTCAAGGTCAGGAGACAAAATGTGTGATGGGCTGATCTTCGTGTTTAGCCTATAGATAGAGAAGCTTGAAGCATTTGTGAAAATGGCTTTTGTTTCTAAAAAGCTGTTTCATGGAGCTGGTTGAACCAGTAGTACCCTGTCTTTTCTTGTTGCTTCAGAAAGAAAATCGAGTTTCCTGGTGACCTGTGTGTTGTGCATTCTCACACTGATCTCCTGCCTTGTCTCTGGTGTGGTAACTGGCTGGCTTCCTGGACAGCCCCATGACTTCTTACCAATGTACAACCCCTGAAGGTTTAGCTAGCATGTTGATCCAGTTGCTTAAGATTTTGAACTTCTGAACAACGACCAGTTGAGTGATTGTCTCACAGTACAGAATGGCCACCTTCTTATGCCCACCACTGCTGCTTCCATTGAGGAAGCTCCACTGTAGTTTCCTGGGGAAGTTCAGAAATTGTATAACAATATGATCCTCATGGAGACTGGAATGAACACATCAGTTAGTGGACTACACACTGAGGTACAAAGGAGACACTTTGTGAATTCTGTTGTCTCCCAGCATCTGCACCCTGTAGACAGCACAGCCTGAAAGAACAGTGGAGCTGGAAAGGCAAGGCAGACTATGAGCTAGAGAGAAAATGGCCCACAGGAGCACTGAAAAGCTCTGTTTGCCTTATCATAGGCAACCACACACTAGTTTCCTCTCCCCACCCCCACCTTTTTTCCTTCAAGGCAAATTATAGATTCTCAAAGACCTTTTTAAGCAGGATATGACTGAATTTCAAATCTTTTCTTTATTGTGCCTTGTGAGAAGGGAAACTGATGGTAACCTCCCTACATGACTTTTGTTCAAGCAACATTTTTCTCTGGCTGACTGCAGATTTGTCTGCCTCTGTGTGATATTTCCTGCTTGAGTTCTTTATGTGAGATTGAATTAAGCTGTAGCAAGTGGGACAATGCATGGGTCCTTTCTTTTCTTGAACAAATGACTGGCCTCTCAGACAGTCTTCACTGTTCTTTAGCTGTGCTGCTCTAAATGTCTGTTGAATGTGGACTGTGGAGAAGGCATGTACAATGTACATTGAAGTTAAACATTTATTAAAAAGGTAAGAACACTGCATTTATTAAAAAGGTAAGAAGGCTCTGTATTTCTTTAGTCTGCTGGTCCACTTTCAAAAACTTGCAGAGCTTCCTTCATCCTGACACACTCAAGCACCTCACATGAGCATTAGCACTGCTAATCAACCTACACTCAGACTTTTTGAAATTACAGAAAGCTTCTTTGTATTGTTTTTGCAGGCAGCGACAAACATCTCTTTACTGATTTCACAGATACTATGTATAGTATCCAACAAAAAGACGACAATGAATCATTGAGGGATTTGCCTCAACTTAAGGGCTCAAAGTTATGAGAAGGCCATTGCCATCACAGTCTGCCCTACTGTGGTCTACTGTCAGCCAGTAAATTTGTCAAATCTCTTTGTCCCAGCTACCATTGCTACTGTTTGCCTGTGGGAAGTTGTTGATTTCAATTTCAATTTTCAATGGCTGACCTGTGAACTGCAGTGATTAGAATCATAGAAATGTAGAATGGCCTGGATGAAAAGGGTCCTTATATAGATCATCTAGCTCCAACTTTCTTTAGACCAGATTGCTCAGAGCCCTATCCAGCTTGGCCTTGAACACCTTCAGGACTGGGGCATCCACAGCTTCTCTGGGCAGCCTGTTCCAGTGCCTCACCACCCTCACAGGAAAGAAATCCATTCTAATATCTAATCTAAACATACCCTTCAGTTTAAAGCCCTTCTCCCTCATCCTGTCACTGTATGCTCTTGTAAAAGTCTCTCACCATCAATTTTGTACACTCCTTTCAGGTACTGGAAGGCTGCAATATGGATAGCTTGAAGCCTTGTCTTCTCCAGGATGAACAATCCAATTTTTCTCAGCCTTTTCTTGTAGGAGAGGTGCACCATCCTTCTAAACACCTTAGTGACTCTCGTTTGGACTCACTCCAATGATCCCTGTCCTTCCTGTGCTGAGGACCCCAGAAGTGGATGTAGCACTGCAGGTGGGGTGTCATGAGGGAGGAATGCCCTTGCCCTGCTGGCCGTGCTGCCTTTGATGCAGCCCAGAACATGTTTGGCTTTCTGGGCTGCAAGTGTATGTTGCCAGGTGACTGCAAGGTACATTGTTCAGCCCATCATCCACCAGCACCCCTGAGTATTTCTCAGCAGGGCTGCCCTTGATCTGCTCACGACTGAGAACAGGGGGATGCACTAAACATTTTGTGGAATCTCCTGTGGGAAAGGTAATCATGGGTAGGAACTTGAGAACTGCTGTCCTTATCCCTGTAAGTGATCTCTAGATCATTGAAGGTTTGTGAATCAAAGCCCTGTGCTACCTTAAAGGCAATTCAATTTTCTAGTGCAGCAAAATCCTTAGGATTGCTCACTTAAAGCCACACTCACAATGGCTATAAGTGGAAGGCTTTCATTGCAGGAAACAATCCACTCCTGGATTTGCTAATTCAGTGCTATTTACATGCCAGTCAGTCAGTCCAGCCTAAGTCAGTCTTGACTACACAGCCTCAAGCCTGTGGGAAGCTTCAGCTCTTGAACTGTCTGTCCACTCTATACAGAACACATTATGCCACAGCTTCCAGTGGCAATGCTGATTGCATTCACTTGTTTGCATTGCTGTAATAAGAAAACATGACTTCTCTCCAAGACTCTAGGTAAAGACATGCTTTGTTAACAACTCTGGAAATCAGCTCAAATAGGTTTGGTGGGTTGGTTCCTTTTTAATTCTTTTCATGCCTACTGAAGGCGAGATATTGTAGCACTGCCCCTGTGTAACAGAACAAACTTGAGAGCACAGGTTCCCAATATGACTTCTCTTGAATTTGCTACTTAGGTTTGAAACCCAGTTTCTGTGGGAAAGGTGAGAAGTGCTGAATGCTGGGGTGATATACTGTCACAGTGCTGGGAATGGTGCAGATACACAAGTTCCCAGCCTTGCTGCTGCCTGTGCAGTCTCTGACATGTCATGCACACTCTGCTTTGTAAAGCTGTGTGACAAAGCTTCTGTTTCCATGCCCCCCGTTGTGTGCTTGTTCCGCTTGTTTAGCTGTTGCCTTTTAAGTTGATTCTTTTAGTTCAACTGAAATACAGTTCAACTTATTGTGTTCTTTCTGGCTTTGCATCTCACTGCTGTTGATTATTCTGCTTTCCTCCTCTGCATGTCAATATGTACGTAGTATCACAAGAGAATTGGCTGCTCAAGGCATTAGCAAATATTTTTCAAAATATATGGCTAGGTAACAATATTTTGTGCATCTCTGCTTCTATTATGGTTCACAAAGCAAACTGAATTTCAAAATGTCCATGCAGTTACTCTGATATTTTGTGCTGATGGTGAAAAGATTTTTTTTCTATCCTTCTGAGAGCAAATCCTTCAATTTGTCAAATACTGTATCATGGATACAGTTGGGTTCTAAGCTTCTCCAAGGAAGAAACTAGTTTAGAAGAGGTTGATAGTTGTTGCCATATACCTCCCTCTCAGTGATTCCTCACATTTGAATAAAGGTGCTTTTTCCTTTGAAGCACAGGTGAGGGTACATTTCACAAGTAAGAAAATAAAAGGACAAAGATACTTTTCTTTCAAAGATCATATGATAGAAACCTGAAAGTGAGTAAAACTCTGAAATTCTTGAAGGTTTCCATTGATGTTAATTATAAATTCTTCTCCTCTCCCTCTCCGTCTCCCTCTCCCTCTCCCTCTTCCTCTTCCTCGTTATGGAGGTGTTTTAGGTCTTAAAAGCTGAAACTTGGGGTCAGGAGGTAGGAGTTCTGCTCCTGCCTTGATCATCACTGAGAAAAGGGCTTATATATGCAACTCTGTCTAGAATTTGCTTTAGAAGTGCTACTTGTGTTCTTTACCTGGAGAAAAAAAATTCCACTCATCCTATGCCTCAGTTCCGTGTAGAAGCCTTACATGTTACTATGTATTCCTGTGGTTTTTCACCATTCCTTTTTTATTATCTTTGGGAAGTATTTTGAGGTCATTGAAAGGCGAGAGACACCAAAGGGAGAAAGATGCAAAGTTATGCATTTTAACTTTCACAAGGGCTAGTTTTTGTTTTATCACTCTCCAGGGATGACTGGATAGAACTCCTGTTGGGTTTAGTTAATAACAATCCAGCTGAATCAGTAGTATGATGTTTCAGCACCTTTCCTTCCTCTGTCTCCAGAACCTCGGTGTGCTACTTAATTCAGTAGACCTATGCTTGTACTGGCAGGGGGATGGGACAGACCCAGGAGCAAAACATGGTTGGACAAAGGTTACAAAAGTGATCTTGAATGGCTCTTAGTGATGTGTCTTGGTTAAAGGGGAGAATACATTCCATATCACCATTGCTTGCTTTCAAGAGAGCAGAAGTGAACCTTTGATTTAGGTTAGTCCAATGTACAACTCTGAATGGGCTCTCTCATTAGAAGTGAGTGACTTAGTAATGAGATTCTACAAATTAGAAAAAGGATGGATCACAGGAGCTGGAGGCCAGGGCTGCTAGGAAGTCAGGGAGTGTGATTGGTGTGGAAAAGGGCAGGCTGTCAGCACCCCGGTGTCTGGCTTAGTACCTTGCCTAACAGTGATTTCTGGCAGGTTGTCAGGTTTCAGTGAAAATTAACATCAAATTGGTGATTCATAGTGCTTTTAAAACAGCCTCCTTGCTTCCAGATGGAGTATGAGGAGAGTTGTGGTTCCTCCAACTTCTCTACCTTGCTTGCAGTCAGGCACTTTTTGACTCCTCATTGCTGGTTCCCACTGACAGTGCAGTACTTCAGTCCCAGCTCTTTAAGCCATTTACTGCTCCCTCTCCTCCTCTGTTTGTTCCTAAGCAGTTCCCAAACTGCAGGCCGTGCTTCCTGTGAAGATCTTGCTCTTTGAGTCCTGTGGCATCTCCAGGGTTCAGGTTCTCTCTGTTTTTAACTTTGTTTTGAAGAGGGACTCTGCAACTGGACCACACTAATCTTTCCTTCCTGCTCAGTTGGGATGGAGATGTGTTTTCTGGTAATGGACCAACAGATTATTTAGGGATGTTATCCATCACACAGACAGAGAGAAAACCTGCAGATTTTCTTACAGGGCTGAAGATTTCAAAGGATGCTGAATGCGTCAATGCTAATCCTGCACTGGGCAGAATGCCAGAGTCTGCCTAATGCCTTTGCTGGTCTGACATTTGAGCCTCCATCCTAATGGATGCCAAAGCGGATCCCTCCACCTCACAGAGCCATTAATTAAAGCTTAATGACTTTCTGAGAGAAAGGCCTCGGAAATGAGATGTAGAGAATTTCCTACTGATAATGTGTGGCGTAAGTACCAGGTTGGCCTGCCTTGGGTCAGGCTCTGAGGTCTTTCAAGTCAAATGGTCTCTGCTTCTGTTTACAGTATCTACCTTTTCTTTCCTCTCACTGTCACATAAACAACAAAATCTGTTCTGTGTAGAATGACAGCTTCTCTTACATCTGAAGACATTTTAGGTCTTCTCTGGGTGTTAAGTGTGTTTTAAGCTCTGCTGATACTGGCATGGCTCTTGGAATGGCAACTCCATTTACGCCCAAAACTCTTTTCAGTCCCAGGTTCCTGCAATTGTGGTTTCCATGAATTTTTGCTTTATCTGGAGTTGGGTCTGATTGCACAAAGATCTGACTTTTGATTTTTTTTTCTTCTTTTTTTTTTTTTTTTTTTTTTAGATAACACCACCTCTTTTTTTTTTCCGTAGACATTGAATTCAGTTTCATTTTCCATCAGTGTAACTTTGAAACTCACATTTTCTTAACTTCTGAACTAAAATGTGAGCTCTCCAAGTATTGAGAGCAGATTTTTCTTCTTAAATATTAATGCTTTGCATTTTTTTATGTATATTCTATAAGATTCCTAGGCTTTAACCTCTGGCTCCGAATTGTACTCGTGTGTGTTTCAAACTGTACTTGTGTGTTGATGGTGGATTATATGAATATGGGGTGCCTGTTGTTTTTGAGAAGTCTGGTCACAATTATGAGGGTTGGACACATCAATATTTTCTATCAATCTCTTGGTAAGGTGACTGGAAGTTCCGAGAAGTTCAATTCATACAAGTAGCAATCAAATATATTTTTCCAGTGGTTCTTTTAAAAGTAGTTGTGTAGTCATCATAGTGCTTTTATCAGATACTCATTTGGTGTTTGGTTTGCACAAGAGTTGGGGGAAAAAGCTTTCTGAATTTTGATTTGGAATCTGTTAATGAAATCAAGTTTTAATAGAGACTGGGTTCCCATGGGAAGCCTCTTACATTTTGTTTTTCTCTGTTGGATACATAAGATAAGAGCTGGGTAGAGTTGTCTCCTTCTAGAAAGTTATTTAGGACATATTACATGTCAACTGCTGTACCCCTTATATAAGCCTTATATAAGAATTTTGAAGTGTAAGGCTTTTTTTATTTTTTATATTTTAGTGCTTCTACCTGTGTTATTTTACCTGTGAAGCCAGGATCTTCAGTTTCATTATAAGATGAACCAAAGCTGAAGAAAATTTAAATGAGTATGGCTTTTTGTTTCTTCATCATAGGATTTTTTTTAATGTGTAAATTAACTTTTTTCAGATTTTCAAACTTACAGTGAGAGAAAAGAATACTTAGCTATATTTAAAATCCTACTATGATCTTACAGTTGAAAAGATTTGTAGGAAAAGAGGAAAACCAGAAAATGTTGCCCTTCCACTGTGCACTTTACATAACAGGTTGGTGCTAGACTTCAACTCAACTCATAAAAGAGAGCAAAGCTGTGTAGGAGCCATGGGGTGTGCATGTGTGTGCCTGTGCAAGTAGGAGGCAGGGAGCTGATTTTGCTAGAAACAGGATGGGATATTTTAACTATGGGTGGGAAAAGAGAGGAGTTCTGGGGTGTTTCTGAGGAGGTATGCACACTCCAAATCCTCAAGGAAGGAAGGACATGGAAGCTGTGTCTTCTGAAGCTGGATGGTTCACGGTGTGTAATGCCAGGAGCACCCTCATGTCCCTGCCTGCTTCATGATCAGAAGGCTCAGTTTTACTGTCATCTTTCTTTCCCTCACCCACTTATTTCCTCTTTTTTTGCATGCCTTATCCTCTCTTCTTTTGAGCTTAGGATTCCATAAATTCACAGTGTGACTCACACAGTTAATTAATGTCCTTCTCAGTGCTCTAAGGAAAATAGACCGGCATCCCACAGCTCCAAGGCAGAAGTCCAGTAGGACATGACTTCAAGGTTTGACAGGATATTGTGACAAACCTGCTCTGGTGATGGCCCAGCATCTGGTGGTGACTGACTGGGGAGGGGGCTGCTTCGGAGAGGTCTTTGGCTCATGTTTGAGAGGGCACATGGGATATCCAGGCTATGCTCATTGGCTACTTTAACCATTTTTTTTTGGCCTCTGCGCTTGGTAGCAGGGTGCACTCACTGTTTCTTTGGGTTGGGATAACTTGGTGTTGGAACAAGAACAGTGTTTGCTTTTTGTAGTCTGAACTGATTTCTAGGATGGGGAACTGTAAATTGCATTTTGGAGTGTGTATTTAATAAGGACAGGGGACTGGTTATTTGAGAGGGATGGTAGATTACCTCTTACTGTAGTACCTACAGACCTTTCAGATACATAAGCATAATGTAACAGCCTGAGCTGATCTCAATAGAATCCAAGAAGTCACTGGGCTCACCAGATTGATAGTGTATCTATCCAAAATGCAGTCACAATCTGTTTCTGACCTGTGGGCTCTGAATTTCTCACCCATACAGTGTGAAAACAGGGAAACATTAAAATTTGATATTTGAGGGCCCAGATCTATTTTGCTCAAGTGATAGCAGTAGTGGCTGTTGCTGTGCAACATTTTGTTTGGACAGCCAGAAGTCAAAATCTTTAAATTATATCTTCTGGCAGAGGGGAGGGAAGAAGGAAGAACAGATTGTTTAAATGCATGATTTTAATCATGTAGGAAAGTGGCAGGAGAGGAGGTTTTGTAAAACCCCTAACATTCATGTGCCTTCATTTAAAGATTGTAGATTTCACCAGATTTCTCTTTCTTCCTTTTCTCTTGTGTTCTTAAAAAAAAAAAAAATTGCCTCCTTTTCATAGCTAATTTTATCAAGATTTCCCAGCAAGCTTTGAAAAATGCTCAGGTTTAGTTTAAAAATAGTTGTCTAATATTTTCACTCTGCTGCATGGTTATAAAACTGCAGACAAAGATCTAAGCGCAAGGATTGATGTCAGACTGGAATTCTCTGGTACTTTGGATACAGCAGGGAGCCTGGGTCTGGTCTCAAGGCTGGTGCCTTGTAGGACTATGACTGCAGTACAAACGCTTTCTTTGGGTAACATGAAATTATTGGAATATGAATAAAGTACATGAAACACAATGTGCTTTTTTGGTGTGGGGTGGGAATGATGGGAATTAACCGCTTACATACAAGGTCCTAATTCTTGGACTTTCAGATCCCTTAAACTTGAGGGAGCTAGAGTAAATATAATTTTGGAGGAGCATATAATGGAGCATTCACCAAGGACAACTTGTACAAAAAATTCAAGGGACACAAGTTGCTGGTTCCCCTTTGAACAGGAGGGGGTGGAAACAGGGAGAGAAAAGTTGAGAGAGTAGAGAATGGCATGAGAATAAGGTGAAAGAGGGCAATTCAGCAGTCAGCACTTTCCCATCTCCAGAGGCTTGCATTTAAGCACATCCATCCAGTGCAGCTGCAGCTTCATTTTAGGAATCAGGAAATAAGCTGAGTGGCAAAGAAAGATAGGAACTGACAGCTCTCACTGTACAGGCTCTCCCCTTTGCACTGAGAGAACAAATAGAGAAGAGCTTTTCTCCTGCGGAAGCGTGTGCCGTTCACCAGAGGGATCACTGCTTGGTGGAGAAAATGGGAAAGAGAGAGGGAAGGACTTGGGGAGTGCATGGTCCCAGCTGCCTGGGTGAATTAAGCACGGTGCCTGTATGAGTTTTGCTGACTCTGTGCCTTCACGGGATCAGGGCTGGGGAGACAGGGGATGGGAGAGCAAATGATATGTGTAAATCTGCTGACATTTTGTTTCCAGTGGCTTTGCGATTAACAGCTAAGCTCATGATCTCTGCTTTAATAAAACCCTTTTAGAACCCCATCAGTGCTGCCTTTGTTTCTTCTACCCTGCTTCATATATAATTGTATCTTGTTTATGGAAAATCCTGAGGTGAAGTGGAAGCAATTTCTCTTCCTTCCAGGTGGCAGCAGAGTGGAAGCCAAATCCTGCTGATGCCAAAGACCAGTGCATTCCTGAGCCTTCATGCTTCCTCCTTTTTTTTCCCCCCTCCCATTATATTTTTGCCAGGACCAAAAAACCACCAACTTGGTCAGTTGTCTTTCTTGGAATTACTGCAGATGGCCTATGGGCTCTTTTACACCATTTTGAATTTCACTGCCTTTTGTGGAGCCTGGGGTGAGAGGGGATGCCTGTATGCAGGCAGATCATGTCCTTGACTGTGCCACAGCAGGATGCTTCCATCACATCTCTGCTCTTATGGTAGTGCTTTTGGCAACTGTACATACCAAGGACAGAGAGATGCTCCCAGCAGCTTCTGGTGTTTCATGATTGTCTGTCGGAGGTTTTTAAAAAGTGTAGTGCTTCAACTATCAGAAACCAAGACTGATTACAAATTATGCCCCCAGTGGGTCACAAGTAGAAGTTAGCAGTCAGTGGTATCTGCTTCTTGGCAACTTAGAGTGCAGATGTGGCGGGTAGCACTAACTACCCATCCAGCTGTCAACTAGTCCATAAATAATACACATAATAATGTGTGGGGCACTGAATGAGACACTGAATATGCAAGCTGACTGAAGTGTAACCCCTGCCCTAAAAACACTTGGTTACAGCAGCAGCAGAAGAAATACTAGATTGGACATCTTTTTTTCCCTGTATTACTTTTGGTCCCTTTCTTGGCTTCTTTTCAGGGGTGCCTGTTTAACTTGTGAGTTACAAGGATAACAAGAGGCCAAAGTGGTGTAGCCTGATCATCATTTCTATAGTGCAGTGGGCTGTATGTGGTACTTCAATGATAAATCTACATAAACCTGTACTTTCTAAGAAGGGGTGTATAGAAATTGGCCTATTGATTTTACATTTTTTCCAAAACCTAGGTCTCACTAAACCAAACACTGAATTGAAGTAACTTCTATTTTTGGTTCTCCCTTTCTCTCCAAACTAGAACTAGAAATATTTTAATTTGACTTCAGTTTGATGTTTCTTTTAGAACAAAGTGTATTTATTTCCAGATAATTACAGTAAAAGCCAATGGAAAGTAAACCTAATATGTCAAAGGATTGTCTGATACCAAATTATTTAATATCAACCCAAATATGAAATAATTTAGTATCAGGCAATTCTTTGACATTTTTGGGTATCTGAATTGTTCAGATATTTTCTCAGAATATGAGAAAAAGAGAGAAATTCAGCTTGCTCTTCTGGATGAAGACCTGGACTCTAAATTACATTCTCTATCTCTGTCACCAGTACTGTGTTTTAAAATTTGCTTGAATTACTATTGCTTTATTTTGTTTGCAAGTCTCACCTTCGTTCAAATGTGATCTATTCTGTGAAGACGCTTCCTGAGCCCATCCTAATGGCTGGTTAAAGCCACAGTACTCTGCCTTGCTTTTGTGCTACTGTTCTTTCTTACAGATTAGTCCATCAGAAACATTCTCCCTAGTGACTTCAGTGAAGGTAAAATCAGAGGAATGATAATGGAAAGTGATTGAGGAAGATCGATGGAATATGTTGCAGTTGTTAATCTACTTTAAAAAACAAATAGTCCTTCCATACAGACTCACTGCAGCCACACCAACATCTTCTTGTCACCATTTCTCTGCAGTTCCTTGCTTCAGTCCCATTTGCTTCTTATTCTCTTGGACTTTACAAGCACCTAAAGTCAAAGAAAATACCCTGGAAGGTGTGCCTTCTTTTCTTGCATCATTTATTCATAACTTGCCACCTCCTGTTGCTGTTTGACTTAATACCTTTCCAGTAGGTCTTTCCAGGGGGCAGCATACCCTAAAAGGTGGCCCGATACCAAATATCAAGTTATTAAAACTACTTGAATGAGAAACAAGGAACCTTTCCTGTCTTAGGAGGAGAGTTCTGCAGGTGCTTCAAAGCATGGGCAGAATAACAAACCATTTCCAGAGAGAAACCACGTGTAGAGAACTAAACATTTAGACATATTATGGAGGCTGCAATTCATAAAAAATCGTGCATAGGATGCATAACTACATATGTGAGTATACATAATTGCAGAGTATTTGAGTGAGAGGAGAAATAACTTCCTTAGACCAGCTGAAGTGCTGGTGTATGGACAAGACAACATTCCCATGTTCCTCACCAGAGACAGTAGCAGAAGAAAGCTGTCATGTAATGATTTTAGATTCCTTTGTGTGGGCAAACTGTCTGAATTATTGATGTTTCACCTTGTCACCAGCAGCTTGTGTTATGGAGATGTAATAACAGCTTCTGCTGTAGGTCATAGAGATCAAGTAACTTCATCCTTGGGAGATGACTTTACTGGTTCTTTCCTTTCCAGGTTATGTACAGATTGTTCAGTTAATGTGGATGACTGTTGTCTGTGTCTGATTTTGAGGGCCATCTTTACCTCAATATTTTTTTTTTCCAGTGCATATATGTGTCACATTGTATAGCTTACAGCTACACTGCTGTTTGGCTTGCAAATTTCTTTTACTGAGCTTTTCTTCAGTTTTATCTTTTTCTTTTAACTTCTGGCCTAGTCCTTCCTTGACCTCTCATCACACTATGCATTCTTCCATGCCTATGTCTGCTTTGCACAGTCTCCCATAAGTTTCTTCTCCTATCACAGCTTCCTTTACTCTTGAAAAATATAATTTCTGCTCACCTGTTTTCTCTTGTTGACTGATTTTAACTTAAAATTACTTTTCCCCCTCTGCCAATAATTTGCTCTTAATTTCTTGATAAGTATTTTTATGACTTTGCTTTGCATTTATGATTTGTTTGCTCAGAGTGTTTATTTTCAGTCTGTAATTGTATTCAAGGCAGAAAATATGTCTGCATTTAAACCCACTGTGTAAATCCATGGTGCAATGTATATCTGACTTAAAGAGTTACAAAAAATAATCCATGGATTCAATAAAGGAAGGCAGAACAACCAGTGGGGTAAAGGTTGCAAAAGAGGTATTCTATTTCCAAGGCATATGGGCCTAGGAAAGGAACAAAACTCAGTAGCTCTATGCTTCTTTCTAACTTTCATTTATGTTCCTGGAAAATTGTTCAGATTCACTGTATAGCTGGGCAAGGGAAGGATTCAGATTATACTAATATAATCTGGTAGAATAGCAAAAGGTAATTCCTGAAGACTTCCTTTTGCCATCTTCTTACCTTTACTCATCCATCATGTAGCACCCTGTAGATGGTAGTTAAGACCCTACATATCTACCCTGTGCATTGGATAAACCTAGAGACAGAATGTGCTTTGTTAGTGAGCAGAACTTTCTTCCTAGCAAAGTTGAAGAGTACTGAGGACTCATGTGCAAGGAATGAATCAGACACCATCACAGGACCAGAACACTTGATCTCATTTGGTGACTGATACTCCTGCAATTATAGTCCCTAGAATCCCTAAGAATATCCTACAGCTAGCAGTAAACAACTCATGACACGAGTTTTCATAGCTGAAAGTTTGGAGCATGAACTGGCTTATTTAGGATTTAGATTCTACTGTAGTTCCCATTTAAAGTGGCTTTTTTGTGTTGTGGCGTTTTGTACTTTGGGTAACCCGTCAGCGCTGTTCCCCCAAGGCCAGAGAGAAAGGGCTTTTGATTGTCATTAACCTATCCTGGATGTCAGCTCAAAATGAAAAGTGAAAGCCTGATAGCCTGTTAATGGTCCCCTGGGATGTCCATTTATTCCATGTGTCATTTTCTACTCCTTAAACACTTGGAGTATCACAGAACAAGTCTTGAATGTGTCACTGGCTCCACTCAGAGAGGATGTAGCAAGAGATGATTCTGACAAGAACTGTGGCATTTGCAGCCCTGCTATTGTGACCTAATCCTGTGATAACATGAATAATTTTAATGGAGATGTCATCTGCATTTTGGGTCCTCACCATCCAGTCTGACCCATCATTTCATCCACCAAACACAGCAGCATAACTCAATGACGCTGTTCAATTTACATCAACAAAAATTGCAAGGCATTCATCCTGCAAAATACACCATTACAGCCAGAAATATTTAATTAAAACTTTCTTTCAGGGCAGGCATGCGTAAAGTCTTAAACAGCTATTTTATTATTACCATTAGCTGTTTTTTATGTATGTTAGCATAGGATAACCTGAAAGTAATCTATTCAAAAGTATAGATTTTTGTGGCTTTTTGTTGAGGTATTTTGCCTATACTAGTTTTTGTTAATAATAGAATTAATATTTCTTCCCACTATCTTGGAATTAAATTCTCTCATTAATTCCAGTAACCTAAAAGACTATACCAGGACTGCATGGATGCTGTGGACTGGCATTGGTATTGAGTGGAACATGGCTTTAGGCTGAGTTGGAGCTGGTGTAAATCCCTCAGATGTTATTCTGGCCGCTCTAACTTAATGTTAACTTGTATCCCAACTGTAGAAGAAACTGTTCTGTATCCTAAAGAAAAATCCTCTTCAGGATTCTGACAATGGCCTGAAATTTAGAGGCATTCTTTTCTTTAAATCAGGTTATTCTTATTTTGTGTCCTCAACTGCTGGTGAACCTAGGCATGGGAAACCTTGAATCCTAGAGATACTTGTGAAATGGGGTAATTTAGCTGCTCCTAGATTCTTCTCCAACAGCCTGAAGGTGATTATAACTTAGAGGGTATATTAGAGGACTTTCAATTATCTTTGTATTTTCCTTCTATTTGATGCATTGTCAGAACAAAGTCATAGAATTTGTTAATGTAAGTATTAAATGATTAGGAAATGTCCTCCAATTTTCAGGAGTTAGCTGTACTCAGGTTGTTTAGTTTATGTCAAAGGGATTATTTAAATCAGTAATAGTTTCAGATTTCAAATAAAGGCTTCAAATGATAAAAAGAGGAGGTTAGGAATAGAAGAGAATGGTCTCACACTGTGATTAGCAGTGAATGGGTCAATCATCCTGAAACCTGTATATAAAAGATCTGTTTCTTAGAATGCAGAAGAGAGGGCTTTTAGCACTCACACATGTGCAGGTACAGACAGGGAAGAAAGAATGATAAATAGGGTAGAAGCGCCAAAAATGTGAGACAGAAAGTGAGAAAGTCAAGCTGGCTGTTGTGTATGCTCCTCATTGCTCCTCTTGTCTGTGGGTAACCAAGAGAGAATGAAGCAAGTGGTGTAGCTGAAGACTTGGGGGAGCTGCCTGACCATGCAATGTGCAGTGCTTTGCAGGATTTACCTCTCCTTGTTTTGGTATCCTTATCTGTTCATGTAGGACATTGTTTTGAGCTGTGGAGTTCTTTGGAGCAGCAGTATGCTGAAAATGTCCCAGTTGCTAAATGTCATCTTTAAGGCAGGGAAGATGGTTGATTTAACACAATCTCCTCTACCTGTGTGTAATTTGTTATCCTTTTAATGGAGATGTTAAGGATAAATAAGGACCTTGAAATACACTACTGAATTTTTAGATGAGTTCTCTTTTTATGGCCGCTCTCTATGGAGTATGAGGATGAGAAGTCACAAAATTTTCCTCAGTCTTGATTTCTTTCTGTGATAAGAGAATAAAATTCTGATGGGAACAGGGTCAGAAACCTTTAGCTGACAATGAGGTTTACATTTACCTGTAGTCCTCCTCAGCTTCCTAAGGTATTTATCCTGAAGGCCAAATGCTTGACATATCTACTCCTGAGTGCAGGAAAACATGCAGCAGTGGTTTCAGATCTCACTGGAAAATGACAGATCAGTTTTAGCATCATAAAATTAGAGAGGAAAAAAAAAAAAAGATAGGAACACATCTTTAGCTGTACCACTACCATTGTCCAGAAGGTGGCAAAAAGGTAATTTTCAGGTTCAGCCCCTGTGGGAACTGACACCTGTATTTGAACATTTCTACACTTCTATCTCTTGGGACACAGCTAGACCTTGGGCTACTTATGTACAAACAGCATCATAAATTCAGCTCTAACACTGCTGGTGTAATCTAACTGAGACTCTGAGGCTGTGCCAGCTATGGCTGGGGTACTGCTGGCATTGAGGTGGCTGTGTAGGATGTCAGGATGATGGACACTTCCTGGACACAAGAAGTACCATCCAGGTTACCAGAGTCCATCAATCACATGGCTTTTTGGTCCTGTCTAGCCATATTTCTATGGTGGTATATTCAGGACATGCATATTTTCTTCCCATAGGCTGCCATGTGGACAATTCTACACAAAAAGTCCAGCAGTAAATAGGTCTAACTTCCATTGATGCTAACAGCAAAAGCTGATCAGGCAAGGTTAGAGTCGCTGTAAGTATATGAGGCAGTGTGTGACCATCCATCTCAGTTTAGGCTGAGAAGCTCTATTTCATTAGAGTCAAAGACTCTATTGATCTTAATAATTTGTTTAAAAAATGATTATTATGAGCAAGCTTTCTTACAGATGTTTTCACTTGCATGGTAGGGAAAACAAGACAAAACAGGATAGTATTCTGCAAAAAGAAAACATCAGGAAGAGTAACTACCTATTTGCTTTGCTAATTTACATGCTCATCAACATCCACTTTAGACTCATTTCTCAAATCAAGATAGTGAGAAATAACACAGCATCTGGAAGGCACAGCTCTGCACCTCAGATGCTGACTCCAGCTTCTCTGTCACTTCTTGTTACATCTTGGATTAGATGCTGAAGGTTTACCTTGACAGCCTGTCTGTTCTTTTTCATTCACTGAGCCTCTTGCTCTTGAGAAGGAGCAACAAGTGATGCTTGTGGTGCTGTGTGATTCAAGGCCAGTAAAAGAATTGCTCTTTACAAGATATGATTCCACCAACACAGGAAATGCAGAAGTAGTGGAAAGGAGAGTGGAAACCATTCTTCTTTATATTTTCTGGATAGATTAATCTCAGGCAAAAGAATCAAGAGAGTAGCTTTTTCTACATCTGTGCAGAAAATGGTCTACTGATTGCAGTGATGTACTTTGAGCTGTCTGCTTCCTGCCTTAGACCTCTCATGTCAGTGGAGTGGTTATGTTGTCTGCACTTCTTCTTCAGCTTGCAAATGGGACAAGAATCTGCCTCTGCTGACACCGAGGCTGTGTTTGGGCTGAGAGAAATTTATGCCTCCCGTTCCAGAAGCATGTTCTCTTTTGTCAAATGCACTGCTGCTTAAAAGTTCTTGCCGCTGGTTGTCATGCTAAACTTTACAACTAGTAGCATTGGATTAATATTTGGAAAGCATTCCTGTCTTAATTACTTTGATTGCATACAACTGGCCAATTGCATCAAATATTTATCTTAAAATTATGTATACATTAAAAGCTAGAATCTGTAAGTGATAGAATCAACTTAGAATCAACACCTCTGTAATGTGATCATCAGAAATATTCCTTGATAAAAAAGATCTTTCACAAAGTTTCATAGAGGTCACATAAATTTTAATTTTTGTTTAATTTTATTTTCTGAAGCTCATTAGATGCTGTGATTTCCTTCTAATTCACTAAGCTCAACTGTGATTCTTTGTGTGATTTCAAGACTGATTTTAGCTTAATTGCTTTCTGCAGGAGGTGTCTATATAGACAGAAAGAGGGTCAGTAGGTAGTGTGAGCTTGCTTCAGTTTTTAAATTTCCTACATTTCAGTTTCCTAATCTTGTTCAGTTGACAAGAAGACAAAGGAAACTGGGTTGTGCCTGAATGAAAAAAAAATTAGTAATTTATGTTTGGTTTTGGACTTTTATTTAATGGGTTAAAGATCTCCATGAAGGATTTAACAATTGATATAACCTGTGTTAAATAAACCCCATGTTTGAAGAAAGCTCCATTACTTAATAATTGAATAAAATCACTGAGAAATGTCACTGCCCAGTTCTATTTGTCATGAAGATGCCTCTAGGGATTTGGACAAATAGCAGAAATGTCTTCTAAAAGGTGAAGTCATACACATGCCAATGAGAATGTGCCTCTCTGAAGGCAATTTTAACTGCAGTGTATAGTAACTGGATAATTTTAAACCTTGCTAAGGAGTAACTTTTAAATGAGTATATAAAAGAAATAATATTTTGATATTTGCTAGAAAGAACTGACATTTAAAAACCCACAGGAGACAGTCTTTTATGATTAAGAGTTAAAGTAACAGCATGCATAGCCTTTCAGGTAACAAGCTAATTGAGCACAGCATCAGATTAGATATACTTTTTTTTTTTTGTAAGGAGAACCCTTTTTAAAAGAGAACTCTTTTAGGGAACCTTTCATAATACCTTTTGTCCTTCTTCACGTGTGCAGCTCAACTATCAAACCAGGCTTGATACCCAGTGTACAAGATAATGTATTGGTTTTAGCCAGTACTGCAGCAGAAACACACAGAGCTTACTTCTTTAATCTCAAAATGATGAACAAGTCAGAGATAAAAACATTCTTCTTCACTGAATGGAAGCACATTTGAGATATGCAGTCCTTGTGGCAAATCTCTGCTATATATAACAGATACTTTTAACAGAGGGTTTTTTTTCCCCCAAAGGTGGACAGAGCTACCCTGTACTTAAACTGTGCAAAAGATGCAGTAGTCAGCATGAGAAGAAGCTTAAAAAGTATCTCTCTGGAAAATCCATGTTTTAGATGAACTGATGAGAATCACATGATTGATTGTTAGGTTATGAGCATCCAAGAGTAAATATCAACAAGTTAGACTGTGCAGCAGCTTAGAAGATGGAAGACCTAATTTGTTTGTGTTCTGGACACCAATTTTCTATGTGCCTTTGGGACAAATGTCAAACTGTATTGCCTGAATGTGCCCATTGCTCTAAACTGAACTTCACTTTGTACCAGCTAAAGCATTTCCAATTCAGAAACTGATATTACTGAGCACAGGGGAAATATCAGAGTTGAAGTGTGACTTTCTGCAGGCAACCTTCCATTGCTGGAACACCCTTACGAGGTTTGGGCTTTTTGAGGACTGGTTATTGTATTTGTTCAATTTGTGTGGGATGCTTTATTTGATGTCTGCAAGCTATTGAGCTGTCTGGAGTTTCAGCCTCTTCCACAGACACACCTGCTACTGGAAAATAAGTTAGTGGAACTCCCTCTTCTGTTGTGTGTATTTTGTACTATTACTAGTTTCTGGTATTGGAATAGCAGCACTGTGCTCACCATTCTGTTGTGTATCAGAGAATTTTTTTTTCATAACTGCTGTAATGTACAGTCGACATTGGAAGTTGGTAGCTTGTGGAAACCCTTAGATTTTGTATATTATATATAGATGTGTCTTTGCTTATTTTATTTCAATGATAGGAATTTTGATTTTTGATGTATCTTTTTAAAAAGTTGATACAAACAATATTAAAAATTTATTAGACACAGTCACAAATGTTTACTAAGAAAACAGAAGCAATGCCTTAATTTCAAAATTGGATGGTCTTTGTTGTTGTTGTAAAGAAAGGATAGTTTGTTCCTCACTTTGATTAATTGTGGTTAACTGGATTTTTATATGCTAGCAGTAAGGTTGCATTGATTTTTGAGCTTCACCCAAGTGAACATGTTAGCCAGTATTAAAAGTTGTCCTGAAGATAACAATGAATTTTAAATTAAAGAGAATTTAAGTCGTAATTCCCTGTAGTTGTTCCAATGGAAACATCTGTTTTCATTAGGACTGCTTTTATTGGTGGGATTTACAATTGTGTCTAAGATACCTGTGGCTGAAAAATGTGTCCTGGGGTAGAAACATTATTTTCAGCTCACGAACTTAGTTTGTAACTTAGTTTGGTGTTGAACATCCATGGTCTCTGAACCCTCTGAAAAACTGTGTGTCTCTGGCGCACTGGCTTTCTGCAAAGTATTTCCCTGAGAGATTTTTTGTACGAATGTGTTAATAACTTAAATGAATCATGGATGAAGCTTTTGGAACTACCACTTAATGCAGACTGATACTGGGCTGAAAAAGGAGAATTTCTTTGCTTGAAAAACCATGTCAGTATGTTGTTAAAGCTCCATTAAGTTTGTTTTTGTTTTTTTTTTTTTTTCAGAGCAATGGCATAACTGAAACAGCATAATTTCTTCTTTAGTGATGATTTTCAAGTAAAAGGAGGACCTGTGGGATAGCAATAACAAAAATCTCACAAATTCTTTGCAATTTAACAGACTTTTTAAAAACTGTAAAAACTTGTAAAGTTCAATGATGAAAACCAGTCTCTAATGGTGTTGGATAATCTGGACATACCTTACATGAGGACATGTACTTTTGAGAGCTACGTTTTCATGTAATTGTCACAAAGTTAAGTAGGTGATTTCATTTGTCCCTTCTGCGCTCATAATTGCATGTTTCACATGCAAATGCTACCCTACAGCAGAAGTCACTGGAAAAGGTATGCATTAAAAAGAAAAAGGTTGAAGGATTATTTAGAATGATGGATTAAATCTTTTGCTTAGCTCCTGCTTATTGTAAATGATAATGCCTGTCATATGCTTTTCACCTGCAGGTGTCTTCACCTCTGTAAAACCCATTTAAAGGAAGGGGATACCTAAAGTTGCAGGCACAATAAAGTCAAATCTTCAATCCTGGATCAGAGAGGTTGATTCAAGTGCCTAACCTTTACAGTTCTCTTATATACATGGTCTTAAAATGGATTTTGCAGTCAGCGAGGGCTCTGGCGGCTGCTTGTCTCAGAATGGTGCCATTTTCTTTTATTTCTTTTTCCCCAAACGTAGCACTGGTTCCACACGTGCACATGGCAGAGGGAGATCTGTCTGGAGGTGAATGAGCAGCTCCACGTGTTCCCAGAGGCTTACACAGCCTCTTGTATCTGCTCTGCAGCACACCCTTACAGCCCTTTGAGCCCAGCAGATTTCCCTCCTGCCACCCCGGGACCCTGCCCCTTAGGACTGCTGCTGCAGAGTTTGTTGTGCCAGCAGCACACACAGCACCCACGGCTGTGGTTTTGTCTCTCAGGGGTGATGAATGTAGTGCTGCTGTCATCTCGACCTCCTTTCTTGGGTGGCTGATTTCAGCAGTGGCTGTGTGGAGCCTGCACTGCTCTGCTGGGTTTCATGACAGGCTGCTAGGGAGCTTGGGCTTTCAGGGGCCACATCTCCATTCCATCTTTCTCAGTTTCTCAGGCAAATCAACAAGGTCTGACTTGGGAAACTCTGCACCCTCCTGTGCACATGACCTATGAATATTTGCATGCTGTAGGTTTCTGGGCCCCTTCCCACGTTTTAAGGATCTTCCTTTTTGGGTATGGTTAGGTCAGCCCAAACTCCAGGGTTTTGGGGATTCTGCTCTAACTGCAGGTCCCAGGGCCATAACTGAGGTCTTGGCTTACAATGTGATTTGAAATGAAGAAAGAAGTTAAGAAAACAGCTGTAGGGTTGATAATGTTTTTCGGATCTATAAAATTATGCATTTTAAGTCCACAAAGATTGAAGACTGTGTTTCTAGTATATTCTTCAGTACCTATTGATGGTAAAGTGATCTGCTAAATCCTTCATTATCTGTACTAACTACAGTCCCCTTTATCTGGTTTGTCTTTGAGATTGTTATCATACATAATTTCAGGGTAGTGTTAGATGGTTCTAGTGGCTCAGCCTGTGTTTGTTGCAGAACTTCATTAAAAGAAATGATCCTAAACTTGATTCTGTGTTCTAGGGATAGCTCTGTAGGTGTCAGGAAAAGTTACAGGCTCCAGTGCCTGTGGGTCATGGAGTTAAAGCTGTCAGTATAGCTCTCTTAGCAAACAGGTGTGTTTACAAATCTGAAACCTGGGAAAACAAACAAGTTAAGGGTCTCTAAAGAGATTTTCCCAGCTCTTTCATTCCATTATGCTACTATATTTTTGATGCCTATTTTCAGTGCAATTAAAAGTGAAAAAAGGTTTTTGTGAAACTGCAACACAAGCACACATCTCTGTGCCTTGAACTTTCCAGAGGGGGAATCTGGAGGTGAGAAGGGAGGTGTTGTCAAGGGACCCTTCCCAGCCGTATTGATTGACTCTAGCACCAACTCTTTCAGAATGTCTTTACCCCCCCTGAGAAGAACATTGTATGCCTGATGTGAACAATGTAAAAGATTTTTTTTCTTTTAAATTTCTTGACAGTTTCTGCACTATAATGTTTTGCTTTCTCTGAGGACTAACAGAACCATACAAAACTGGGCACTGTAATGTTAACTACCTTCTAATTACATTGATTAATAACGTATTGAATGATGAAAGTTTTATGTGTTTCTTCTCAGGCCGGTTTCCCATTCTCCCACTCTTTTTAAATTGACTATGGTTAATTTCCTCTCTTTTAATTAGCTAGAGTGATTTTAATTTTAGCAAGTATTTTATTCAACAGGGAATATGTCTTAGGTTTCCATAAATAGCAGCTTAGCTCCTTAATTATCTTTAGTCTATAAACAGAGATTAAAAAACAAAGGTTGGACCAGTCATAAACAATTAAGTCAGGTAGTCTGGAGGAAGAAATAAGTGCTCGGGCTGGTAGTATTGCCTCTCCCATTTGAAAAATTAGAGACCCAGGTTCAAATCCTGTATTTGCCTTTGAAAGTGTGACTGTTTCCCACAGGACTGTATTGACAACCAGACTACATAATATTTAACTTTGTTTCTCTCACTGTTCTTCTGACACTGCTAGTAGGACGAGAGAAGCTGTTGCCTCCTCAGAGATTCTGTGGCTATTATGGAAGATAACACAAAGCACACACAGAGTTAAGAGAGGCCTAAAATCAGAGCAAAATACTTACGGAGCTAATTGTACAAAATACTTCATTCTTGATCTAAGTTCACTGCTCTCCAGCACTGATGTTTTCTTTGGTGGTGAGAAGTGGGGGGATATTCTTTCAAACAAAGGTTATTCAATATAGTCCACCCTTAGAAACACCATCCTGTGTATTTCCTAATTACCGCACCCCACTAACTCCTGGAACCACGGTGGTGCTCTGGTTTGTCCCTCAGTGATGTCTGGAGAAGCTTGGCACTAGACTGGAACCTCAGAGCTGCAGTCCTTCCCTCTGGATGACTTGCCCTAGGCACCAAACCCAGATATTTCTGCCGTCTGGGAAAATGCAGATAGCTGCATCTGAATCAGAGCCCTGGTATGCCAGAAGGGTGCATTTGTGGACTTGTTACACCTGAGAATCCAGTTGAAAGAAAACCAATATTTGCCAAGAAAGTTGTCTCCCATGCTGCTGGCCTGTTACTACCCCGTGGTATTGGAAGCAAATCTGTCCCAGGTGAATCTCTTTGATGTGAAGTTGTCAGACCTGATCATAAGACCAGGTGTTCCAGGAAGCTAGCCACTACTTCTTGGTGGAGGAAAAATCACAAGTGTAGCATTTCTGATAGAATTTTGGCTTTTTTTTTCTTCTTAATGCAAAAGCATGTAGAAATAAAATTGGTTTATTTGAGGAGATTAATGGAACTAATCAAAACTGCTACATATTGTTTATTTAGGATTTAAGTTCATACTACTGCCAAGCATTCCTTAAACAGTGAACTTAATGACTGTATTATTAGTTATTGTATTCTTCTTGTTCAACAACAAGAAATTAAGAGAAAACTGGAGACAATGGAGAAGTAAAAAGCTCCACCACTAATTTTTTCTTAGTTACTGGATGATACTCAGTTGGGTCCAGCCAAAGTAGAACCATCTGTCAATACATTTAGAACATGAATTCATAATTTTGAGCATTAGGTGGAAAAGGACCAAGAAATAGATGACCAGATCACCTTTCTCATCTAAAAACAATGCTTATAAACTTTGCACTCCTAATATAAATCTCAACCCCAAATAAATTTCTTAAGCATGAATTTTATTCCCCATTGGAAAATTATGACAGACTGAAAACATGACAGAGCCTTCCTATCTTTCCTATTTCACTGGTTTTGCATGGGATCCATGTCAGTAATAATGGGCTGAAGCTCCATGGCTAAACCAAATTAGAGATAGATTTAAGACTTCTCTATTTCTTGTTCTCTTCACTGTCCTTTTGTTGCCCGTTGTTTAAGCTGGGAAAAGTTTCTTAAGATCTCTGTGTGGGTTTGTTTCTGCCTATATAAGTGTATTAAAACTATGTACCCACCTAATTTTTCTAATAGTGGAAAGCTTCCATGAAATGTGAAGTTTAATAATTTCTGTGTCATTTGGTGTACTCCTGCAAGAGAACTTTTCCCCTTCTACCTCTCCTATGTGAAAGGCAGCAACTCTCATTTGCTTTCCTTTACTTGCCATAAAGCCCACTCACAAGAGGAAAAAGAAGGCAACTCTGATGCAAGTCCGGTGGGATTTTTTTGTCAGCTGTAGAGAAATTGCATCAGAAAGAAATCTGGCCTTAGGAAACTCAGGGGCATGATGAGTAAAAGCTATGATGTGAGTTTGTATAAACTTGTGGTATAACCCTTTTTTGCCTTCTTTTATATATTCACTTGCAGATGCAGATGCAGACAACCATCAGTTTGAGACTAAAGTGGGTATTAGGATTTCACCGTTCTGGGACTTCATTCTAAGCGGTGAGATTTGAATGTGTTACTGGAAGAGCTGTTGCAAAAGATGTGAAAAAAGATAAGCTTACAAATGTCTAAACTGTAGGAGTTGGGTTCAAAACACGGTCAGCTGTTGAAGCAAATTTTTTAGGACCATGCACTAATTAGGTTTATGGGGAACAGAAGCTCTACACCAAATTCAGTTGCTATTCAGTTCCAAAATAGAAGTCTTTGATATGGATAAATGTATACAGTAAGAGTAGTCCATAAAAACCAATATGCAATCCATCCTAACCGTGCATTTAAACACCTTGCTAAAAGGAACTCTTTGTCTGCAACAACAAGGAAACATGGTTTTTGAATGATGAATCAGAAAATTAACTTTTGTAGTTCTGTAAATGTTACTCACTGTAGTGTCCTTCCATAGTAAATTTTAAGGGAATTGCAGAAGTATCTACTGTCTTATATAGTGAAGCATTAAAACCTTCAGAGAAGCTGATGAGATGTTTCACTCTTGCTTCGCTTAGTCCTGGATTAGGCAGTATCTGAAAAGTTTAGCTCAGACATCTCATTTCAGGCAGCTGTTAGTGGAGGGTACTTAGCTGTATAAAGACCCTGGGAGTTACTGCACTATTTTTTGACCAAGCAAATGGTAAAAAAATTTCCTGACCAAGCAAATATCACTTTAGAATGTTCCTGCAGCTTTCTTCTGCAGAGATGACTTGGGAGATGTTCCTCAATGGCTTATGTCCACAAGCAGCAGCTGACGTGACCCCTCAGTCTGTTGTAGCTTTAACTTGGATCTGGGCATACAAGAGACCATTTGTCATTGCTTGAGAGGTGTGGATTTGCTGCATATTCAAGTGCTATGGCCACAGATGTCTTTTCTGTACAAAACACTTTTCCATTGCTGTCTGTCTTCCTTATCTACTGTATTCAGTGTGGAGCAGTGTCTTCTAAAGCTTAGAGGGCCTTGGCCTTCGTAACATTGCCTAAATGGGGTTGAAATATTTTCTTAAATGGCCTGTAATGTGGTGAACTCTAGTATCTTCTGACTTTGGTACATGCATCGTATCTGCACCACTTCCATCTGCACATGACAATGTCATCATGAAGTTATAGGGTTTGAATATATGGCCTTTTGGATTGAAATGTGAAAAAAGTACCATTACAAGTGTTTAAGGGAACACTTAACCCAGAGTATTATAGCACTCAGAGCAAATATCATTTATGCAGATCGACATTTTGTAACCACAGTTGCTTTTCCTAGCATTTGAGAATGTAGAAGACAGTACTGTACTTGCTTATTAATGCACATGCTTCCCACCTGGCTACCTACACCAGATAATTTTTTGAGGTAAAGTTACTGTTTGTGGTTCCTCTGCATGAATTGATGGTCTGTTGCTTCCTGCTGATCAGATGGTCACCTTTAACAACTATTATTAGTGTGCACCTAAATCCAGTGTAACCACACTTGCAATATCAGACCCCTGTAATGGCCATGAGTATGCAGAAACTTGCTTTTTAAAAGTTGGAACAGCTTTGCTTTGTGAGAGAATTCCAAGCAGGCAGTGGGGTGGTGGTGTATGGTCCTCAAAAGAGAACACACAGTAACCTTATTAAAAAATCAGGGTTATGCAAATTTGAAAAATAATTTTTGTTTGCTATAGCCAGAATCTGTGCCAAACCATTTCTTATGCAAGGCATCTTGCTCTTTGAGGAGAAAGACCTGTTGAGTATTTGACGCTTGGCCAAATGATTTCTTGCTTTATATTCACAGCTTTTAGGAAAGACTCTGGCTGATTATTCTGTGCAAAGTACAAACCAGCCTTAGCACTCATTTTCTACAATATATCTGAAAATGAAGTTGAGTAGAAAATCATGGTAAAACAGACATTATAACAGAAGTTGGCCTTATGGCCAGCTACATTTCTTTTTGACACTTAAGTCTTTTCCTGGTGTGATAGAAAATTCTGGAATTCATTTAATGAGCTTGAGAATGTCATTTTGGTAAAAGAAGCATGTAGAATACAAATATATGTCATTATGTTCACCAAGCTCTTGAAATCTAAGAGTAATTACTGGTGTCTCTTGTAATTCAGGAGAGATGGCAGGTTGCTGTAATGACTTACCTTAAGAATATGTTTCAATATCAACACTAATAGCTGATTTTCAATGCATTTCCTGGTTTCTCCTCTGATTTAGGAGAGATATACAGATAATGTCATTATGTCTGAAAACTGGAGGCCTACAATGGAGGACAGTCCAATCAATGTTTGCAGCCCACTTAGAGGATGGTGGTAATTAGCTTTTGACAAACTTGAAAGTTGCTGCAGAACAGAGTAATCATGGAGAAGAAAGTAGGTCCCTGCAACTTGACATTCTATGATTTTTGTGTATAACTAGTGACAGATACATCAACTGTCAGTCATTTATATTGCATTTCAGTATATATTTTTGTTTTCAAGTGTGCTCTGCTCACTTGAACTTGAGAATTGGAATCCACAGAGAATATATGCTTACATAGGGTCATTTCTTCCAACCAGAATAACAGAGCCATGAGATCTCTAACACAACACTAAGCTTTAGGAGAGCTTTGACAACACTGAAGTAAGGATCAACTGAGAAAAGATGTAGAACTTCAGTCTTGAAATAGAATATCTTGCTCTTTCTTGACAGCATATTTAGCATGGATTTATGTGATACATCCTGTAGTTTACTAGTTATATATCCAGAGAGTATTGCTATAAAGTTGCATCTCATCAAAGGGAAAAACAGTACCCTCAGTAGCTATGAAAACATCTATTGTACATCCGACTGAATTTCTGCATGTTTCAGTGTTATGTTAATGAAACATTGACAGCTCTGTAACAACCGACCAGCAGAAATCCTGTGTAACTCAGTGTAGTGGAGGCATAAATGACAAGCTGTGGTGTAGCCTACAGGTCTTTTTTTATGTAGCCTAGATGTTCTTGCCCCTTTCTTCCCTACCCCTCCACCATCCTGATTTATCACAGAATTGTTTGGTGGTGGTTTTCCCATTTGCACCTCTACAAACCAAAGTGTTTCAGCCTACCTATGTGCTGTATAGAACATGGACAGATGGAATGATGGCAACTGTTATTGCTTTTGGATGCCTTCCTTAGCTTGAATTTATCCTTCTGCCCTATATAATTTTATAAAGTTTATTGTATCATATTGAGTTTCTTTAATATGTTTCTTTAATCTATTTCTCTAGATGCATTTTTATGCTGGTATGCTGGTATAGCACAGTATTCAAAATGGGTTTGTCTCTGTGTTATGTTTATTTCTGCAGTTCTTAAAAGACTTCACACTTTAAGCAAAAATATTCTGTCTGGTTTGCTTTTTGAATCCTATTCAGGGTTGCAGGTTCCACAGTATTGGGATGGGATCATCAAAGGCTCTGTGTAAGTCATTATGATTGTATTCCTGATGATCATGGTACTTGTGTTTATAGTATTTGGATTAATCTTGCCCAGTGGTATTTTGAGATCTAACATGTCTATCAGAAACACTAAAATTGAAACCAGTCTTTGAGGACTGCACATGCATTTTATTCTTTGTTGTTTGCCTGCTCACATAGCCTATATACATGGCTGGGTCCAAGGAGTTCTTGTGAAGCCAAGACCACAGGCAGTAAGATCCAAGACCATTTCTGCAAGGGATTAACTCTGAGTGTGGATGAGAGCATTTTCCTGATGATACCAAGCTGTGGAGTTCACTAGGAACATCCATAGCCTTTCTGAGGCCCACTGTGATTGGTGTACTTATAGCAGATGCTTTAGGAACCAAACAGTGACTCAGTGCTACAAGAGCCAAGTGAGAGTATACACAAAAAACAAAGGTGACATTGCCAGAATTGAGTGTAAAGCTGCACTTACAGGCTGCAAAAATAGCCCTGTGTCTGGAATATTATTTCATGGAAATTCTGTAGGAGACGAGGTGTATTTTCTGTAGCTCTGTGTCCCTCAGAGGTAACACAAACAACTTAAAGGATTAATGTGGAAGATGGCTTTGAACTGACTTGAGGACTGACTGAAATCTGGTGACATCTGATGTCTGCTCAGTGCAGATAGACTCACATTTTTCTGTCCTTTACCCTGAACCAGAAGATGAACTGGACATATCATGTAATGGCATGGCTGGATAGAAGTTTATTTCTAACCCCTAAATATGCATTTTTCCCTCTATTTAATTCCAGGTTACTGAGCTGTGCCTTACATTTAGGATGGAAAGTATAAAACATATCTATGACTGATTAAAACCACAGCAACAACTCAATATAATACAAAAGACAACAGATTTACAGAGCAGGCAGAGAGAGGGAGAGAGCTGTGTTTGGATGGACATAGAAACTACATAAGAGTGACATAGTTTCTCTTAACAATTGTGCTTTATTGTAATAAATGTCACAGAAGTTGTAAGATGCTAGTGTTGTTCAAATATATCTAGAAGGGTAAATCCTTTCTCAGGATTTCCAGAGCTACTCTCTCTCAGGCTATCAATCCAACACCCTTCTGTTCAAGATCTGGCAGAAGTTGGAAGAAATCTAGAAGTCCTTCCATTTATTGACAATAGCAACCTCTAAAGGGATTATTTTCATTGCTTGCCTTTTCTAAGGCCTAAATCCTGTTGAATTAAAGGGACCAGTTGAGTATCTGTCTGCCTAGGTATCTAAATGCCTTTAAGACTTGTTTCTTCATATCTTTTTGCTTCAAGTTTCTGTTTCTTCTAAAATAAGCACTTTCCTACCACACATGTGAACACTGAAGTTCTCAAGGACTATGAATATTTATTCCCATTGGTGGAATGAGGAGGAAAAAGAACATAGCAGAAAACAAAATATTTTGAAAGAATCCGCAGAGATAGTAAATCTCTGCCTATACAGAGACTAGGTTTAGGATATCATTAGGAGGTGACTAATGAGCAGTCTGAGTAGAAACTGTTGTTATGGTGGAAGCTTAATATAATAATAGATGCATTAAAAATCTCTAGAGGAAAAAGTTTATAAGGGCTGATATATTTGTGTGTATATTATCAAAGCTGCTGAAGGAACTTGTTTGAGGCAGGATGTTCTAGAGATCTCCAGGAGGCACCTGAAAGGAACCCTTGAAAGTCTCAGTAGTAACAGGCAGGCATCACTCTTAGACATGTAGCTCTAGCTCAGGAGGTAGGAGTAACAAGGAGTAGGCAAGGGTGTAACTAATCCTTATCCTCACTGCTTTCTGCTGAGCTTTGTGTTGATCCTCAGCAAAGCAAACTGTGAATGCTGATCATCTGCCACATCTGTCTCTTGGCACAGTCTTGCACATGATGATGATGCAGCAGATTGAGTGCTAATGACTCAACTACAAATATTGAGCCACATCCCTAAGAATGAAGGAGCTAGTTACGTCCTCATAGCCCAGAAATTAAATACCAGAAGAAATCCTGGAGGAAGTCAGATATGACAGAAATTCATAGTGATTCTTCATGAAAATTTTGGTCTTGATTCCTCAGAGCAGTGCACAATTATACACCACTTAGCCATGTGATCTGTTCAGAACAGTAAGTATATAAAATCCTTTCTCTATTCCTGCCCTTTTTCCTACCATCTTTCACAAGTCCTTTTCTGTCTTTTGGTCCCCAGTCATCAGATGAAAGTCAGAAGAGCTTTTCCTTAAACTCCAATGTGTAAATGTCAGTCACACTCATAGTTGCATTTTTCAACTAGGAGAGGCAGACAGATGAGTGGACTCATAATCGAAAGAGGGAGAAAAGACACTATTTTCTGCCTCCAAACTGAGCTTGTACAAGTCAGTCTTCCATGGCACTCTAAATTCAGGCACAGCTACTGTATGTCTGCATTACTTCTGATATATGCAATTGATATTCTCACAGAGAAAGAACTGATGAAGTTTGGTTTGATCAACTGCTTGGACTTCTTCAGTGCTATCCACTTGTAATGCAGAATTTTGTGGGTTTTTCAATACAAGCTGAATAGTGTGTCTGTTTTTAGACCTAAAGGAATATTGAGATTAAAACCATGGGCTTTAATAAGACATTAAAGGGGCCTGGAATACCACACATTGAATACAGTGCTCAGTTTCAGTTCTGCCATGAAAGAAAGATGTGGACAGGCTGGAGAGGGTCTGGAGAAGGTCCAGAAGGATTGTCAAAGAGCAGTCTGCTGTGTGAGGAAAAACTAGAAAAGATGGGTTTGTTCAGCCTTGAAAAAAGAAGGCTTAAGGGAGACCTTATCAACATATTCCAGTATTCATAGTGTGGCTAAAAGCAGACTCTTTTTTCAAGAGAGACTCTCTTTTTACAAGGCATCACACAGAGAAGATGAGGGGTAATTTGTACAAGTTATTGCAGGGGAGAATCTTATTAGACACTAGAGGAAACTTTTTCACAAGAACAATCAGCCATTGGAATAATCTCCCCAGGAAGGTGATATATTCCCTAACACTGGACACTTTTAAAATTTGTCTGGACAGGATGCTGGACTGTCTTGTCTACACAATGCATTTGCCAATAGTTTGGGCTGGGTGATCCTTGAGGTCCCTTCCATTTGGTATTCTGTGATTCACTTACCTGCATAAGTAGTATCATATGCAATCAGCTCAAGAGTATCCAAAGCTGGAATAGTAGATAAGCATGCTGGAATGTTGGAAATATGCACAAAACACTAATAAATTATTAACTTAGGAAGGTGATGGCACCACATCATCTGAAACTGTCAAAAATGTATTATTTGAACAGTAATATGGCTGGTTATAGAAATGACTGACTCTGAATTTGAAAAAAATGCTGTGACTACATTATAGAAAATAAAAATGTAACACACAATATCTTTGAACTCATTTAACCTGCCTAATCTACACCATCAATCAACAAGACCAATGTTGCTATTAAAATGCCAGCATTGTTTATAGTCACTGCGTAGTCACTATCTTCTAATTTAAATGTTTTGCAGCACATCTTGACAGTTTCTTTAAAAAAAGCCCAACAAGGCAGGTAGTGAAAGCACCAGGTGAACTGATCTCCTGGTTTAAGAAAGCGCTGCATATTGATTCTCATGGAACTCTTTTGAATCCCGCTACGGATTGATGAAGAGCTGCTCTGTGGCTGGGCTGTGGCACTTTACTGAGATCCAGCTATTCCTCATACCTGGTTTCTGCACTAGATAACATCAGGCCCGTATAGGAAACGCTAAGTGCCTTCTTGTGATGCTACAAGAACAGATGGTTCAGCCACTGCTGTGGGGGACGACTTGTGATTTAAACTCAGGATCTCAGTAAGAAATTGTGAGTCGTTCAGGTGTGTATGAGCTTAAGGTGCTAAAGAAAGAACAATTTTGCATCCATAGCCTCTTAGGAAGTTATGGTCATGTATGTTGCCAGATGGCATCAGTAGTTCTAAATGTATGTAGTAGCCTCTTCAGAAAATGCAATTTCCTTGGAATGTTACACAGCAGCTGACTCGCAGGGTGGCCTTCCTTGTGTGACACACTCCTGTGACTTTTGAACTGCCTAGGCATCTGTTCTGTTGTTTTGCCTGTTTTGCTTTCACAGGTATGAGTTTTCTCTCCTGGGTAAATGGTATGGGCTCCAGGTACTTCAAGTTGTTTTGGATTGCTGTCTTTCCTCATGTCTCTCCTTAGATAGCTACAAATCCCCAGGGACTCTTCACGTCCGTTCCTAGTAGCACAGGCACTCTTGTTTTCAATTTTCCATTGAATGAAATGTCAGCAGATGACAAGCCATGCTTTGCTAATGCCATGCTCTGATTTAACAGGGCTGAATATGGCCTCTGTCTTCTTTCATTAGTAGGTGCTTTATTATTTTGACACTGCTTTCTACTGACCTGTTGTGCTGGAGATAATGGGGTCTAACAGTGACATACCTCATGCATACTTCGCTGCAAACTACTAAATCTCATGTTCATTAAAGGTGCCTTGTTGTCAGACATTACTAGCACAGGTACTCTAAAATGTAACAAGGATAGTACCGTCATGGACAAATGACTTCTTAGATTTTCTTCTACATAGGAATTCATTTGGTAGTCTAGGATGCAAACAAGTTTTTCTCCCTGCAGCAGTGAAAAATCTATGCTGCCTTTGCTTTAGGGCATCAGGATTTTTCCCCTCCTTCCACCACCTACATCTTTACATCTCTTTCTGTCCTGTGCAATAAGCATAACAACAATTTCCTCAAACTTGCTGTTTATCTGAGGCTGGTGTAAAATATCATAGCTCCAATTTTTAGATTTTAAATCTGTAAATGGTTCTGCACATGTCCTTTTAAATACATTTTTTTGCCTGATGTCTGAGGATTTAATTTGCATTGTAGCAAAGTCACACTGAAAAATTAAATTTAACCCTTTTAAACCTACTATTATTTAAAGGGGTAAAACCTGACTTTTAGCTATTATGCACCACCTGGAGCAACTGGTGTTATCTGTAGCACTAGCTGCAATAATTTCTTGTAGGAATGTGCCTTCAGCTATGTCTGTAGCAATCAAAATTCACATTTTGTCTGACCCCAGATAGATAATTTTTCTTTAAGAGCTTGTATGTGCAACAGATATAAAATCTGGTTCTGGATATATTTTCTTCATAGTTCCTTTGTAAAGTACTCCAGAGATCATGTGTCTAAGCATCATCAGATCTTGCTTAGTTTTTATGGAACATTGAAATCATATATTTGAAACCAAAATACTTTTGTAGATTTTTTTGCTTGTGGGAAAGTTTAAGCTGAGAATTTCCAGGTCCCCTAGGCTATAAAGAGTTTTATGATCAGTTTCAGCAGTCAAAGTTCTTCCACACATGAAGATGTGAAGCCTTAATGGCTCTGGAGTAAAGCCAAATCTTTCTTTATTTATGTACGCTAATACCAAGTTTATTTCATGGATAAATGACTGGTCTCAAAGTCTGACTGTACAGCTTTTTGAAAATTGTCAATATTCTCAGCAAAAGAACCCAAGAACAAGTTACTTTTGTGCTTAGATACCATCTCTGTCACTGAGACGTCTTTGGTTGATGTCTTCAAGTTTCCAGACATTTTTGTATTAGTCAAATCCTATGTCTGTTAAAGAGTTTTGTAGACGAGTATTCAGGATGCTAAGGCTGAGCACAAATTTCTTTACATATTTTTTGTGTTTGTTTCAACTCCTTCATCTTAGTGTACCCGGTCTGTACCATATCACCCCATCCACCTTGCTCTGCTGGATATTATTTCCATCATAAGGAATATTTTTTAGCTTTTGCCTTACAGCTTGTTTCTCATGCAAAGTTTATGAAATCTCTGACTGCATTTTTCTCATCTTTTTCTTAGATTAAAATGTCATGTACTGGATACACTATCAAAAATGTGCTGTGTATTTCTATGAACCATGCAGCCCAAGATGGAACAATATCACTCAAAGGTGGTGCTGGAGCTACATGAACATTTGCCTTGCTTGGTGTCCCATGAAAAAATGCATTTTGGATCAATCACCAATCAATGCTTTCTTCTTTTATGTGGGAAATATTTCCCACTGCTTTTAATTTTTGTCCCCCGAGTGTACATGTAAGTGAAAACTCCTTTCTTATGTCACTAACTAGATCTTCATTGCTGAAGCTCTACTTGCTTAGCAGCCAAGTGCCTCGTCTCCCTTCAATTCTGAGGTATTTTCTTGGTAGCATGGTGGGAATTTGTCTTGCAACCTGTTCCAAATGTTTTTGAGCTGGGTTAGATTTCTGTGTTGTGTTTGCAGAAATGAGTGCCCTCAGACAAATGTAAGAATAGCATAAGCACCTCTGCTTCCCTCTTCAGGGTTCCAGTAGGTTGTTCCTGTGTTGCTGAGCCAAAGATGTTATCATTATTTAAGACCAGTGGGTTTTTTTCAGTTGCTGATGTCCAGATTCTGGCAGTGTTCTAGTTCATAAGTGCCCAATTTAAAAGCTTGTAATTGTCCCAGTTCCTTCCAGACTGGCAGTTCAGCTCTGATGATGCAGCATTGTTCATTGCTACAGAGGTTTCCTCTGCATTAGTTGTATTGCTGCCATTCTCTTGTTGTTGTTGTTGTTGGGCTTTTTCCTTTCCTATGCACGCTCTTGTATCACTTGCACACTGCTGGTGAGTGGCACTTGCTTGTAATTCCTGTCCCGCTTCCAAATGCTGGGCATTGTTCTGACTTCTATTGTTTTCATACTCTGTATATCTTCTTGTGTTTTTCATTGTGAAACACCTTTTTTTCTCTGTCCTGTCTTTTGTCTTTAAAATATTTGGTTCCTTAAAATAAGAGTTTTTGTCTGGTTTGCGTGAATCCTTTGCTTGACAGATGTAGACTGTCTTGTTGAGGATTAATTATGGGCCTTCCAGTAGACCAAGGTCTACTTTGCTTCACCAGGACTCAACCTCTCAGACGTGTCTAATGACACTTGGTGATCATTAGACACTTGGTCTAATGGCAGTTGGTCAGAGATTATCACCTTATCCTCTGCTTTTGACCACTACTTAAAAGCATTAAAATGCATCTATCTATTTTATAGAATGCCTCACATTTCTGTAATGAGTCTTGGAATTCATCTGTCTTTGCCAAACTAAATGAAAACCAGTTCCATTACCATGGAAAATACAAATTACCTTAAAACTGAGTATTAACAGAAAGAGTGTCTGCTGCTGCTACCAGTTCCTTGAAGATACAGATTGTTTACTTTTCTATTCAGGGGAGGCTTTGCATAAGTATGGAAATTTCCTGAAGTGCCTCTACTTTTTACCAGTCGGGATTAAAAATTACCTGCTTTGCAATCCCAAAGCCTCAGCCAAGATATTTATTTATGAAGAGATGGAAAGCTGGCAGCTTTTTTTTTTTTAATTCTTTTTATTTTTGGTCTTGGTCTATTACTTTGCTAGGGAGACGGTTTATATAAATTTAACTAGTAGGCAACAAATAACGCCTGTCTTTCTTACTACCATACTTTTGTAATTGATTTGGTCATAGAGGAAAGCCTCAGAATGATGTTTACTTCCAAATCATCCAGGTTGCGTTTAAAAATGTGCCTCTCTAAATCTGATTAAAGTAGTGATGTGTTGCAGAGCAAAAAGCAATTTTGAAGATCCAAATAAATGATTAAGGTACAAAAATAAAATCTAGCCTTGAGTGCTGCATAGGTATCATTGGAAAACTCAGAGAAGGTTAAGTAAATTAATTAAATTTTTAGTCTATTCTATGAACCACAATTAAACATGGAATGCAGGTTTCTGCCTTGGAAGTGCCAGGCCCACCAGACATATAAGGGTTTTAATTCACGTCAGCTCCAAATTTCTCCAGTTCCTACATTTTGAATGGTATTTTACTCAAGACTCAGGTATTACCTGTTAAATTCACAGCAGCCACAATAAATTATGATAATTTGGACTAATTCACCCCTAATCCAGAATAAGAGTATCCACCTGGAGAATTAGTCATGAAGAAAGCATTCTGATTACAGAAATAACATCAATTTTAGAATAAACTCCCCACAAAGGAAAGACACACCTGCAAAGAAATGGAGGTTGGAGTGAACTAGAGCAATTGGAATGTTGATGGTCCAGAAGAAAACAGATTTTAAAGTAGAGTGTTTAGAGAGAGAATTCCCAAGATCTCAGGTGGAGAATCTACACTGTGCTGCAGCTCCTCGCTGTGTGTCTCCGACAGAGGCTGCCTTGCTCGGGAGTGAAGTGGTTAGAAGTGACACTAAGGGAAGAAAGGTGGGAATCTAGGTTGTGTAAATAGGTCCGATTTCTCTTTCAGGGCAGTCAGCGAACACACCTCCAGACCGTGGGGATCCTCTCTATCATCTTAAATATGAGCTGAGTTTAGTCCAGGCAATGCACAGATCTCGTGGGTGTCATTGGGCCAGCTGCAAGGGAAGACTGAGAGAGGGGAACAGCCCAGTAGGATTATGAATTCATCTTGTCCTAGTGAATACTAATGCCTGAAAATTTATAGATGGACGTGCTCGTGTCTGAAGCAACTGCCTTGTGAATTTGCTGATCGTGCAGGAGCGGTATGCAAAACGGGAGGAGGAGGAGGAGGCAAGGAAGGGAGGGTGGCTCTAGGACCCATACGAGCCTTCCCGAACAGGAGGTGGGAATTTTCCTCCAAGGCAGCAGGAGCCCGAGCCCGGTCTCAGAGCTCCAGCGGAGCCCGCAGGAAGAGCCTGGCGCGTCCCCTCCACAGCCATGAACCGGCTACCACAGCTGCTGCTGTGGGTCACCACTGTGGGTGAGGAACTTCTTTTTCTTCCCTCTCATCTCCTTGTTTTTGCGAAGTCCGTCTTCTACCCAGAGGCTTATAATACTTATTTCATTACCCCTTCCCTTTTAGCTTTAAAATCAGAAAAGCATTATTTTCACGACAGTAGGGAAAAAAAAGGGGGGGGGGCGGGGGGATTGGGGAATTGAAAGTGCTGGCGTGAAACATATGCAAAGTGGGTGACATGCGGGAAAACCAATCCTGATTTTGAGTAAATTTTGTTTGCTGAAATGAATAGGCAATCTGTAGTTTCAGAAAAACTGCTGCTGTCCGGGCTCTGAAGCTGGATGCCAGCAGTCGCTGTACAAGGGTTTGGCATGAATCTAACAGCTATACCTTAGGACCGTTTTGCCTCTCTGGCAGCTGGATTGTTTTCTTTGGGAGTGTTTTGGAGAGGGGGTTAAGAGTAATGCTCCAGGAGTAGTGAATGTTGCTTATAGGAAAAGGTGTAGTTTGGAGAGGATGCTTTGTCTAAGCAGGGAGATGAGTGACACAGATAAAGAGAGGAGTAAGTATTGGGACTATGAAAGAATGAGCTCCCAACTAGAAAGTGGTTCTCAGGCTAAGTTTTGAAAGGAATCTTTGTGCCGCTCTGTATGTCACTGTCAGCTTTGGTTCTGAAGTACAGCAAAAGAAAAGAAGCTACAGTAGGAGAGAAGAGAGATGTTAGGAGGGAAGCTGCAGGAATAGGAGAGAAATTGGGAGGCAGCAGCGTGCATGCAACCCATTATGGGAGAGAAAGTAGGAGTGGGACACATCTACTATATGTGCAAATAGGCAAGCAAATTTGTTACGAATATTAGGGAAGAAAAGCCTCTATCAGGACACGCTGAACTTCTCAGAGAGCTGCAGTTAACAAGAGTACCCCCAGTGTAGATACAGTGACTACAGCGTGATCCTTAGACAGGATCAGGAGACACTTTGTATTTCTCGGTGTAACAGATCACGTAACTTCCAGGGGAAAGGAGGAAAGGCAAACAGGCTATTGGGCACCGCAGCTAGCGCTTGCTAGGGCAGCGCATTTCCTCACTCGGGCTAAATGATGAACTTGTATATATTTACTTTTATATGAAGACACACTGGGACATCAATTTCTAAGCAGGTTTTATAATTTAGTCCTATTTACAATTGTATGCCAAGGCATAGCACAGAGTTTTTGATTTCAGGGTTTTTCTGGCCTTCTATTTCTCTTGGGAGGAAAGAGGTTGTTTTACTGTCAGAGAGTTCCAGGACAAGTGTACCTCGTGCAAGCAGAGCTGTGTGTCCCTAAAGCCTCAGCTTTCATGGCAGGTGGTCTCATCAAGAATTGCTAAGTATCTTTCCAGTGTGTTTGGTGGAGTGGCTTACAACATGAAAGTAAGGTTAGTGTATGGAATAATAATTATATTTGCTGTCTATCCAAGTCTGTGATATGAAGCATGTCTGTATTAGGAAAGAGATTAAAACAGGGTGTGTTACAGGGAGAGTAAGTAAAGAGCTAAATGGAAATAAACGTACATTTTACAATCTCTGTCCAATCTTCTGCCAAAAATAATCTCAATCACCCGGTGGAGACTTCAATGCAGAAGTATTTAACTATGTAGCTGCTGTCACAATCTTCACATGGGGGTTGCTTGCCTCACTATGTTGTCTTTTGTGGTCAGCTCTCAGACTCCATAGTCAATTAGTTTAGAAACCACTTGTAATTCCACTGTACAGTTTTTACAGGAGCATATTCTTGGAGTAGCTTTGCATTTCCTTATCTATTTGGAAAGCCCTAGGTCTAAGTGATTAAGGAATTTGCAGGTTGTCTTCTCTCTCTTTCATTTTCCTGGCTGGCACACATGTTTCTAATGAGCTCCATCATAAAAGGATAATTACAGAGTTCCCATCCACTGACAATTTTTGGCACATCAGAACACTGGAGGATGTTGCAACTCCTCTTGGTGCAAAAATTAAGACACATGAGAAAATTGTGGAGAATGACAGCAGGAAAAAGCCCTCTGAAAAAGAACCACCAAACCGAAGGTAACCAAACCAGTATAGGAATCAGTCTGCAGGTATGCACTGTTCAGTGTCAAAGCAACTTCAGTCTTTTGGAGGCTGAGGTTGCACAGTAGCCTCAGGTCTCAGGAGGTGGTTAGGAAGAAGGTGAAAAAAGCCACCAGATGAACGTCTGGGAGAATTTTCTTTTTATTTGAAGCACCAGAATTACTTTGAGCCTTCATACTGGATTATTTTCTTTTGATTACTTGAAGTTGGTATGGGAGTGGGTAGGTCAGTCCTTTTCTCTTCTGTGAGAAACCAGGCTGTGCTTGGCTAGATGTCATATTCTCACCTTTGAATGTGGAGAGCCAACAGTCTGCAAAATTACAGCACAGCATACATCCTGAGCAAACCTCAAACACCTTTCCAAATGTGTGGTCGTGTTTATGTCATTGCTCAGAGTTTAGCTATTGAGTATAACCACAGTCCATGAGATAATATTAGTAGAGGCACTTTGTCAGGATTTCTTTACAGCCCCTTCCAACGCTTGCAGTACAGCCATCACAGAATAGTATAACTTGTGTTTAATTTCAGCCTGGTGGATAGTTAGGGTTTGGGGTTTTGTTGGACCCTTTCTAAGGCAGACAAGCATAGGAAGGTTGATGGCAGATTATGGAGCAAGACGGCCAGCTTTTTTGTTTGTGGAATAGTTTATCAGCATGGCAATGACGAACACCTTGTTCCTGGATGCTTACATTTGTCTAACAAACAGTTTTCAGAAGCCCCAAATATTTTGTTTCTCTTTCTAGATTTATCTGTCTCTCAGGACTGAGTTTTATAGAAGGGGTATAAACTGGCTGACGTTTAGTCAGTCCACACATGCAGGCAGATATAGGGGTACCTTAATTTGTTGTAAGCCAACTTAAACCAGTGCATCTATTTCGCTGTTAAAAGCCTTTAGTGCTTTGTGTATCCCTTTGTAGGAGGGGAGCACATCAAGCATGGAAGGGATGGGACCCTCTGTTTTCTTTTGTCTCTGTATTGAAGAACTTCTCTCTTATTTTCTTCTTCTTGTGCCTCCCTCTGCTTAGTTAAAGTAGCACACAGGTACAGTAGTGATTTTACTTACAAGATTCCAACCAGAAGTACATTGAATGATCCTTGAAATTTGTATTGTGAGCTGTAACCAAAGTCCTTTATTGTGCAAATGACAGCATGTCTCCATATACTGTGCCTAGTCTGAATATCCAATCCAAGGCACTATGGCTGTCACTGAAAGTCAAATATTGGGTGGAAGCCTTGAAATGAAAACAGGACAGTTCTTTTTAAGTCCTAGACATTACAAAGTTGAGGACTCTTTGAAATACCACAGAAAAGGATATGATACATTTATGGGTATTCCACAGTAAGGGAGCACATGCAGACAAGCACCAGGGATTCCAAACTTCATCAGGATGAAGGACAAAGTTGGAGGACTTAGAAATCAGGTAGTGAGTCTGGGTAATGTATACTGTTACTTCAGAGCTGAAGTCAATGTCTTACAAGCAGCCGTAGAAGAAATAATCTTTCTATGCATGCCACATAGCTGCACAGTTTCTAATTACTCCATAAGATCAGTGTTGGAGGAAAGGATGTCTCATTCCAGTGAAGTTTCAAAAGCATTCCTCTCCTACTCCCCAGAGTCCCAAATGGATCTACAGGAGGGTCCCTGTCTTCAGCCTGCTTGTATATGTGAAGGAGTGCATACTGGCTCTGATGGTGTGTAGAAGTGCATCTGTGATATCTGTGACAAGAGTGGAGAGAAATTTTCATCTTTAATTAATTTTAGTGAAAACTGCTGATGTGTGACACTAAGATGCTTCATAAAGTGGTTTTGGCTTTGAACTGTTACATTTGGTCATTTGTTTTGTGTGTGCACCAGTAAGTTCATACTGAGACATTCAAATAAACCCACGTTTTAACTGTTTTTTTAAACTTGAAACTTGAAACTTTTGTTCAGAAAATCCTTGCATTCAGAAATCTGAAATATTTGTTTTAAAAGCATAAAACATGATTTAATATAAAATGTTTAGTTTTGACATGAACTGTTCTAGTCTAACACTCCCTGAGATGTGTTGGTCTTTGCAATTTTATGAAACTTTTGATCTTGAAGATTTTTAGGTTGACCTGTGGCCAGTTTCTTGTTTGTTTTCATTTTAAAAATTCCTTTGGGCTTGCCAATAACTTGGAAAATCCAGTATTAAAACTGCCTGGTTATTTTATAATACCACATTCCAGTTTGTACATAGATTTGTGCATGCAGGTGGTTTCCCTTGGGCTGATGCTCATTGCTGTACATGCAGATGGTGGCTGGTACTGTTTACAGCTTGGATCAAGCTGTAGTGGCTCAATGGCTGTGACTGTATTCCCATAGACATCCATGCAACATCTTGCCTTCTGTATCTGGAGACTTTTATCTGAGACTCCTATGAGCAAGCATGACTCCTGTATTGAATCCTTAAATCAGAGGAGGAAAATAATGACATTAATTATGTTAATTAATTGGATCAGGCTTATAGTCTTTTCCTGCCTCTCAGCATCAGTCCTTCCTCTTACAATTCCTCTTCCTCCCATTCCATTATAATTGCTCCTCTGCTTCTCTCCTCTACTGGCACATAACAAAAAAGTGCTTTGATGCAGCCTGTTAACAACATGCACAAAGATGAAACCCATGGCAGGTAGGAGAGCAGGTCAACTTGGAAAAGGGGTGCATTGTAGTGTTTGGTGAGAGGTGGCTTGTAGCTGGCAGATGAGCTCTGAGGATGTAGGGAGAGCAGCTCCCTTGTGGGAGTGGTGACAGATCACATTGGTGTGCTGTGTGCTGCAGGAGGAACATGTAGAGCCTTTGTTTCAGATTGTGACTCGTTCAGCAGCACTAGGTTATGGAGGGCCTGTGCCTGGGGAATGTCAGGTTCCTGCCTTTTTGTGCTGCATGCACAAGAGGGAAGTCAAGGTGTCAAACCTTTGCAATTCAGCAAATGCTGTGTCAGGAACTCTCCAGACCTCTGCAATGCTTAAAGGATTACAGCTTCCAGACATGTGGCAGGGTATCCCTGAAGCATTCTGCTACCCTCAGGTTTGCTGTTCCTGAGAGCTTTCCTCAAGCTGGTGTACTTCCACATTGTGGCTTCTCCCAGTTGTGTCTTACCAGCACAACTGGCCCATGAGGAGAAATGGAAACAGAGGGAAATGACATAAAAGGAAACAGAAGTCACATTCCAGTCTTCCTCACCTAGAAAAAGCAACTCTCCCATATGTACTGAGTAAAGAGCTCAGAATTTCAGTGAGATGTTCAGTCACAGGCCAAACCCTGTCTTTTAAGGAGAATTTCAGGTTGGTTTTCTATATATACTTCTTAACACTAACCTGGCTGTTAAAACATGAAACTTTACACAATTATTCACTTGTTGGTGAAAAACTTCTTAAGATTTCCAGTTGGTTTTATATATTTTTAGGAATTTTGACTGCATGATTGTTGTAGATCCCTTCCAGCAGAACTATTCTATGCTCTGTGAAGGTATAAACATTCTGACATTGGCACTGATTGGGTTTTAAAACCTATTGTACAGAAGCTTCATCAGAGTCAGGAATGAGAGTGAAATATAGAATTATAATATGGAATTAAATGCTGAAGTCTTTTCACAAATCACAGATTTATCCTTGCAATTCAGATGAACTTTTGCCCTGTCTAATGGGAGAACCGTGTCTTTTAATAAGACATCACAGATTTTTAGCTAATTGGTGTCTGAAATCCCATAAGCTTTGGCTTATCAGCCAAAAATGATGCATTTATTCATGTATTTCAGTTGCTCAGTTAGGTTTTTTTTTCCCCGGTTTGTAGCACAGCATGTGTTTGAGGGCATAAACAGCCAAACTTTCTGGAGTTAGAGCATCCACACCTCTCCTCTGTGTCTATGTTTGTGGTGATACATATTTATATATTAAAAATACAGGAGTGATAAAGTAACTGACAGTGGCAGTAGTAAGTGACATGGAAGGATGTGATGGTGTTCTGTTGCACAGAATTAAGTACAGGAGGTGAGAAGTATCTATTCCTTCGTTGTTCTGGTGAAGAGTTTTTGTGCTATTCAGGAATCAGCAGAAACCCAAACTGTAAGTTTTTTCCTGCCTTGAGGCAGAACTGATCATCACATTGGAACTTCAGTGGGAATGGAACCAGACAGGTTACTGGTTCAGAGTCACAGGAATCACAATTTTCACATCAGAGGTGCTGTTGGAAGCACCTGCTTCCCTGCAGTGATGCAGGGATGTTTTGAGTGGCTCTGCAGCTGAGACCAAGACCTTTTTCTATATGCTGATGTGTGAACTCTGCTCATGCATTTTCTCTTGTACCTCTGCCTTACAATATCTGCTCTGCTTTCCTGGCCTTAGGGAGGCAGGAGGAAAATGTGGGGATACAGAGAGAGGACAGGAGGTGGCCAGGGCTGGGGGTGAAGCAGGATGGAAGGATTCTGTTCCAATGGAGACAAGGAGCCCAGCCAGTGTGGTTTTGGATTACTAAAAGAAGGGTTAGCAGCTGAATTCATGAGGCAAAGCTGAATTCACACTGGAACAGAACTGAAAAATGGCTTTTCTTCACTGGACAATTCATTTGGTGGTTTTGCAGGCCCATGTGCTTTTACTAATATTTTAGGCAATGTAAGGAGCATAGATGATTGTGCTTAGACACTTATAATACCTTGGATGTCTTGTTTTTTTTTTTAAATTTTCTGTTTTCTGTTGTTATATTTAACTACAGTTTAAATTTTCCAAGTATTTGCTGTTTATACTTTTTTCCTACTGAGTTCAGAGTGATTAAAGACCTATTTATTACTTTGACTTCAGCAAATAGAATCACAGAAAAGCATGACTGCTTAAAATTTCCCTGTTTTTTAACATGCTTTTAGAGTTTTCTCTGTGGCATTTTGATGTGTACTGTACTGGAGTTCAGATCTCTTTACGTGAGTAACACTTAAAGTGTAGTTCACAACAGGAGCATTTTCTGTGTTTATAGTCACTACAGGAACAAAAGTAGTATTTAAAATCTCTGAAGGAAGCTTTCTTTAACCCCATGCAGGCAAACAGTTCAGCCTAGAGCTTAGTGAGACACTGGACTTTATGAATCTTTTAAACCCTGATAGCATAGTCATCGCTATTAATAATTTTTTTCAACTTTCCTGAAGTCCCACACTGGGAGTCCCTCCTGTCCCTTCAAGATCTATCAGGTTCTTAAAAGAGTTTAAACTTTCCTAGAGCTTGACATTGTGTTTGTCATTCTGTTGCAGACCTAGAGACAAAAGTCAGTAAAATTTGGAAAAAATAAACTTGTAAATTATATATAAGAAAAACAAGATGAGTAAACCAAGATGGGTTTTATTTAACCATATTAAAAGGGCTTGTGTCCCACCTGTTCAGAGGGATAGAAAACTGGGAGATGTATGCAGATCTAGCACTTTTCACCTCATTTAGGGTTGTGCTAGGTTGGTCTGATGAGACACAAGCATTTAACTTCCCTTCCAAAAGCTGTTTTCATTTTTCATTTGCTAAATTTTGGACAAGGCTTAGGTTTTTTTGTTTCTAACCTTCTTATTTTGATTCCCACACAATTCTTTTCCTCTCTTGTTTGCCTTCCTCCAAATATATATGTGTGTGTGAATATAAATTAAAGGAAAAATAGTTGAAAAGCCCCTTTGCTTTAAACATGTTGTCTTCCCTTAGTGGAAGCAGTTATCTGAAATGGTATGCTACTCAGGACTTGCTTGTGATTTTGTGTGATAATATTTTAATTACCTATTTTGTATAGAGATTGCAATTTTCCAGTGATTTATGCTGTATGTGAGTTCACAGGTTATCAGCTTTGGCAAATCTAGCCAATTTATCTTTCAATTAAGTTTCAGAAGAAATTACAGTCACTTTTGTACTAAGGTATACGTAGAGTAAGCTGGAGAAGTTATTTTATTACTGGTAGGAATTGCTTTGTGGCTGCAAAAAGGATTGATGAGAAGCAACATCCCAATTAATACCGTGATATTCTTCCACTGAGAAAAGTGAGGTGTAATTTATATCAAGTTCTTGTAGTTTAATCCCACCCACCAAAAAAGCGCCATGCAGCCATTCACTCACTCCCCCACCAGCTGGAGTGGGGAGAGAACCAGAAGGGTGGAAGTCAGAAAACTCATGGGTTGGGATGAAGACAGCTTGACAGAGAAAACAAAAGCCGTGCACACAAGCAAAACAAAACAAGGAATTTGTGTCGTGCTTCCCATAGGCAGACAGGTGTTCACCCATCTCCAGGAGAGCAGGGCCCCATCACAGGTAAGGCTTACTTGGGAAGACAAACATCATTGCTCCAAACACCCCCCACTTACTTGTTCTTCCTCCCATTTTATATACTGGCCATGATGCCATATGGTCTGGAATATCCCTTTGGTCAGTTAGGGTCTCCTGTCCTGGCTGTGTCTCCTCCCAGTTTCCCATGCATCTCCCTCACCACTGCGGCAGCATGGAAAGCAGAACAGACTTTGGCTCTGTGTGAGCCCTGCTCAGGAAAAACCAAAACCATCTCCACTTTATCAACCCTGTGTTGAGCACTGATCCAAAATACAGCCCTGTACCAGCTGCTGTGAAGAAAATTAACTCTGGCCCAGCCAAAACCGGTACACAAGTAAACGTGGAATTTCAGAGATAAAAGTGCTGATTCTTCTGCTGGTTTCTTAGGGCTCTTGAGACTGAGCAAACATGGTGGTCAACAGCTGGGTGATGTTCAGCTTGTGTCTCCAGCTTGCATGCCCATTTCAACCTATCTAGGCACCCCCCAAGTGGTAGCGTGGTAGCATTGTTTCATCTCAGCTGTGTCAGCCATACTGTGGGGGTGCTTTGGTTACTCCAGGATAAAAGCTAGCTTTCTTGGTTTGAACATAATTTTAATGTTTCAGTTATGATGTGACCCTTTACATCTCGTGTTAGGTACAACTGAGGATATGGTGGTCGCTGCACATGGATAAGAAGGGGATCAGTCTCATATGGGAGGTCAAAAGGAAGGTTGGCTGGGGCAGAAGGAATTGTTCTGGGAAGCTCTTGATCTGCTGGAGTTTTTTCTAAATTGCTCCCAGCAGTCACTGGAACAAGAAACTTGTGAAACCAGCCTGTAGGATTAGACACCTGAATTCAGACCATGTGAATATGCCCTGATCTAGCTTAGGGATGCCTGCTTTCCCAATCTCTGCAAAGAGAGCAAGTACTCCACGCCAGCCTTGTCAGCTCAGTGTCAGTGAGCTGGCAACTCCCTTATGAATTCGTACTACTGTGAAAACACCTACAATCCCATTTTACTAACTAGAATAATATTTGGTTTAGCTGTCATTTATTTCTGGTTTTGACAGTTTCTTATTTTTGGAATGTGTTAGTTTTTTGCATACAGCTAACAGAACTTGTAACAGTTTTGGAGGACAAATTTGAGCTGATAGTCTGAATACCATTATTGATGATATGGTGCTGAGGAATAAGAGATAAACCATGATGTTGTGTGGTGTTCAAGTCTCCCCTTTAGCCCTTCCGACAAAACAGTCTGTTTTCAACTTTGACCCATACCACGTACAGAGTATTGTTAAGAGGAGGTGCTCTTAAACATTTACAGGTAGGACTGAATCTGTTCTGAAGGTGGAGAGTGGGGGTTTACATTTATCATCTTAAAGGAAAACAGTAGAAAAAGTTTTTGACTCAGGCTTAAATTTTATGCACAAAATGTTTTATACTCTCTAGCATATACAGAAGTGCTCCCATGAGCTTTTAAAGAAACATCTGCTGCATACAAGAATATTCTTCAGAATATTCTTTTCGTTCTTTGTGACACAAATACATGAAGGGGGTAAGAAATAAAGCTGGCCAAAGTACCTATGCATAACATTTCTAAGATTTGTAAAGGGAAGAAGTATAACAAGCACTCTTTTTCTGGTTTTTAAATTCTCCAAGCTCAGGTTTCACAGATAGGGTTAAAAATCATCAAATTAAACATATTTATGAGCCATCTGGTTTCTGAGTCTTTCCAGTTTGTGTTTGCTATCCTGGGTAACTATTAAGTCATTTTTGTTGCTGTAATTTTCATGTCATTACATGGCTCCAGAAACTGCATGTTTAAGAAAAACACTGTAGAGAACTGAATTCAGAGTAGAATTATAAGCACTGGCAGCACTGGAGACATTTGTCATTCTCTCAATCAACCTAACATACTAATACAAGGAAATGTACAAAATAAATATTTTTTAATGTGTATTTAAACTAGGCAATGCAATCTTTCAACTCTCTTTGCCTACCTTTCTTACATTATTGTAAGGAGAGTCAGATTTCCTAGGGCTAGTTTTCAGTCACAAGTTTTCCCTATGATTTGAGGAAGACTCCTTACCCTTGGTGCTGTAATCCTTGTCCTAATCTATCTATTTTATCTCCCTTATTCAGATGTGGTGAGATATAAAACAGTATATGCTCTAGTCCTTTCAAATAGATCCAGTGCACAGAATTACAGAATTTTTTTTTCCTTTTCATAGTAGAATATATTTAAGGAGAATCTATAACTCCATTTCAGTGGAAATTTGCTTTGGAAAAAAAATTACTCTTTCACATTGAATGTTAAATGGGTTATCAATTAAGTTTTCTAGCAGCATTGGCTTTTCCATTGGTAAAGGGAACAAAAGTGTTTTCCTTAAAGGTGTACATTTGTTATACTCTTCCATAAAGTATCCTTATCTGCTTCTGAGAAGGCACAGCTCCAATGCATAGATGTAAAGTTTCCTCTTTTTTCTCTGGTGACCTGATTTATATTCTTCATGCCAACTTGGTCATTTGTGACACTGAGTCAATTTTTCAGAGTATAGCTTCACCTTAGGAAGAAGGAGAAAAGAGAAGATGACTGGAATTGCTGGTGTTTGTTTTCTAGGTGCAACCAAATGCTTGTGCAATTTGAAGGAAGTGTGTTTTGTAAATGCCACTAAAATACACTAACCAGTTTCTCTTTCTCACTCTGCCTTATCATTTTAACAGAGCTGTGTTCTCTTATCAGTCTTCTGAAGTCAAATTCAATTTTATGGATTTTGGAATCTTTCCGGCTATTTTGTGTGCTGTGCAAAGCCATTCCTGCACTTAATGTTCCCTGCTGCCTGTCTTGCTCTTTTGCATGTGTCTTGGTAACTCTTACACACAGTGGATCAGAGTACCTGGAATGCTGAGCTCAGTGAAGGATGCACTGGTGTCTTTAGGTCTTGTAAGAAGTACACAGCTTATTTATCTTCTTTTCTTGCTTGCACCTGGCATGAGCTTTAAAAGAATGCAAAACAATCACCCCATGACTCTACGCTTTTACTTTCAAAGCCCAGACTCCCAGATGCATAAAGAAGAAGGAATAAGTGTATGCAAAAACTAAAGCACATGGTACTCTGGCTATGTGTGCTTTTGAGCCAGGAGTTACAGGAGAAGAAGATGCTAGCCATGATGCAAGGAAGACATTTGAAATCTTGGCTGAAAAACTGTTTAATGCACTGCCTAAACTTGTGCTCAGTTTTGCATTCCACCTTCTTAGCCTCCTCTGAGTGTTTTTTTGACTGCTTTCCTTCTCTGGAGTCCAGCTGGCATTGAGAGGCTCAGCTGTTAGGAAGCACATTTGGGACTCTCATCTAGCACTGGCAGACTCCACATGCTGCTGGAGTACTTGCTGGCAAAGCTGTGGTCCCTACCTTGGAAGCTGGCAACAGTTTCCAGCTGAGGCTGTGAGGAAGATGTCTGAAAGGTGTTTGACTCTAGAGCTGCAAAGCTGTGCTGGGGAGATAATGGGAGGGGTAGGTGTTTGTCCACCTTCATGGCCACAGCAACCACATTTTCTTCAGACACACAAGGTTGGACACTGCACTGTGTGTCCTCAACATGTTGATACAGCACAGCAGATACAGCAATGTCCATGACTGTCTCCAAAGCCAGGTGCAGGCCTCCATGTGCCCTGTATGCTGCAGCCTGCTCCTTCACAAGGTTGTACCAATGCCGCCTGCCTTAGCAGTGTCCTGGGAACAGAACTGGCTTCCCATCATCCCTGAGAGGAGCTTCAAAAGCTGGGCTTCTCTGGGAAGGCTCTGAGCATTGAAAACAGTGAAGCAGATATTCAATGTCCCAACAAAAACTACTTCTACCCAGGTACCCAAAAACATTGAGATGTAGGAGAGTACAGTAACAGATTCTTGCTTGGATTTTTCAGATGTGGTTATGACATTATGGCAGGGTATGTTGCAGGATTTTTAACACAAGATGAAATTATTTCCTGTATGGAGGAGCACATGTAGATATAGATGTATACATTTCTTTGCCTGTGTACATGTGTGTGACTTGATTGTTTATTAACGTCGTTAGTGTAAATCTGTAATTCAATCACTGTTATAGTTATTGTAAATTCCGTTGAATTGATTGCTTTATAGTTGTTAAATTAGTTAATGATTAAGTGCTGCTAACCCCTTCTTCACCCTTACATTTTGTGTTTATATCCTTTGATTCTGATTTGATTTTCCTTTTTTTTGTTTCATTCATTTGGTAAGAAATAGAGGGAAACTTGTCACTGAACTCTGTTAAAGTTATAAATTCATATGAAAACTTGCTTTTTGCCAAAGCATTTAACTCTGATTCTTTAAACAGCACAAACCACTTATTTGCAACAGAAGGCAATGCAAATATAATCACAGAATTATTTAGGTTGGAAAATACCTTTGAGTCCAGATGTTACTCCAGCACTGCTAAGTCTACCACTAAACCATGCCCCCAAGTGCCAAATCTACACATCTTTTGAACACTTTCACAGATGGTGATTCTACCACTTTCCTGGGCAGCCTATTCCAGTGCCTGACTATCCTTTCAGTGAAAAAACTTTTCCTAATGTCCAGTCTGAACTTCCCCTGGTACAATGTGAGGACATTTTTTCCCTGTCCCATCACTTGATATCTGTCAGAAGAGGCCAACCCCCACCTGACTAGAATCTCTTTTCAGGTAGTTGTAGACAGAGATAAGGTCTCCCCTCAGCCTCCTCCAGGCTAAAACCCCAGCCTCAGCCCCTCCTTGTAAGACTTGTGCTCCAGAGTCTACACCAGCTCCATTGTCCTTTTCTGGACATGCTCCAGCACCTCAATGTCCTTTTCATAGTGAGATGCTTCAACATGTGTTTCCAAAAGAATATACTATCTACTGTCTACTTTTGACTGTACAGTTCCCTCAGAGTGCATATATTGTGCTCTGTCACACCTTCTCACTATTGCAAATAAAGTGAGGTTCATAATCTCCTTGCAAAGAAACAGTAGTTTTCATTGACAAAGTAGTTGGCTGTTGTGGCCCAGAGATACTTGGAAGTTGGTGGGACGCTTCTGGTATTTAAAGTGTCATTTGCAGCTTCCTGACCCAGAGATGTTGAGGACTTTTCAGGGGAAGCTGGTACAAAAAGGATGTTTTGAAATGTGTGATTCTGTGAGAGCTCTGTTGAGCACTCTCTCCTCTGTTGGGATGATATCTAGTTGAGTACCAAGTGGGCAATGAGAACATTTGACAAACATACACAGAAAAAGCCAGTACTACTCACATATGTTTGGTCTTTTCCTGGGGCTGATGATATGCCAATTACAGCTACAATTTCAGGTTGCTTAGAACTGAAAAGGTAAGATAATATGCTGGACGAGTAGTCCACGCATGGCCAGAAACTGACAGGTGTGCTGCTTTTGGTGGGCATGACAAGTCAAGAAACCTATGCTTGCTCTGGTAGTGCCTTTCTGGATATCAGAGGAGTGTGCACTGGAAATGTAGGAATTGTGTGGAATTAAAGAGCCTTTCAGGCAGCGTCTCTGTTGACTGTTATAAACTACATGCCACTGTGAGTAAAGGACTGAAGTCTTTTATTAAGGACCCTATGTTGGTATATTGCACTAGGGGCGAATAAGCTTTAGGACTTGTGATTCAAGCTTTTAATGAGGATGAACAGAGAAGAAAACTGCACAAACTCTTGACCTCATGTTGTTTGCTTTCCTCGTTGTGCTGACTGGTGTCCTGGGAGCAAAGAATGAAGGCTGTCTGCTGTTGTTGTGTTGTTCATTTGAGGACTGAAGAAATCTCATTTTTCTTCCTTGTGTGGACAGGTCTGGACTGACCCTTTGCAGTGAAGAAACTGTAGCCCCAGGCCAGCAGTAGTCAGATATTGATCTTTAGGGACACTCTACTGGACTATGTAATATCTTTCAAAATTCTCTGATAAAAGCCTCACTAAAGCTGAAAGGAACTGATGATCTCCTGCCATTTCCTCTCCTATCACCTCCAGAGATTGAGTGCTCTTGTGGTGATTCCAGGAGACCTTAGTGCATCACAAGGTAAGAGGTGGTGAAAGAGGTCTGGCCTCCAGCAGCCACAGTGTTTCATGGATTCACTCTAATAGAAGATAGTTTTGTTTTGCACAAACCTAAGAGCTTGATATGAGATATCCAGAGAATTCAATATTTATGTGTTTTGTTTGTATTCAGTATTTTTTATGTGCTTGTTTCTCATGCAAATAAGCACTTTCCACATATATTCAGAAATGCATCCAATTATGTTTCCTTACTGCCTGTAAATTAAATAGCTCAGGACTGTCCCTAGTCATTTTCTTACAGGCTCTACTTTTTTCCTTAGGGTTTAATCAAATTACCCATGGTCTGAAAGGAAGTCAGAAATTTTTCCAAGAATTTTTATTTCTTTGCAGGCACCCATTCTGGTTTCTCTTGTTTTGATATTCTTGCACTGATTTCTCACTGGGGTGGTGGGTTTTTTGTGACATTCTCATTGCCATCATGAAGCTTGAGATAGACTGAAGCAACTCTGAAAGGAATGAGTGACAGAGACTCCCTTGTCTTAAAACAGATTAGATTGGTGCTGGTGTAACCTATTAGCCATTTGGATTTTCTACGACTCACTCCCTTCCATTAAGCCATCTGAATGTAAGAACTGGAAGTATTTTCAGAGCAGTTCACAGGTATTAAAAGTATCAGAATAGCCACAATATTGATGGCTGTGCCAGCCTATTGAGTAATTCATAAATTTGTCAAACCTTTAAGCTCACCCTTGCAGTAATGAGAGACTGAGGCCCTCTTCCTTGGCAGGATAGACATTCCCAGCTTCCTTGTTTCTGTTTTGGGGCTGATTCTGAAAGGGTCCTTTAAAGGGAAGGAGGAACTCATTATATATAAGGACTTTGTGTCAGAAGTAAAATAGAAGCCTTTATAGGAAATATCCCTGCTTAGCTGCTTTCCAGTCAGAAGTGTGGTATTGTAGCCTGAAGATTTCATCTCTAAACCATACTTCACTCTCTAAACCACAGCTTACTCTCTTGGAAGCCAAAAATAAAATAAACTGAAATGTAAAGATAAGCAAAGAACCTTTAACTCCTAATCAACATTTACAACACAACTGTCTGTCTTCTGTTTTATATGTTCTGAGAGCAGTGGAAGCATCTGACTTATCATCCCCACTGCCTTCTAGCATTTCTTTACTAGGGAAAACCAAATGATAAAACCAAAATGCAGGTGATTGCTTTTCTGTTTGCAAAGTCAGTTTCCTACCAAAAACAATGGCACAATTCATGCACCTTGGTTATGTTATTTTAGGCCATGAGCGAAAGCTTTCTTATTTTTTCAACACAAAGGTGATTTTTTTGGATCAAAAAATAACATTCAGGTCTTGGCACAAATGACAGAAGTGTCTTTAAAAATAAGGAAACAGTTTGCCAAGAAACAATAAGGTCATCTAAAACATCCCTGGCTTTTAGTCCTTTCCGGAAGTTCCAAATTCCAGGGCTGTCCCACCCACTTGAATTCTGTTACACAAAGTTCACTGCTCACAACAGTAATTCCAATTGCAGTTTGAAAAAAGATTCTGCACCTCTTTCATTATACTGGCTTTGAGTGAAGATATACATACTGGAGAGTCATCTTTCAGATGGTAAATGCTTTGGTGTGAATGGGCTTATTTCTAGTATTTTTCATAAGAGAACTGTGCAGATCTTAGGGGACTGTCCAGACTCATCTTCCTCAGAAGGCTTGGCTCTCGTACTACTCTGAAGCAGTGGATAATGAAACCATCACTCTATGTAATGTTCAGCATACCATAAGGACTCCATGCTTATTAAAGTGTATCACTATTAAGAAGACTGTTTATATTGGTGCTGACATTCACATTAGCATCCCATCCCTGTCTGCACAGATTGATTTCCTGATGACTGCTTCAAGTCTTACCTTTTTCTTCCAGGTTCCTGCTAGTTCACAGTTTTTCTTTCCAACAGAGGTTTCACCAACCTCATATATATTACACCCTAAAAAGTGACTTTCTAGCCATGCCACTGTGGCCTGTCAGGCCTCTCATTGACAAAGGACATCTTACCCTCCTTTGTGCTTCTTGTTCTGCTGCTGTTGAGGAGGGCCTCCTTGGTCTCTGGTGCCCTTCCTTGACATACTCTTCCTTCTGTTTTGGTCCTTTGCTTTACCTTCTTAATTTTTGACCTCCTTGGACTGGAACTGGTGTCAGCCTGCCCCAGCTCTGTCATTGTCTTTAGCTTTGCCTGCACTGCTGAGTCTAAAGTTACCTGTAGCTTGGTGTTCCTGTAGTTGCCACCTTTTTGCCACTGATTTTGGTAGCAGTGCATGGACCTGCTCCTCTGCATTCAGTGCACTTGTGTCTCAGGCCACAGCAGCGTGGTCTTGGGCAGCTTGTGTACCCTGGCACTTCCATTTTTTACACCCCACTTATATAATCTCTTTTCCCTCTGGGCTGTAGCACACCATGACCGTATGGAGCTGTCTGAATACTTTGGGTGCACTGATTTCTGCTCTCTAGTTCTGAAAGCATATAGTGTGATGATACAAAACTGCCAGCTGGTAGTCCATCCTCATGTCTCTTTTTGCCTTATGGTCGTTGCTTTCTGGTGGTTTTAGTTATTTGATGCCTTTCAAGCATCTTTTTCTACTTCTCCCTTGCAGTTAAATCTGTGGCACTTAAGACTAATGTGACATGGTCTGTAATTTATCCATGGTACTTTTTTTGTTAGTTTTGCTAGACTAATATTCCTCCAATTATATTCCTCCAATTTCTTAATTATAATTCATGTAAACATGTCCACTTCTGGGAATGGCTGAAATAGCAGACTGTGGTGCTAAGATAATTTCAGTCATTAAAAGTAAAAAATAGCCATTCTTACTTTGCCAAGTGTTGGGTTGAGATTGAAAAAATTGTGAACTGTCCTCTTGACAGGTATATTTATTTGCTTGTCTTACATTGTTTCATTTGCATTTCTAATTAAATACATACTTTTATGTACAAATAAAACTGGAAAATTAGTAATTCTTATTAAACTTCAAACATCTTCTCTCACTCCTCTTTCATCACATCTTTGCATCTTTCTTCTCAATTCACATATTTTGTTTTCATCATAGCCAACCTTGCAGTGTTCCTTCAGAAATCAAGAGAAGTCTCATGCATGGAGTCTTCATTCTGACTCAGTTCTGATCTTCAGCTTTTGCACATGTGCTTAACACTTGCTTCTCTATGTCTCGTTGTTAATTGTCATGACTGGGTTTCATGGTACTGGTTTGTACCATGTCATCCTTCTTGACATGATTTCTGTCCACTTATCTCCATTCAATAAGCAGGAATGTCCTAGGAATTGGGTGGTTAGGGGTCAGTGCAGATTAAGTGGAAACACTTTTCACAGCAGTTAGCCTGGTCGCAGTTGAGTGGACATTATGTGAGCTCTTTTTCTTCCACATTTGCTAATTCCTTTGCTGGGGACTGTGCCAGTGCTGATAAAACTCTGAATTTCCCTGGGCTGCATGTAGAAATCTTTTTTTAACTTCAAATTACTCCCTAGAGATCCATTTCCTTGCAAACCATTCTTCTTATGCCATGTGACTGCTGAACAGGGTCTGGTCCTTCATCTGTATCTTTTATCTTCAGGATTATTCTTCAAAGTTACTAGTTGATGCCAAAGTTCTTCACAGCATAATATAAACATCCTCTCCCTTTTTGACGTCCTGACTCTTTTTTTTGTGGGGGAGGAGAATGCAAGGAGTGCAAGAATAAGATGTGACCCTGAAGAACTTACAGAAGACATCAAAGGATGAGCAGGATTAAAAGTTGTTCTTCCCTCTTGTTACAGATATTCGTCTGGGCACTAACAGAGAAAACCCAGGTAACAACGAGGGTTGGGGAATTTAATCTGGGGTCTTGATCATGAAGAATGCAAGGCATATTGACAGAAGATTCAGTTTTTAGTCTAAAACCTAGTTTAGCCACTGAAGGGCTGTTTCAGACATCAGTCTTTTACTGTCATGTCAGAGGTTCTTAACACATGTTAAGAGGTACTCAGTGAATGCAAGACAAATTGATTCACTGCATGGCACTGACAATAAAGGTCCTCTGGACCAACTTCAGCCGTCCAGAAGTGAGTAGTTTAAGCTAGTCTTCTCTGTGAACTAGCTTAGAATTAACACCCAAGTGCTAGGTGCCTGAAGTTATAAATCTCACTCATGTATTTGCTGGACAATTTATGGTAAGACAGAGTTTATTCTCTCACCAGTACTCTTGTGCATCCTACCTTTTAACAACTTATGCCTATGAAAACTAAATTTTGGCATGGAGCAACTGGAATCTCTCCTTCTGGAAAGGAATTTGGCAGATACTGAGAGGTGGCTTGTGGCAGTGCTTCCATATTTTCCTGGCGGTATTGCAGAGAAATTATAGAGGATGGAATCTTCCGTGCTGTTCCACGTAGCTGCTGCCAGGGTACTGGTGGTAGGCATACTGCAAGATGAAGTTCAGCAAAAAATCCTGTATTCATAGTCTCCCATAAAAATATAATTTGATAAATAAAGTGTTTTCTGACAGAGGCAAACCACAAGACTACAAGCTCTTATACAGCTGCATAAATCTGATATGTTAACTGGAAAATTAAGCTAAAAATTGAAATACTTGTGTTGTAAGGGAAAAGCAGGATGGAGCAAGTTACTGGAGAAAATATATTGGGCACTAGTAGGAAATTAGTTGTTTGTAAGATTATATGAGCAGCATTTCCCTGGTTATTGGAATCAACTGCACACCTATTAGTAACCTGTGTCTGGCACAGAGTATAAACAAGAGTCCATAAATGTCAGTGATCAGATCAAATTGTTTGTAATATGATGACAAAAAATTCTCATTAAAAAATAAGAAACAGCAAATGCAAAGTTCATATGCTTCTGAAACCAATTGTCCATGAACAGAGCTGGAAGGTCCCTGTCAGGGACATCAGTTTAATATTTGTTTCTATTACATTAAAGTCTTCTGAATATCACTGTGGGAGGCAGGACCTTGCTGCCTTAACACTTCCTGGTCTATTCTCTGCAGACCTATCATGTTCTTTAATATCTGTTCCAGACAGTGGATCATAAAGAATGCAATACCTACAAGTGAACTAATAAATGCCATTAAAAAGAAAAATCACAAAGTAATCAAGAATGTATTTTCATATAGGTTTAGCCCAAAAGATCTCAGAGGTAATATCTTTGCCATGTTTTGGAAAGCTGGTGGAGTATGTTCCTGAAATCATCAACTGCAGGTGTGGTTTTAAATTGGTGAGTTTGGTGCAATTTCAGGGGATGGGAAGACCACAAAGAGTTTAGGATCTGTAAGAAACGTTCATGTGGAAGACACCACTATGGTCTCCAAAGATTAAGGTGAGTTTAAAACAAATTCTTATTCCATGAAACATTGTGGTTTTATCTGTATTTCTGTTGTTAATTAGTCAAACATAATGCAATATTCCCATTATTTTCTTCAAGATTTTAATTGGGATCCAGCATATCATTTGGCTCCCCTTTTACCCTTTTAAAATGTAAACGAAATATTCCCTTTCTTTGCATCTTGAGATACTTTCAGCATTTTGAGACTTTCTAAAATGAGTGTTATGGCAGAAGCATCACCAGTCAGTTTGTTAAGAACTTTTGAGTTCAAGCTCTGGATTTTCAAGCTGTTTATGCCTGAGGAGGTGGTGTTCTTACATTCTTATATGGCATTCATGTACTGTGGGTTTTTATCCCCTTGTAAAAACAGAATCTTCTGTTAATGGAACAATTTACCATTTCAGCACGATTATTGAGAATTTTTTAATTTATGTTTAGCAAACATTCATGTCTTTACTCTCTCTTGTGCCCTGTGCTACCTAATACTGAGCCAAGTGCATTCAAACCTCCCAGATCTGAGGCACCAGTGATGTTACCTAGCCTGTCACTGATTCATCTCTTCTCTAATGGAACCTTCCCTTCCTATGCAGGTTTATAATCTCACAGCAGCTTCCCTAATATCTCAAGGGTTCTGGAAAGGTGTACACCCAGGAGCTAATTAGAGAGACAGATACATCAATTGCCGGTTCACTGGATATCTCTTAATAATTCGATACTTCTAACCTTGTTGAATGACCTCAGATTCTCTTTCTCCTCTGTATTAGAGAAGATGCATTCGCTTCTTTTATTTCTGTACTGTGGTTATTTTATTGCTCATCTATATCCTTCTGGTTATCTGATATACATCACTGTCATATGAGAATAAAAGCATCAACCATGACTTCTTAAAATCAGTCAAGGAAGTATTGTGCATGCATCAGCAAATAAAGGGGTGAAAGGTTGGAAAATATGTTAGTAGATTTGTCAGATAGCACTTAGAGCTGTTGTATACGTGATCACATAGATATTGGAATTGTGTCAGAAACTAAGGTGTATCAAAACACCGGGTGTCTGACCACTACCAATTGTGCAACACAGAAATGAATGTTAATTCTTGACTGGGAAGAGGATGAATGTTGAATTTAGTGCTGCAACGTGCCACCAAAAAAAGCTTGAAAGTGACCAGGAATGTATAGACGGCATCTGCTATACTTTGTAGCAGAAATATTGCAAAAATACACAGTTTACATGGAAGTAGCTGAATCAGTAGCAAGACCTTAAACGGAAAAGACAACGACACAGAACATATTAACATCTAAGTATATTCATTTTTAGATAACCATGATCAAAATTATATAAAAAGAAGTTCTGGTACCACAACAAGGTATGTGCCTAATGAAAGAATAAATTAAGCAAGGTATTTTATTATTTTTCACAAAACCTGTGGAATTGGGGTGATTTTGAAATTAATGGAAGGTATTGAATGGAACATAGGGTTAACTGCTGACTTCATGAGGATAGATTCATTAACACTGACAATAGCAAAATAGAATTGTGACCAGACTGAGAGAAGAAAACTTTAGAAGCTAAGTGATGTGTGTTTGTTTATGAGTGGAAATCACTAAACACTCAAAGCCTGTGTTACAGATACTGTAACAGCATCCACATTTCAGAAAACAAACACAACATTGCAGAAGTACTTGCTAAGAACAGAGATCACAGGTTGTCTTAGAAGCATGCTTGAAAACAGACAAGCTATTACATAATGGAAGGGTTAACAAGAGTTTGAAGTTCTGGTTTGATTAGGCTGACATCTAGTTCCAGGACCATCATGTAATGAGTGCCCCATCTTGTCCTTCTCAACCCTTAGGCCTGCCTCTCCCTCCCAAAATAAATCTGTGTCTGAATGATGGGAACAAATTTAAATAGAAGACTTGAAGGCTATTTTGAGCAGTACCCATTTCTGGAGAAAATGGCAGCATTAAGAAACCAAAATGATCTAATATATGCATTTAAGAGAGTATTTTATGCAACTGGCCATACTTCTGAGCATAAAAATGTACTGTGCATAATGGTATGAAGTTGCTGAATATTTAATGACTGTATATAGTAAATTATTATATGAAAACATAATATAGCATGCAATCAAAAGTCTCATATCTTAGCCTCAGCATACAACTTACTACTGAGAAAAAAGACAGAAACTTCTCAATTTCTTCAGTGTCAGTTCCGTTGAAGTTACAAGTAAATATCAAGGTTAAGAAATTTGTAGCCAGTTCAGGAAGCTACACTAAATTCCTAGCAGTGTTAGTCTACTCGAAAGAAACAGGAAAGGTTTCATTTTATTAGCTGTTACTCCAGTTTATTTGCAACTGAATTGGAATAATTCCTATCCAAATGTATCTGGATAAACTTTAATTTATATAAATTAAATGACACACTGCAAAATTTGAGAGCAAAATTTATTCTGTCTTAATTCAGCTGAGGCTTTCTCTACTTCCTTCATTTTCTCAGGTTCAGTGATAAGGTGGTGGTTACGAGGTGTGTGAACATGCATATGAAGTTTTGGGAAGGTTGTTTTATTTATTTTCAGAGCTGCTAGTAGGCTGTTTAAATTTGGGTGAGGAATGGAAAATAATGGCTCAGCTGTGAGTTATCGCTATGAAAATTCTGGGATCCTTTTAAATCAAGTTCATACTGTCTGTACAGTCCAACTGTTACTCCAAAGAAAGAAGAAAAGAAATATCTTCAATATTATTTTCTGTTCACTGTACTGTGGGTTCGTTTGTTTTAGATGTGTTTTAAAACTCTGGCTAAGGTAGCTGAAAGCAGGCGTCTTGCAAGAGAATTAGCTCACACCACCTATTTCTAGGATGAAGAAGTCACTCATCTATCCCTGGATTTGATATAACAAGGTTCCTAAATCCCTTAGCAAGTGGAAGTTCTGATAATTTTTATTTATTTTTATTCATCAAAGAAAAATTATGGTTATGAGGGAGAGGGCCTCTTTGTCATGATCCACCACTTGCATCAGCAGAAAAATATCTTCAGTTCACTTTTGTTGGCTGGGAAGTTAAGACACTTGTCCTTCCTTGGCTATGTCAGTGGAACAGTTCAGTCCTGAAACACTGAGCTTCACCCCACCTAGCATGTCCAGAGAGGATTCAATTCTGTCACTAACCCACAGCTGGCAGACATGCAATGAACTCCTTTTTAGAGGTACTGTTCTCTGCCCAATGTGTGTACAGGGAGCCTCTAGACAGACCAGGTGATTTGGAGACCCCTCCATCTAGAGAAATGTAATCTCATTTTACTTCTAATTTTTGTTTTCATCACAAGCTACTGCTTTGTTTGGTACCAGTTATTGCTGCCATCTGCATTGAAGGTTTCAAGATGGCAAAATAAAGCCCTCCAAACCTAAGTCTTATTCTGTCTTTCTTTAACCTTGAAGGATCCTTGTTCATTACCCTACAGAAATGTGGACTGTCAGTATGTATGAAGTGGTGGGAAACAATGCTGTTAATAGTTTCCCTGCATGTAAATGTGAACTGGATAGGACTCCTGGAAACCAGTGGGGAGGTGAAGAATTGTTATTCAGAGATAGTACTGTGAGCTAATGGCCTGTTTCAATAATGACTTTCATTAAATGTTCAAGGGTTTGTGTACAGCATCAGAAGTAGGACTAGAACAGTAAGTCTGTGTAACAACAATATGATACAAGAAAGAAGTTTTGTGCTCTCTCTTAAAACTTGTTTATGGGTTTAAATTCATCTTGGAATGTTGTGTTCTACAGCACCTGCACCATGACCACTGTGCTAGAAAAGAACCAAGGTGCAGCTTCAGATCAAAGCCATAGCCATCGCTTTCAATCTCCTGGTAGAGGATTGATAAAAAGCAATTCTGTGTGTGTTAACTTTGTGATTTGATTTGTCTTGATTAGCTGATGCATTCATTCGGTGATTTCAGAATTTGATTATCTAAGACACCACCATTAACCTATTTGATTTATTGATCCATATTCTTTGTGACCTGGCTATAGTTAGATTTTGATTTAGAGAATTTAAACTAGTTTTGGCCTAGTAATATCTTGATTTGTTCTTAATATTTCCTTGCTAATTTTTGGAGAGAAAATCTCTGCAGAGTGCATAGATCTATGTTTTGTGTATTATTTGTTCTTTAAAATCCAGAAACCTTCAGGGAAAAAATGTAATTTAGCTCTAGTGTTTGAAAGATATGACTCTCTTTAAATTAAATCCTTTGTTCCCACATATTGCACAATATTTCAAGCAGCAGGGAAGTAATACCCTGTAAGTTGCAGTTTGCTCATTATAGAATCCAAAATTAACTAATAGCAGGTAATTATCCACAAACTGTCAGTCACTCATTTCAGTAAATCTCTTAAATTCATCAGTTCATATGCATAAACTCTAGGCCTTACTGTACTGTGAACTGAGTTAGCAGAAATATAATTAGCTAAAGATAATAACATCTAAAATTCCAGCATTTAGTTCCACTGAAATATCATAATGAATCATCAAATTCACTTATTTGGAGACCTGGTTGGAGGTCAAAAGCTTTTATATTTAACAGGCTTCTTCAGTGAAAGTCAATTAATCCTGAGATGGTTGCAAGTGAATGCAGTGTGCAAAGGAGCCAGAACAGAGAGAAAGCCATAAAAATGTGATCCGTGGGTGGGAATTAAAGACTGGATGTCAGTAGAGAGGTGAAAGGCTCCTACAGGTGAAGATTGGTTCTGAAGGATGTGGGAATATGTTATTTGTCTAGAAAGGCACTTTGTCTATTGCTTAAGAATATGCAGAATAATGCCGAGTGTTGCTGTGTCACTAATGCTGAAGCAAACTTGCAGCCTGATTTCTTCCTGGCTCTGGCTGGTTTGGTGTTCATGCCGGATTTCATGGATTTATGTAATGGTGGTGTAGCCTGCCAAGGCAAGGAGTCCCCAAGTGTGTGACTTATTGGCAGCAGATTTACTTGAGCAGCCAAGCCTGCTGCAGAAAAACAGAGGACTACAGGACCCATTGAGTCCATTGGGTTACTGAGTACTAAGTGCCACATATTCAGGCAGCCCTGTCATGAGAATTTAGATGACAAAGGACCACAGAACATTCAACCTATGCCAGGAGCACTGGAGAAGCAAAAAAATGGCAAGAGCTGGCTGAGATGCTAAACTCTTGAATCTGAGGCAATGGAGCAGAGCTGCCTGATGGGTTTCCTGACCCAGGCCAAGTGTCAGAGCCAAGGATTAAATCTGATTTCATTTTCATGTGCCAATTGCAGAAATCCACCTGAAAAAGATAGTTGCTTCATTAAACAGTGATTTGGTTTGAATTGTGTCACAAAGACTGCTGTAGTATTGCAGGAGTGTCAAAATGGGTAACAGGACATGAGCTCTGATTGTGGGAGTAACAAAAAGTAACAGAATGAGTTCTTTCCACTAGCTTGAATTTTCTAGACATCTGAAATCAATTTTGGGCAGCTTAAGTAAGAGTATCCCACAAGCTAAGATTCTTCCTGTTTAATGGAATATGCTGAAAGGAGATTACTTTGCTTAATTTCTAAAATGCTGGTTTAAAACTTTCCAAGCAAATTGTTCTGTATACCAATCCTACCAGCAAGGAAACAAAGTACTAACTGTTCACCATGCCTGCTGCCCTGATTTTTAAGATAATAAAGAAATTAGGGTCATCATTCTTTGCTCCTCTGTAACTCAGTTATTAGACTGATTTCTAAAGAAAGAGCACTCTTAGGATCTAATACCAATAACAGTATTTTCCATCAATGTCTCTGCTAATGGCATAATACAATGAAAAATATGTGCTTTTTTCTGCTGACTCCCATCCTACGAGCTGCAAGTTTGATTGGATGTTCACTGATCTGGCTCTTTCCACTGTCAAATAGCCATACTACAGGAAATGGCAGAAACAGCATGGTCAGAAGAACCTTTATTCAGTCTTGGTTTGTGTTGAATGCAAAAACCATCAAGACAGGTTAGAGAAAATTGATCACATGAATAAAATTAGATTCTGCCTGATTACATGTTTTCATTAACTTCTCTTTTGCAAAAAAGTGAAAGGGGTAGAATCTCAGTCACTACTATATGCAGACACACACATAGGTGTATTTACATGTGAGCTCAGGGATACCTCCAGGTAAAGGCTATAGTAATGTGTGAACTGCAAGTAACAATATGTACTCAGATACTGCCTTCTTGTGTGGAAGCCCACCATAATTACAATATGGTGTATTTTTCCCCTCGTCAGTGGGTTTAATAAAGAGTGGTGGGTGGGGCTTCTGAGCAAAAGAATTCTGAGGAAGTCAGTATTATATAGGAAAATGCAGATGCTGCTGCTCTAAAAAGGCAGAGGTCTTGTACTGCTTTATGTGGTTCCCCAAGGTCTAGCAGCTACAGCCTTTGCCTGCCTGAAAATGAGAACCTGATCAGTGGCTGCTTGTGAATGAGAATGTAGCTTTTCTACCATATAGTAGTTGGTTTTATTAAGTACACTTTACCACTAACACTCCTGTTATGTTCTGTAATTTCCAGCAGGTACTGTATCTTCTGCTTGGTAAAACAGGATTGATGGCACAGCTTGTGACAGTTGGAGACTATTCACTTTGGGACTCCAGTGATGTATTCTTAAAACAGTGGGCACTACCTGAGGCTCATTTCTCCAGGTTCTTAAAATCAAAACAAAACAACCCCAAATGAACACCACCACAACAAAAACAACCCACAAAAAACCCCAAAACACCCCCCAAAAACCAAAAGACAAACAAAATACGTTTTGTATTTGAGCACAATTCAGTTGTGTATGCCTCTTCTCTTATATGAGCTTATTCTTCTTCTCTCCATGCAGCTTTATTAGCAGTGCAATTTCTTCATTATTATTTATATGAGAATATGAGGTGTGAGCTGGGAATCTGGCTTCCTCTACATTAGATAGAGCCTCATTCTAGTCACCTGTGTTATCTCTGTGGAATGTATTATTGATCAGAGCTTCTGCCTATGCCTAGACTGTTAATAATCCATAGAACAGCTGAGAATGGGACCCAGTTCTTTAGGTCTTAAGGGTTTCTATTCCCATCCTGAATTTCATAACAGATGTTTCATATGGCTCTAAGAAACCACAGTCTCATATAGCTTAAGAAGAGGTGGCCAGCAGCCAACTTTCAAATAAACAACCTCTGCTCTTTCATTAAAAGAAAACGTTATCATAATATTATATTACATGTCAAATGGTGAAGGTATCTTTCCTTGTGTACAAGATATTATCCTTTGAAGTCACAGAGCCCAGAGTGATTTTCACACGAGGGTGACCAAACAGGAAAGAGGGAAAAAGTAAATAAAACAGTAACATTGGTTGCTTTTCACATTCCTCTCCTGGTTATAGAAACAGATGTGTTTGGATAACAAGTTTCTTGTTACCCACATCTTCTTCTTCCCCTGAACTTTAATGCCCTATATTCTTCATTTGTTATCTAGGATATGTTACCCTTCTGGTATGCTTCTCCATATTGACAAAAAAGTTTAACGTTGCAGCTGTACCTTGGTGAAATATTTTGAAGTCAGGTATTTTGTCCAAACTCCCGTTGATGCTGCTGTGGGAAACAGTAGGAAGTTTGCCAATGAATCTAGATGAGATAAAGGGGAACTTTCATGAAAGAGCTGATGAAAGGCCAATATTTATCCTGGTGCTAGGTAGCAAACTTTTAGATGAAAGAGATGACTAGCAACTAATCTTACTGACTATGGCTATTTTTCCTTTTTTTTTTTTTTTTCAAATGATGCAAATTAAACTTCTCACTCATTACACACCAGTACTTTGTAGAATACAGGAAGGTCAGGAAAGCGACCTGGCAAAGCAGTGTACGAGTCTGCCTCATTGTCCATTTGCACCAATAACTTATTTGGACTTTGGTTTCACACAGTTTCTTGTCCCCTGACCCCTTCCAGCTCAGTTGGGGGTTATTTCTGGGGCTGACAAGTGTTTTTGTTGGCAGCTACTGCTTGACAGTCTGGATCACCTAGTATCACAATGTAATTAGCCTTCTAGATGCTACAAGAAAAATAAATCTGTTTGTCCTTGAGTTTGTTTTGGCTTTTTTGCTGCTGAACGAGCTCTTAAAAGTTCTGGACACCTGCTTTTAACCTGAATTGTACAGTTGCTACCCTTTAAATGAGTGTGTCTTGAGAGTTCTGATGTTTGTTTCTGCTGACTGGGGAACTGAGTGACATTCTTAGTGAAATCTTTCTTTCTGGTTTCCCAGCATGTTAGTATTTTAACTACCTCCCAGTTCATTTTTCTTCAGAGTAAAGACATCTAGTATAGGCAGTAAAACTGCATTCTCCTTTCTTTTGTGAGTCTGAACTGATAAGTAATGAATTGCAATAACTGTCATGTCAAAATACTTGTTATGTGTTCAACTAACCTTGGTAGGTTTGAAAATCATGTTCAAATTAATTAACCAAAATAAGACCATAGACATAACTATCCTAATCAAAATCCAGTTTACACTATTTTGCTCTCTTAATATTTTGAAACTTCACTGCAGAAAAAAAAAATAGCTCAGTAAGGTGCCATATCTAAATAGATCTCTATTAGACCAAGGACGACCAATAATGTCATGCTTCTAGCATGTCTCTCATTCTACACTCCATGGTCTGTACCTACTGCTGACTCCTCCTTTGGATGCTTTCCTTCATTAAGTGTGTTTGTGTTATATTATGATAAGAGCCTCATTCTTACACTTTCATACTCAGATCAGCACCTTTGCATCACCTCCCCATTTATTACCCACTCAACTTCTATGTGGGTGGGTGGGTTGTAGGCTTCTTTTTTGTTTTAAGTTGCTTTTGGGGAGGGAGGGGGTGTCTTGGGTTTGATTAATTAATTAATTTATTTAATGATGAATTGCAATACCTATGAGTTATACTATTGCTAGGTTTTTTTATGTCTTTCCTAATCCCTTGCTCCTCCTTGGATTGAGATGAACATCATCTCTGGGGCAGCCTCTGGAATGATTAAATAAAGATAAGTATAAGCAACTAATTAGCATGCTCTTTGAATCTTTGGTCTTTCTGTAGGGGTGGTATAACTTTCTTTTTCTTCTTTCCTCTTGTTTCTCATGAAAAGAAACTGAGAGGAGAGATACTTTAAAAATAATAGGTAAAAGCAACAATAACCTAGTCTTTTAAATAAAGCAGTCAATCATTATTAAGGGTGCTGAAAGAAAAGGAGATAGAGAAAGTTAAGTGTTATATGATTACTACTGATTCCACAAGGAGGTCTTTGTAATTTAGAAGGGAAAATACAGTATGCCCAATAGCAGGAAAGTACCAAACAATATTCTTAAAGATTGGTATGGTCAAATGAAATGTGTACTTAGTATTTACAAATGGCATCACGTGTATTAGTATTTGTTTTTCCCTTAAATATTACTTTTTTCAGCTTAAAACATGTAATTTGATGCTTTCCCAAAGGGCCCACATTTTTAACTGCCACATTTAACAACTGTATATGTTGAGCTTATTGATTTATATATCCTGTAATTAATTTAATATCTCAATGTATTCTCATTGTTAAAAAAAGTTATGATTTATGTTTATTGTTTCACTGTTGGGCAGACTTGTCCAAATGAATTTGTGCATATGAATATACATTTGCGTGTGATGGCAGAGTGCACAACTATGCATGACTCCTTCAAGGTAAAGCAATCAAGAAGCACTTGGCATGCAGTTTCTGCATGGTGCTCTGACTATTAACATGGGAAGCAGCCTGGAGCATGCAGGTTTTTAGGCATTTCTTTTCTGTTACCACTACCCTCTCAGTGTTGCAGAACTCACTGGTAGCCACGTGCTCTTCAGCAGTGAGTGGATTTTAGTAAGTTTTAATTTAACTAGGAGAAGACGTTTCTGATACAAAATGGGTGGAATTATCTGCTATGTACAAATTTGTTTCTGATCCTTCGATAGTCTCCAAACAGATTTATCAGAAGTTGAATGTTGGAGAAAAGCTTGTGGCTATTATTGACCAAAAGACCTGGAGAAGGAAATTAGTGTTGGCTGTGATAGTTCTTCCTTGTCCAGGTGAACCAGGAGAGCTGATAAGACAATATTAACCAAGCCTTTACATCCCACTTTTCCTTTGTTTTGATAAAAACACCTTCCCCAAGAGGTTGATCCCATTGTCTGTATTATTCCACACAATGTCTCAGAGCATTAATAGCAGGATGGGATTTGGGATCCTTTCCTTGAGTATTGTCTTCTTGACAATGCTGTACCTTGAGAGCATCTGTTCCTATCTGGGAAGAGCTGCCAGACAAAGGACTGTATATAAAAGAAATCTGCTTTTAATGATATATGGGCATCCTTGTATCTGTCCTGCACTGCTGTGCAAGGGTTAAGTACTCCAAGGGGAATCCTTAGATGATGAAGAGCTGTTGACAGTTATCCTTGTGTCAAAAGTAGATCAAGAAAAAAGAAGTGCAGGAAATGTGCGTTTGTGCTTGGATAGCCTCTGTGTGCAAAGCAGCCCTTGAGGGATTCTTAAAGCAGGGCATACATTTCGAGCATTCCTAAGGCTCTTACTAGTAAAACAAGGATGGAAAGGAACATGAAGTAATCTTGAAGATCAGTGAAGCTCAAGGACATATTAAAGGCACTTTTGTCCTCTCCAGTTATGTTGCGTGAAATCAAGTAATTGAAAATGATTTTAATTTTAGTAAATTTAGTTATACAGGATCAATTTCATATTCATTCTAATAATTTAATCAAGATTTGGATCTGAAAATTATATTTCTTTCACTTCCTTGCTGGTACGCAAATCCTCTTTTTCTGTGAAATGTTGCAGTGCTGTTACATGAAGTTGAAGGGTGGGGAGGCAGAGCTCCTACTCCATACAAACAGATGCCATGAGAAAATGTTCACTCAGCATTTTACCGTCATCAGCAGAGAGTGAGACTTCAGGTGACTTTTTGAGGGATCCCATCCCTTCTGCTTTTGTCTCTGAATCCACAGGCTTCCCATCTTCTTTCACCTTCCCTTGTGACTGCCTATCACTGCTGCATGTATGAATTCACACATACCTCCTTTTAAGCTGCAATTGAAAAACTCAGTGACTGCTGTTTTAAAGGAAAAATCCGATTATGTATCTTCCTCTACATTTGGTTGCAAGAGGACATCAGTTTGGAAGTGCTGTTCCCTTGGAAGGCAGAATGTATTTCCATCATGTATTCTTGGTTCTTTGTAGCCACTTGAAATCCTTCATTAAGAATTGGACACATTCCCTTAAATTTTATTCATTTCAGAGTACTACATCAAATGTAAGTCAGTCATCCAAGCTGCATTCCCTTTGAGAGGATGGTTCTTTGGCAATTTGCTGTAAAATAGGTGTCTTAGGGTGCAATTTCTATCTCTTTTCTCAAATGACAAAGCCAGATTGAAAGGCTTAAATCCTTCCTCTTTCGCAGCTTGTTGTCCTTCTGATTTTGGCAACAGACAGCATAGCCTGATGTGAACAAGACTGAAAATATTGAAAGGTTAATCTAAAACATTTAACCAATGAGAATGGAAGATTTTCCTTAAGAATGGATGGTATTTTTATGGCAGAACAATGAAAAAGTAGTTTGAGATTTGAAAAGGAAAGAAGTTCTTGAAGAATCAAAAATTTCACTTTTTTGCTTCATTTAACACTTTCGATTCTTTTCTTTTTACTTTTCTTCTTTTTCCCACTTCTATTCTTGGTCAGTTTTCAAGAACAAAGGAAGATCCATATTCCTCATGGGGAAAACAGAGTTATGCATCTCTTAAATTACTCTAATTTTTTTTCCCCCTCACTTTAATGTGAATGGAGGAGGAAGGGAGGAAGAGATATCTGATTAAGAGTTCAGGATATGGAATTCTGCTGTCTCTGACAGAGGTGTGCCTTTTACATGATGTCATCGCAGCAATGTCCAGCTTTCAGATGCAAGTCCGTAGTGAGGCAATGGAATCCTACCAAGAAGAACAAAAGCTGATTGCTAGTGAAGCTGTAGGTCATATGGACAAATCCCTCTTTTTCAGAACTGACGTTGATACAACCTGTGGTAGCTGTCAGGATCAAATCTGTACACAGGTAGCAGGAGTGCAGTAGGTGCCTTGTCTACCACTCACCCCAGCCTGAACAGAGGAGAGAAAATAAAAAGCGGAAGAGAATGGAGTTCTTCCAAACACTACATCTCAAATGTCCTTGGAAAGCCTTTGTGCTGTTGTGCAGAATAAGATTGACTCTGGACAGCCTAAAAAGGGGTGAGACACAGCACAAAACCCAGCCTTCATTACCTGTGAGTAATGCACAGTTAGTACTATAAAAGTAGACATATGAGAATTGAGCAGCTTAGCTATAAAAAGAGAAATCTTTCCAAGTTAATGTGGCAGTATGTGCACACATAAGTATGTGCATGTGTACAACACACAACCAGCAGGATTAAGGATTTCAAGAAGTGGTTTTGGCATCCTATTTCTCAATAGTAATTAAAATAGTAATTCAGATCTATTTCAGTAGGTGTAGATAGGTGTAGTAGGTGTAGTTTTCAGTTTTTCACTGAGAACTGAATAATTAGCATGCTGCTATTGAAAGGCAACATGCCAAGTTAGGGAAGTAGCATTGAGAGGACAACCCAGGAACTTCACCCTGCATCCTATTCAATGGGTGAGGTAAAATATAGATGTGAGAAAAATATAGATGGCATGGGCAAAATTTTTTCTGGGTGAGTTTTGTCAAGTAGCTGTAGACCAGGGGTGGAAACCTGCAATGTACCGTGCATAGTGCCAGAGCTTCACAAGTCTTTGCTTTTGAAGGGAGACACAGTGATTTTATTAGAAACAAGTATTTGATGCATGAAGGGATGAGGATGCACACTACAAAGCACTGGGGAGAATAAAGAGTGGTTGCACAAAATGATTCAGGAAACACCACTATCCAGGGAAGGAACTGGCCACTGAATGACTGAATAAAGAAAGTGAGGAAATGTGAGACAAAGCAGCATTTTGTGTATCTAGGGGCAGCCAGGAAGCAGCTTGCTGTGAGCAGCAGGAGAGGGGACTGTAGGAATTTTGTACAACTGGAAATGTCTGGTCATTCAGTATGTCATGGAAACTGCAGATGATCTTTGGCAATCCAAGTGAATATTATAACAGGGACTTACTGGTCTTGAAAATCCCTTTGGATTGATCCATTACCACCCTTCAAGGAAGATTCTTGTCAGTGGTCAGCAAGAGGGCAAAGAGGTGGCATTCTGTCTCTTGTGGATAGGAATCTTGGGATTGTAACATCTGAGAAGATGCTCCGAAGTAAATATCTACCAACACAGCTACCAAGTACATTCCATACTATAAATTACTGGGTTTAGTTTTGCAGAATGTAGCTAATTTTTAGAAATTTTGTAATGGTGCCAAGGAAGGATGAACAAGATATGTTCTTAGATACCATTCATGTTCTGCATATAGAGCAGGAAGGAAGTTAGAAACCAACGAACCGACCAAAAGTCTGTAAGTATTCTTCTCGTCAGATAAGTTGTATGAGACTTGGGTCAATGAAATGCACATTTATACTCTTCACCGACAAGAGACTGTGCAGTTTGACTGGCCCCCAGCTCACTGGAGAGGAAGAAATCTTCCAGACTTCTTAGAACATATTTTTCCACATGGTGTTAAATTAGTATCCAAGGGAAATGAGAGAAAAGCAAAAAATACAAACATTTGTTTAGCAGAGAGGCAAGATATTGAGAATAAAATTAAACAAGGCCTCAAGGACTGAAAGAGGAGTTCTCCAGCTGCCTGTGACCAGCATGATGAGGCTGGCTAATAAGCAAGTGGCAGTGAAATGCAATTACTAACTTCTAAACCTACTGTGCTGATAAACTGGAATTTCTCTGACTAGGAGGGAGAATTCCTGTGTCTGAAATCAAAGTGCAGAAGTAAGTTTGGAACAGCATTGCATAGCTAAAATGGCATTGCTCTTTCCCCAGCCTTTGAACAAAATTGTCTTGAAGGTCAATTAATATGTAAAATAAATGTCAATGAGATTGCTGATGACTGCTATACACTGTCAAATCCTACTAAAGATCTGGATGAATCCAGATCCAACCAAATCTGGATGAATCCAAATCCAACTAAAGATCTAGCATGTTGTGTGTAAGGGGAGGGAAAAAAGTATTTTTTTCCCCCATGTGTGTATTTGAATGTGAAGCCTTCAACATGAGTGGCATATTGATGGTTTCATTCTGCTAGCATGGGAGCATATTTGCAGATATTGAATATATGACAATATCAGAATGAAAATTCCCCTGTCACTTGTTAGGACAATATCTTGGATCTATTCTCAGCAGATAAAGAATTGAGAAAATAATTGATCTCAAAACTAAACTTGGATGTTCCACAAGTGGAAGTGGTTGTGGCTTGAGTACGCCTTTCTTGGAAATAGAATAAAAATCTGAAGTGGTTTTATATGTACTTCAGCTGAGATATTCAAATAAATGGACTTTTGTCCCTAAATAACATCTGAAAGTGTTATAACTTGGTAGTTCCAGAACAGATAAATCTCTCAGAATTTAAAGCAGTGCCAAAGGAGCTCAGTTGAAAGAAAGTTCATGGACAGAAAGATTCAGATAATAATTGAGTTGCTTGTGTAAACAGCTAGAAAGCTACAAGCCTGTAGCTGACAGAGGGGCCTATGCTGTTACAAAAAATAAGGAAAATACTACATTGCTTGCACTAAAAGGAAGTTGAAAAGTTGAAAGTTTATCTATGGATGAAAATAGCAAATGAAATTAAGGAGAAATCAGTAGAAAGTCTAAAGAAATTTTCCAAGTGCATTAGTAGCAAAAATATCTTAGCAATTATATGAATCTTCATAAATGTGTGTGGTAGGTTTGTCAATAATAGAGACAAAAAGTAAATATTAGTATTCTAGTAAAAAAATTTGTTTACTCACATTGAAATAATGCAAATGGCTTTCTTAACAACCAAAAAATATTGTGAAAAAACCCTGTATTTAAAATACCTACTTTGTAAAACAACTGGTTGAGACAGCTCATGTTCAAGAATTTTGAAAGGACTAATTAAGGAACTTTGAAAGACATCCATGTATTGATATTTTCCATAAGTATGTCAGGATATTGAGAAAATTCTGCAGAACTGGAAGAAAGTTAATGCTTCATTAGTATTTAAAAAGGGTAAATGAAACAAGCTGGATGATAGTGCTTAATTCCTCTGCTCTGCTCCTGCAATGTAAAACTTCTTGGGAGTGTGAAGATTGCTGCCTTACATAAGTCTGAGTAAAAATACCAGAATATTTTATATAGAACCAAAGAGCTAGGAAAGGGTTTATAATTGCTTCATAACCTAAGGGGTTTATTTGAAAAGATACCTTGTTGCAGTGTCAGTTTGTCAAATGAGTTTACCAGTGTGACAAAAGTCTTGTAGGACATTCTACCTTCAGTCACATTCTTAAATTGATAACTCTACATGTGTACTCAAGTGAATGCCTGGTGCAAATTGCTGTGTCACATTTTGGTTTAAAACACAAGTATAAGCAGGAGTCATTGTCAATTAACTCTGCCTCTAAGTTTCTTTAAATGTAAATGTAATCTCTGGGTTATGTCCCTATTTAGGAGTTTAGGAATAAGTCAGAAGACAATTTTAAAACTGTACTGATGATCTTCTGATAATTTACATATTAGGTTAGGGAAAAAAAGGCAGAGTTCAACTCAGCAATGGAACTAGGTGTCTCCAAGGGAACTATTACAGTAGAGGGTGGGAATCCATGTCCAGGAAGGAAATATGTCACAGAGACACTTGATGTCATGGTCGACCATCGACTAAAATAATTTATTTTGGGCAAATTTGTCTGATGAGATTGGTGCATGGATTATCAGGGAGATCTCAGGAGAGAGAGAGAGAATGGCCATTCTGCACAGCATGACATTAGTGCACACTGATGTCTGCCTTTCTGCCTTCTTCCCTGAAGAACTGAAGAGGGCTCTAGAAGATCCTGAACTAGCACCTTGTAAGCCTTGGAAAAGCTGTATTGTGTTTTGTTGCTCCCCTTTTGACCATTACCTGCAATCTGTCCAGACAGAGTGCAACAAGAGTGATGAAGCAAGCAAGGGAGCTGGGCTTGAACCAAATAATAAGCAAAGAATAAGAGAGTTTAATAGCAAGCAGCAGGAGATCTCAGTGGTATTTTCAAAGAGCAACATTAATAACTTAATGCTGTAAATACTCATGAATGAGAGAGGTTATTTATTGAGCTGAAAGTGGAAGTTTTAGGATGATTGAAAAGTACTTGAATAGGTAGCAGATGGAGAGTCTTCTTTAGCCTTAGTGTGACTTCCTGACAGAGCTATTAGTCTATACATTAGTTTATCTTCTCAGAGAAACAGTGAGAAATACTGAGTTGCTATTTTGGTATTACATGGAGAATACCACTAGAAAGTGCTCTAAAGGAAATTCCTGTTTTGTCAGAAAGATGTCTTAGCTGATCTGGAATTGATTTCCCATCAGGAATTCTATAAGCATTTTCTATAATTTTCTTCTCTTCTGCAAGATAACAACAGGATTCAGGAGAAAAATCACCCCTGCAGGTACCTTAGTGTTTTTGTTTTTTTTCCCTGTAAGATAGTGAAAGAAATGGAATTACCTTTTCAGTGCTGGAGGTTTCTTATTTTACTGAAAAAGAGATGGAGTTGTGCTGTGGTGTTAAAAGATCCCATAATTTTCCTATGACAGTTGAGTATGTCATACTGTTTCTTCCTGATCATTTTACATTTCTTAATTACAGACTTAGCTTAAAATAATGGACCTCCTTCCTCTCCATCTTACATTTCTTTTCCCTTAGACAATTGAATTTTGCTGATGAAGATAGAGAAATCATGGCGGTGAAAAGTAGTAGTTATTATTTTTTCATACTGATATTTACGTAAGACAAAAATTACGTGCAAATACGTGTGGGAGGACATGATGTGGGATTATCAGAAGCATCTTAGTGACTATGTGCACTAGATTTTCAATTCAAGTGAAGAAATTGAATAAATGAGAAAGAAAAATAATCGAGATATAAAGTAAGAGCATAATCTGGACCAGAGGCTGCTATTGTGAATCCTCTTCTGTTCTGCCGTAGGCAGAAATTCTTTGCTCTGATGAAATGAATTAATGGGGACCTGTTTCTGTGGGTGTATATGAATGAATTCTCCGTCTATCACTGAGACTAGGGTCTTCTCAAGTATACTTGGTCAGTGAACTCAGCTGTAATGACTGCCCTTCCTTCCTCTCAGATGTCCAGTTAGGTAAGTGGCATCTTCCCAGGATAGGTGAACACAGTTGTTACACACATTAGAATGAACTCCTGCAGTTTTTTGCCAAATTGAGTAGGGTGTTACTGTTGTTTTGTATCTTATTTGTCTGGGTCATCACCAATGGCAGTGGAGATATTTTCCACAATGGGAGAGTAAATTCATGTTCCAAGTATCTTAGGGCTCCATTGCTGGTAATCTGCCACTGAATTTTGTGTTCATGAAAAGCAAGAAGAACATCCCAAAGGTGCTTGCAGGGATTGGGGGTGGGGTGTGACTGCGTCAAATATTTTCTTTAAGTTTTATTTGTATCAGGAAAAATGTGTCTAGGAGAACTTCTGCTATAACTGTACTATGTTTGTGTGTCCCATGGTACTCAGGCTATTTCCAAAGTATACAAGCAGCTTGGAGTGTGTGAGGAGACGAGTGGGTGGAACAGACTTTACAGAAAACCCTGGGGGAAGTAAATACTGAAGCTGCAGCAGTGCTAAGTGAAGATCAGGAGATAGAGAACTGAGAATATCTCAAAAGACACAGAGCATAAATTGGGAGGAGCAGACTTCAGTTGTCAAAAGCCCTTTATATAGTACAATTTCTTTTAATAAAATGAAATAGGTTTGTTAGCAATATATGATTGTTTCTTAGCATGGATTTTTCATAAGGCAACACTTTCATAGGGCTGGCTAAACTTTGGCCACATAATTCCCATTCTTTTTGAGGATTTCATCCTGTTATTGAAGATACCTTGCTTATCAGGGCAGTGCTTGTGTCTTTTATGCAGTGCAAAATGAACTTTTCCAATATTAATATCCCTAAATATTTGGAAACAGGGGCAGGAAAAAAATACAGTGTTTGACAATTGAACTGTGGGGACCCCAAATCTGTCATCAGTATACAGCATGTGTCTGTGCAGCATGATGCTGTTCTGTTCTAAAATTACACTTCCTTGGAACCCCTTGAGTGACTGTCATTAGTAACATAATAAAAGATGGAAGGATGCAGCATTTTCATGCTATGAAACATTTCACAGCATTGTATTCACTGTGTGATGCATTGTCATATATGCTAAAAATGAAAATTGTTATAGCCATTCAAAATCAGACCAGATATTGCTGAAAAGCTATATGTGATTGTGAGTGAAATGTATTAACATATGTTCAAGTTTGAGGGTTTTTTCTTTTTATAGATACTGATGCAAGTTTTTGTAATATTATTGTTCAAATTAGCTCTGCTGAAAATATCTTAGATGTTATCAATGACATGTCTGTACTTCCATTTCTCAACTGCAATTCATGTGAATAAAATTCCTGTCCCCTCTGACATGATTGGACATTTTTATATTGTTGAACTCATAACCCAAATGGCTGAGGTTTGAAAGCAATTTATTTTGCATCTTGTGGCCTGTGAACACCTTTTGACAACAAATATGTTTGTTTTTCCAACTTGTTTATGATTTCTAGAAAAGACCAGGGATAATTTTAGATACAAACTACTGCATGCTTAGTTTGGGACTTGTGTATTTTCACTTGCACAGGTTAAATAAATAAAATAGCTGTTGTTGGTATTAATTGTTCTGGAGACATCAGGATGGTACTGCACCAATGCATTGCAACAAAGGTGAGAGGGATGTAGCAGGACTTTGTTATATGTGTGCTCATGCTCCATAATATGGGATCAGAGTTTTGTATAGCAACATCAAACACATCCCTTCTTCTTTTTATTTTGTTATAGCTGTTGTCTCCTCTTCTGGATCACATGAAGAAGACTCTTCCCCACCAAATCCAACTCAGAAGTTCTCCCTGATAAAAAATAGGATGATTTCATTTCATCAGCCTTCTAAATCAGGTACCCTAAGTCCTCTTCCTTACATCTCCTTATTTCCCCCTCAGAATCTAGGTGTAAGATAGATGCTGGCAGTCACAAGTATCTCTTACCAGAAAGCTGTGACACTGTGTTTCTGACTGGAACTAGAGCAATGACTCAGAAAGGCCAGTGTAAACTTAAGGGAATTCCTTATTTTTTTATTAAAAAAAAAAAAACAAACAAAAAAGCCCAAACCCAAAATATAACAAGCAAACCGAATCGCAAAGAACCACAAACAACCCTCCACAAAAGAAACTTACTGCCTCCTCCCTCAATAAAAAAACAAAAAACCCAAACAAATGAAACAAATAAAAAAACCCCAATGCATCAGGAAAAGGGAAAAGAAAGAAAAAGGAGAGAAAAATAAAATAATTTCCAGTAGCACACTGAAATTCACCAGATTTGGGGTTGGGAGATCTTGAAATAAAAAACTAATTAGTGGAGCTGCTTTTCCACTACTATAGAATGAGCTATCTTTTTTGATACTGAATTAAGCTTTTTTCCAAATGGAATTTTAATTTCAGGGCATTGTGAAAACCAAGTGAGGAGTGAGGTTTTCTGACATGTGTTCACTACCTCTTGTCCTGTCAGGGGACACTAGTGAGATTGCCTAGCTTCCTCTTCCTTCCCTTTCATCAAAGTGTTTGTACATATTGATAAAATCACATACTCTGACCATGCTCTTCTACAGACTGAACAGTCCCAACTGTGCCAGCCTCTCCTCTTATGAAAGATGCTCCAGTCCCTCAGTCATCTTTGTGGAGCTGTGCTGGATTTGTTCCTGCAGGTCTGTATGTCTCTTGCACTGAGGAGCCCAGAGCTGAGCCCAGAACTGCAGCTGTGGTCTCACCAGTGCTGAAGAGAGAGGAAGCATCACCTCTCTTGATCTACTGGCCATGCTCTTCCTAGTGCAGCCCAGAAAGCTCTTGGCTGCCTTTGTTCTAAGGTGCACTGCTTGCTCACAGGGAGCTTGTTCACCATGCTCCCAAAGTCCTTCTCTTTGCTTTCCAGCCCCCAGCACTGGTGTCTGGGGTTACACCCCAAGGTTCAGGACTTGGCTTTTCCTTCAGGGGGTTCCTACGTGGCCAAACCCCAGCCTATTGGGGCTGCTCTGCATGGCAGCACAGCCCTGTGCTGTGTAAGCTGCTCCTCTCTTTTGTCACCTCTGTGAACTTGTTGAAGGTGCACTCTGTCTCCCTGTTCTGGTTGTTAATGAAGATGCTAAACAGTAAAGAAAGGCCTCTGGGCATTAGAAAAGCCACACATTCTTCCCAGGAGGTGGCAAGGTGATGTAGCCTTGCCAGAAGAATGTTTCTTACAGTAACATCTTCCAGATGGTATCTAATTCTTTAAAGTCCTTTCTTGCATACCCTAGACTGTCCATGGGCTTTTTTTGATCTAATCTTCTTTGGAACATTTTTGTAATATCTTAAAATATTTCCTTTGTTGATTGTAGTAATACAGATATATTTCTCTATTATACCTTTTTTTCTTCTAATTTGTTGTATTTTTCCTTTTTGCTGACTTGTACTTGAGGTTCTCCACATTCATAAGCAAAGATAGATATGAAACACCTGTAAGGTGGTATGTGGTGACTCTAGAGGTTTCAGCTTTTATTGTTCTCTTTCGCTGTTACCACGAGTGTACCCAGTTCTCTTACTCTGTGATTTGTGCTAAAAACCAGCTTATTGTTGATCCATCACAATGCAATGCATATAATCTCTTCCCAGAAAAAAACAGTCTTTTTTTTACTGAATGTCAAAAACTTTCCTCTTTCAGACTCTTCCAGATATTCAGATTTCTTTGGCCTCAGGTTGTGGCAGACAGGCCTTATAAAGCCTGGAGAGCTGGGAGTTAGGTGCTTTTCCAGGGGAAAGTTGTGTTCACCTGGTTCAGCTGTGAATCACCTTGTCACATGTGACACACTCAAAGGACTGTCTGCATTGGTAGAGTCCTTGCCACTGCAAGCTGAGGTATCAGTAAGGTTTGATGAAATTATTTTGCTACAAATAATAGTTTCAAGTTACTGTCTATTTGAAAAAGGAAATTTTTCATTTCCTGATCTTTCATTTGGGTCTCTTTTTCTGTTATTCTCTTGTGAGAGAAATTGCTTTCTGGGTTGTAGCACCAACTAAAAAAAATCTGATAAATATATTACTTCTACTGACAGTAAGTCAATGAATACTGAGTTAACCTGTCAAACTTCAACAAATTAGAAACAGCACAGCAGGTCTGGATCAGGACTCTTCTTTGTCTCAACACAGCTATGGAGTTTCTGAGCTATTGATATCCCTTAACTTATTTTACTGGATCATCAAATCATAGCCCAGAGCTGCGCACAAACATTTTTCCCTAGATCCTACAGAGCCAGGAAAGTGGTTGGTGTCATCATTCCTGTGTGCTGCTGGTATCTGGCGTTGCATACACACATACACAATTTGCCAGTTCATCTGCTTGTGGCTTCCATGTAAAAACGATGTGCTGAACACTGCCCAGGCCTTTCCTAAGATGCATGCATTTGATGAATTGGGCTAAGAAGATTTTTGGATGGTTGGCCCAGGTGTCAGTTTGAGAGAGGCAGAAAACTCCAGTTTGAGCAGACCATAAAGAGCTGGGGAGCGTCCAAAGCAAGGGAGGAGGAGAAGTGTTTGGGTGGGAGACCAGAGCCTGCGCCAACCCAAAGTTATGTGCAACTCTGTAACATCTGTGTTTATCTTACCCCTGCTCACTGGATACTGTTTTATAAAAATGAAGTTAGAATTGACTTCAATAATTTGGATAAAGTCTGCTTTTGCAGTCACATTCAAAAGATGCTTCTATTTCTCCTTTGTCTGAACGTTTAGTTGAAGTATAGGCAATCTTCTGGAGACTCTAATGCTTTCATTTTTGCCCCACCTGTGCAGCCACACTTCCTTGTTGTATCCCTGACCTTAATTCTGTCCTTCCTACCTGCCTGTTCTCCTCCACAGGAATAGGGCTACCAAAGGGATAACTTTGTGTCATTCATGTTTGCAAGGTTCGAATGTCCTCTGAACATCACGATCCTAAATATAAATGTTTAGTCTCTTAATATTTCTTACTTGGCTTGGGGACACTCCAGTTATTACTGTAATATTATTATTACTGCTGAAAATAAATATCACACAAATTAATATCAGCTCTATTCAGCTCCACTCTGTGTGGGAGAGCTTTGTGCAGCTAACATCTCTTCAGGGAGTTTATATTAGATTGATGAGAGAACAGTGAATTACTTCTTGTCTGGTTTATAATATGCTGATTATGAAAAATTCTGGCCAAGATGACCTAATGTTTTTAGTACTGCAAGCAAACTCTGGAGTTTGTTAAGAAGGTATTCTTATCCTTTTTATCCTTTAAAAAGATAAAAAAATATGTAAAGCTTGCATCACTCATCTGTTTTGCTTAAGACTCTGTCCAGTTCTTTCTATTGCTAAGAGGGTGTTGCCCTTAGAGTATCAGTTCTTTCTGACAAAATGCTAAATCCATACAGTTTCAATATCCCTGTTGATATTATTGGTATTATTCTCATTAGGGAATTTGAGTACTTGTGGTCTAGACCTTCCACTGATATAAATTCATTGCTGATACCAGTGAGAGGAATTTGACTTACATTCTGCCAAGAATTTGCAGGTTAGATTTTCATTCTTACATATTCCTTGACCTGCTCTGGGAGAGATTCTCTTGCTATTGCTGAAGGCAAAGTTTCTTTTTTCTCTTTGATTCTTCCATTTATTGGGAGATATAACCCCCATACCCTGTACATTTGGTCACTCAAGTGCCCCTTGAGCCAGGATAGGCCTCACTGAAACTTTTGGTTTCTCACAACAGAAGTCTCTTGTATCATCGGCTCAAGCTGTTCCTGGGTGACGTCCACAGACAGTTTTGGAAAACCAGACTGGGTGCTATCTTCCACTGATGTCCTGGCATCCCAGGAGAGGCAGCAGATGCTCATGGAGAGCAGTTCCTCCCATGGAGCTGTTGAAGGTAGGCAGAGCTGTTGTTCCCCTGGAATGGATGTCTGCTTTCACCCAGCTCTGGCTGCAGCAGGAGTCAGCAGGCTGGGGCCTCAGGTCCATGTCCTTGAAAGTTCCACCATGTGCTGGTTCTGGTGCAGAGCTCCCAAAGGCACAGCCAGTGCCCAAGAGCCAGCAAGAACCAAGCAATTCATGTGTGTTGCCTCGGATGTGTATGGATATACCCTCTAAACAGCTGGCCCCTTTATATACTCATTTTCTATCTACTCATTTTGGGATAAGCTACTTTTACTTACAGAGACTGGATTTTTCTTAGGAAACTCAATCCTATACAAGCCAGAGCTGGCTCCACATGTCTGCTATCTGACTGGCAAAGTCTTAGACTTTTGTTTTGTTGGACATGTCTTCATGCTTTTTTTAGTTTCTACCCTTCTCATTTCTTCTGTAATTTCTTTACTTAAACCCTTAATTTTTATTTTATTCTCTATTTTTTTGGTTTTGTACATAGTTCCTCCTTTATTCTCATGACTCCTTTCTTCAAACTCCTCCATTTTCCTCTTATTATCTCTCTTCCATCCATGCTGTAGTCTCTTGTTTTGTTGGGGTTTTCTTTCTCTTCGCAGGGGATATTTTCCTCCTGAATACCAGTAGACTCCCAGATAGATGTGAGTTCAGCCTGCAAAGCCCCATCTTGCCTGCGAGTTCAGATTCTTGCTTGCTGGAACTGGCCATATGTTCACAGGATGCTGTTCCTCTCCTCCAGAGATTCACAGTTGAAATCAAATATGTGGAGACAAACAAAAATACAATAACTTCTCTGAGAGCTGGCCATGAGGAGAATGCCAGGTAAGACTAACAGCTTTCTACTGTTAAGCTTTTGAATTGCAAGGTAGAGTGGAATTTCTCCAGGCTGCTGTTTATCAGAGTCTTTTGCCTTCTTGAGATCATTGCTGCTATTACAGCAGAAAATAAAGGTATGACTGTCAGGACTGAAGCACACAGCCTCCTGACAGGATGCCTGGAACAGACACAGGTTTTGTGTGTCCCCTTTGCAAAGACCACACTATCTCAGATCTCACTCTTCTTCATGTTTAGAAGGGTGAAGAGTGATTAATTTTTTCACTGCATATAGGACTGCAGCTGTAAAATACATTCAGTCCAAAAATGGCCTTGGTTAAATGACTATGGATTCAGTGGGTCCTATCAATGCTACAAGGGTCACAGTTTTCATTTTGAGGTGGGGTTAATTTTGCCTGTTTAATTGTTTCCTCCTTTCTAGTAGCTTCAGGAGCATCCACTTCTGCTCCATTTGTAGAGTTCAGGGAGGAAAAAAACTGAGATAAGAAGTCATGAAGGAAAACAAAAGAAGGTGTAACAACACCACATCTTGTCCTGTATTCCCTTTGATCCTGCCAAAGTTTTACTTTTTCATTCCTGTGTATAGCAGAATGCAGTAAGGAAGAGTAATGGGTAAAGGGAACAAATCACAACAGGAAAAGAAAGAGAAAAATCCACGTGTCGTCTGATTTTGCCATTTTCCATGTGCTTGTTTTTCCTTTGCTGTGGTCCAACTTGTAAGGACCTGGGTCAGACACATAACAGAGTTTTTTATTTCCATCACCTGACTGACTCCCAGGGAGAACTTAAGAAATGGATCCCAGTTCTTGTTTTCTTTGAATTCTTTGGCACTCTACAGGCTGCCATGGAGATCTGTAGCGAGGAGTCCCTGTCAGCCAAAGACAGCAGAGTTTGACTAAAAAAACATTTTTTTTTCCTTTCAGATCTCTCTCTCTTTCTCATTTTCAGCTGTTGCTCAGTTCCTTCCTGGCTATTCCTTCCCCATCTTCTTGCCAATTTCAGTGAGAATCTGTTGCATTTTCTGGGATTAATTTCTAATATCCTTTTTTTTTTTTTTTTACCTACTGAAAGCTGCCCTTGCTGCTTTTTGAGTATTTGACAGGCCTCTGTAACTGCAGATCCATTCTGCTGTGTAAATTAATAAAACACCCTTTTGCTACACCTTACTGGTCAGACCAGGCTTTGCTGGTAATCACTGCAGCATCTCTGGAAGGGATCATAGATGTTGTTTTGCTACTTACTTTAAAACAATTCTATGTGAAGTCAAGATTATCATCTCTCTAAAAGTGATGGCATTTAGATTTATTAGAATGAAGTTAGCTTCATTGGAAGATGGCACAGGTATTACTTTTTCTTACTGAATTAAATAAAGCACTGGTAAGCTCAGGGAGTTTACTCTTGAGATTTTAAAAAGGGGAGGAGACCAAGTCCTGTTTGAAATCAAGATAGAAAGGAGGATAGAAAAGAGAGAAAACAAAGTTTGGAACCATCAAATACCCTTCCTTTCCCCCCTCATTACAGGGAAACTCTAAAATCTCAGTGCAATTAAAAAAAACCCAAACCTGACCATGCAGGCAGAACAGAATTTATTTCTTACACAGTTATTGACCTTAGCTTCTTGCTAGGCAGTTAGCCTGAAATGAACATTCTCTTCATGATTAAGATTTTAACAACGTTGGTTGTTAAGGAGAGACCACCTTGAAATGTTCCCACTTTACAGGGACTTTCCACAGGGAGTAGGAATTCTACAAGCTTTTCTGTCTTAACCAAACACTGCTGCACTATTAGGAGCAGAACAAGGAGGACATTGAGCAGATGACCTTGAGATAGATCCCTATGTATAGTACCTAGTGTAACCAGTGAAAATTACTACCAAAGGATTGTCTTCAGATCAGAGTAGAAACTTGGACATAGAAAGAATGTTAGCTGGCACTTTTTTCAGATAATCAGACACTCCAGGAAATCCTGATTCTGTCCCTTTTGTCAGTCTCAATTCCATGACCAAGCTATACTTCATCATAAACTTCAGCTGCACTGGACTACTTCAGTGAACTCTCCTCTTTCTGGACCTAGAAATATTCTCCTGATGGTGTTTTCTCCTTCAGGATCCACCAGCTACACAGAGTTCCCAAAAGCTTAGATATATGTCACATTAGGAGAAACTTTCTGTCCTGCTCACCTCACTAGCTAGTTGGATTTATCATTTAATTGGTAGTATTGAAGCTGCCATTACTTTTTCACACGTAAGCCTTAATGAAAGAATAAAGAAACAGATGGACTTTTGGTACCACGATCTCTGAACAAGTAGGACAAAGTCACAAGGTCACAACGTTTATTTTTAAATACCACACCTATAGATCATGGGTATTCTGAGTTATTCCCATTAGAAGCAGAACTGCTGAGGGAGTGAGGTGTTTATGATTCTAGGTATTTACAAAAAATATATAAATTATGATTTCTTATTTTGTCAGTAAAGATCAAACAACAGGATCCTCTAGCCTTCTTGCAAGGCCAAGCCTTCTTTGTCTGGCACTTAACTCAGAAAACTGTTTTTACTTTCTCAGGTTTATGGTTATGGTGTTTATTCAGGTCATGTCTAATATAGTTTTTACCTTTTTTATTAAACTTTTTTCCTTAAATGTTTTTGCTATTTTTTTTTATCCCACCTTTTCATCTTTACCATACAGACCAGAATCAGCCACAACTGAAAATTCTTCAGTCCTGTGTAGTTTTTGAGTGTTTTCACATGCTTGTGTTTGTTGTGGACCACAGTTATTTCAGTGCTCTCAGCCAAAACTGTTTCAGTAAGAACCTTGTTTCTTTCAAGGCTAAGTACTCACACTTCACTGAAAATAAAAAAAGCAACATTTGGGGCCAGGATAATATTTTCACTTTCTGTAGTCAATAAGCCTAGCTTATTTTGTTCCGTTTTCATTCTGGAATGGCCACTGTGGTCTTGGTAGATCAGAAAACAAAAAGTTCATGGCCATGTGCGCATATGGGTTTTCAGTTAGCCAACCTAACAAAGCTGTTTATTGCTTAGTTTTTTGTGTCTTCTCCCCTTTTTTTTTGGAAGAGTGATGGTGATAAAATGCTCTACTACCTCCTGAGACACTTGAAAAAACTTGCCATCTTTGACACTTCTGTTCTATGAATGTGGTGGTTTTTATCCACAAAAGTTATTTAATTTCTCCTACTGTACAGATGACAAAAAAGTAGCCTGGTAAGTGTTCTCAGATAACGTCTAAATGTGTGCTGACACCAATGAGCAGAGCCATTTTGATGAGAAAAGTGTATCTAGAAAGGCTGAGGCTGTCCAGCTGCTATATAAGACTATGAATTTTAGAGCACTAAGCGGGGAGTATGATTCAGTTAGTGCATCTTGTGCCTCTCTTGAAATTGCACCCAAAAATACACTGTCAAAGAATAACTTCTAAGAGTTTGGTGAAGGCAGAAGTAGTAGTCATGTATTTTTCTCTCTCTATTTCATTTTAAGTCAGTGGTTAGCACTGGATGTTTGTGAGGATTTTGCAGCTTCCTGAGTGTATAAAAGTAATGCAAAACTTCCAATATTATGTTCAGTGGTTGAGTTTAGAAGCATCTAGCATACACAGCTTTGTGCAAAGACCAGTGCAGTGGGTTCCCCTAATTTAGAAAATGTTTCAAGCTTTCATGTTCTGCTTTACTGCATTTTTCAGTCCTAATGAAGAAATAGTTATTCTTTCTTAAAGTTAACCATCAGTTTGTTGGATATGAAAAATCACATCACAGAGAGGATTGGTAAGAAGAGGGTGGAACACATCTGTTCAGCAAAGATTGAAAGTCTAGAAACCCAAAGTGAACACTACAAAAGAAAATTTAGAATTAAAAGTTTTCAGGGTGAATCTTGAATTCTTTTGCCTTAAGCATTAGATAGCCTACAACTCCAAACTTTCTATCCATGCAAATTTCTCAAAATTGTGTCAGACCCTGATCATTCTTCCATGCACACAGATGAATTTTAACATCTCTTTCTAGAAGAGTAATATTGCCTTGATATTTGAGATACAGTTTGACATAAAATCAATAGTAAAATTGTTGCCAAGCTTGCCTTTTTTTGGAAGCCTGCTGCAATGATTTGTCTTCTGCTGGGTCAACAATGGGCTTCGCTCCTGATTCCATTAAGAAAATTATATTGGCTCTAACTAACTTCTGTTTCAATGGTGGGACCTAGCAAAGGAGGTGTAATTATTTACAGTATTAGAAATCTTGCTGCAGTGGGACCTAAGAGGTGAGGCATTCTCTGAAAGGGAATACCTTGATGATGCAGAGACTTCATACACAAAAGCACTCTATGTGATGAAAAGCCGCTTTTCATTTTGGCAGTCTTTGGATGCTAGATAGCTTTCTCTGCAGTGTTATAAGTGGAGAAAAATTCAGTACCAGAGATATTTCAGTGCAGAACTGGGTTGGGTTGTTTTGTGGGACCTTAGTGCTCTGCCTCAGAAGAGCTGCCAATTAACAGAATTAGTGGCTCAAGATGGTGGCCTTGTTCTTCTACCAGATACTACAGTTCTCCCAGCAGAGATGGCAGAATGGACAGTGTGTCTTCTTAAGTCATGGCATTTCAGAGCTTGGTTTACTCACTTAGATGATTAGTAGTTTTATTTTAATACACCGGTCTATAAGCAGCAAGTTCCAAAGCATCTGGCTCATAAAGCATATAGGATTAAGGTGTAGCAGCTGAACTAATCATTGATTTCAGCTCTGGGGCTCTTTAGTTGCTACTGCTAAATGTACCACTGGCTGTGAATCAGAGGCTGTGTGCCACAGGTTCCTGCACTCCGTGTTGTGTTAACACTGGCAATACTGTGATGTCTCGGCTGGAGGGTGAGCTGTAACTTGGCAGAGGTACTAGAACTCTGCCTCAGTGCTTGACAGGTCTAGTGTGCCTAATAGCTAAATTCAGAAGATTTAAAGCTTGTCCTTACCTTTATTGGCTCATTGAACCAATCTGATTGTGGCCCATTCATTCCTGGGGTCAACAGGATGCAGTGGGGTGATGAACAAAGCTGTGTCATGTAGCAGAAGTGACTCAATTCTGGGTCAGTGCTGGCTGGTCTTGGATGTTGTCCCACAGTGTGGCAGGGGGGATATATGTATAAAAATATTTGTGAGATATATTTATAGGTGCTGGATGTTCCTGAAGCTGTGCTGTAATACAAAATGAAAGCACAGTGGTTGTTCTTGCATGTTGGGATGTAGAGATGGTAGAGACGCTGCTGCAATTCAGGGCTGTACGTTTCTGAAGATGAATTAAATTATAATGAACTATTGAATACATTATGAAAGCACAGGAAATAGAGGAAATAGGGTCATCTTTGTAAGAGGAACTCAGTTTCATATGAGTTCAGGATATCTGTGGGTATTCATGTGTGTGTAAATTGTGAAAGTGAAAGGTGGGTGGATGCCATAGAAGGGACAGTAAGGACTTATCCAGACAAAGTTAAATAATTGGCTTATGGAGGGAAGAATGCAAGAGAGGGTGATAAAAAATTTAAGTTGCTTTGGATTGTTTTGCAAGTTGCAAATACAGTTCTGTGATTTTTATAATGAGTTCAGAAGAGATGTGTTTGTAATCTGGGTGTTGCCTTCTAAGGTATTTCTAGTGCAGGACAAGGGTTACACGACCACTTCATGGCAGCTGAAGGCATTTCCTAAATGAAAAAATAATACTAGGAGCACAGCTGATCAACATGTCTTAACACTGTGTCCTGGCCTTCTTATTATTCCATTGGCACTGGCTTAGGTCACTTGTCCAGAATGGCCTCAGTAACATCAGCCGTGTGTAGAATGTGGGTAAAATTATCTCTATCTGATACTATTTTCAGAAAAGAGCTAAGAGCAAGAATTCTTTTCTTATTAGCCTTGGTCCAATACATTTACAAAATAATCACACATATATTTAACTGTATTTTGCTGTCTTGTTGACATAAGATGTAAGAACAGTTTTTGGAAACAAAAAGAAAGTAAAAATATTTTAAAGAATTCTGCTGTATTTTTTAAGTGGCACCTGGATACCATGACTACCAAGACTTAATTTGAGTGAGGTACCTCAAAAATTCCCTTTTGGTATTTCTCTCTAGCTTTTGATGTCTGACAACCATCTTTAAAATTAGGGTGTATGGGACCATTTGTCTTTCTCCAAACTGCTTTTCAGAAGTGCTGCACAATTGAGAAACTTTTGCAGTCTAGATTTGGAGGTTATGGCATTTGCTCTGTAGTGAAATGTAAATGGCACGAGTAATCTGCATTTCCTGGAACAGCACTTCCCTTCTATCCCTTGCTTTGTGGGTGCTCTGTAGTTTGCTAGTGTGGAAAATCAGATAGACAACACACAGATAAAGGTTTTCATTCTTGACACAACCAAGAAACATCCAGGATCAGGCATTTACTTCCAGAACACACAGTGTCAGTATTGGCTCGAGGAGATCCAGAGACTTGTGCAGTTGCTTGGTTGACCTGTACTTTCAAGAGCAAACAGAACACAACCATGGATGTGGAAAGCACATATTGGGGTAGCATGTCCAAAATTGGTGATAATTTAAGACCCTTTTAAGAATCATTGGGAATGGTTGGATCTCTTTGTCATTAGCAATAGGTTCTGCAGAACAGATAATCTTACATGAGCTTGCTGGGCTGATCCTCACTTGTTTTATATTAACACCCATTTGTTATCTTGCTATTTGAATTCACTGATCATTCCCCATGTGGATACTATTGCTTCTCTTTAGTATGGTGCAGAATCTTAATGCTAGAGACTCCATGGATTCCGATGTGCTGTGTGCATGTCTGATAACATTCTGTTGTCCTCTAGGATGAAATGGAAATACCTGGTGGCCCAGATTGGACGAATAGAAAGACCTTTCATAATCACCCTGGTGTATTCAAACTGTGGAGTACAGGAGGTTGGAGTACTGGCAGTGGGCTCCTTGCAGCTCAGGAATTGCTTTCATGGTATGGTGCAACACAGACAGGTTTGGAATAACCAAATGCATCCTCACCAGAATGGATGAGGGTGATGAGGGATAGGATAGGATTTAGAAGAAATATGAGTAACTCAGAATTTTAGAACTAATTTAAGTGATCCTCTCTGCTTTTCAGATTTGTTTTGCTCGATCTTTGTATGGGAAAAACACCAAAACCAACTGGACTTATGCTTGAATCCAACAACAAGGGTGAAAAAAGTCTTTACCAAGATTATTTTAGCATTTAGTATTTTTTTCTCTTAAATAATCAAGAACAACAGTCTACCCTGTGTAAACAAAGCCTTTTCCATGCTTGGGTTTTAGGTAATAAATCTATGAAGAAAATAAACATTTATCTGCCTCCAATGGGGTCTGTTTGCTACTGCCAGGCTGAGAATTTCTATGTAAAATGAAAATAATTGGAATGCAACTATTTTCTCTAAAGTACTGAGTGCTCAGCCAAGACCTTAGTTTTGCCTGGAGCTTACAGTTTTGTTCTGAATGTCATGCAAATGATCCTCAGTGACAGTGCAGAACCTTGCTAATGTCATTTAGTCTTCTTGGAAGTGCAAGAGTCTGTCAGCACAGGCAGTCTTCAGGTTGGGGACATAATTATCTTCAGTTCCTGAATTTCATTAATTAATATGTTATTGTTTCCTTTTTGTAGACTCTGTAGGAATAGCTTGGAATGTCATGTAAAAAGAAAACACTATTGTGAGCATGGTTTTGATCATATTAGAGATTTAATTGTAGTCATTATTCTTTTTATTTAACTTACTGTATTTTTAATGTAATATTTTTTCAACAGTCCTAGAGTTCTGAGGGGATGCATACAGCCTATAGCACTGGACTCTCAGTCTCTATATAACCTGGTGCATGTGTCTGGCAAAAAACAGTGTCATGAAAAAATACTATTTCAGAGTGTACACCTAGGTTTCTGCAGAGGTGTTCTTCCCTCTTTCTCCTGCAATTGGTTCCCTAACTTCTGCAATTTTTCCAAAGTAGTAACAATCCCAATGAAACTTCTGTGCAAAGCTTTGCTAAAGGTCCATAATAGGCCTGGACATGAATGCATCTGTGGGGCAGCCTGGGTGCCTTAAGGGTAATGCTCATGGGAAATATCAGAATTAAAAATCATGTTCAGCCTGGTTGATGGGTACCTGTACAGTCAGACAAATGCTCCCAGACTAGAACTGACTAGACTAGTTAGGGTGCATGAATAAAATTCGTGTACAGCAAGCCAACTTGCTGGGGAAGCAGCTACCTCATGGGCTGGATGCCAGCAGCTGGAAGCTGGCACAGAAATGAGTCAGCAGCCCAAGTGCTGGTTAAACTTGAGCCTCAGCAGGGCACAGCAGTGTCTATCAGGGCTGCAGATAAATGGGTGTCCCTGCCTCCAGCAGCAGGGTGCCATGCAGCTTGCCACAGCTGCCTGGCAGGTGCACAGTCATGTGTGCAGAACTGAGGAGCACATCACGGTAGGAAACTGCAAAGCCCTTCATTAACAAACCCCAAAAATTATCTAGAGATAGCACAAACACAGCAAAAGCAGTAGATGAGAAAGAAAAGAGCAATACATTTGGTCCAGGAATGTAATGCTGGATAGCAACCTACATGAAAAAAGCAGAGATTTATTGTACAAAAGACAAGGTCCTACATGTGAAAACAAATACACATGAAGGGTCATACACATTCTGTCAACTCACCTCTGGATTTAGTTCTCTCTTTTTTTCCCCCATTAGATAAAGAAAATCAAGATCTTTTTCTATATGACAAAGGCTCAACCTTCCCCTGCATTCATGGAAGCTGTGTCAGCCACCTACAGATCTGTGAGTTCATCAGTGACTGCCCTACCAAAGAAGAGGAAGGAGTGAGGTGTGGTGAGTATGTGGCATGACACTTCGTGGCAACCTTCATTCCATTAGAAGAAATAATTTAGAACAAAAAATGAGTTAAATTGATTCCATCTCAAGATTAATTCACTATTTTACCTTCTGAATTAATTTGGCCCATTTACATTAATTGAATACAAAGATTCTCTTTGAAAATTCACCCTATGTAGAATAAAATTCTTGGGGATTTTTATTGGTTTGGTTTGGTTTCTTAAGTGTTGCAGTAAGGAGTTCAGTGACCTTCCCTTCACAGTTACTGCTGCTTCAGAGAAAGGCAAAATCTATTTACATGTCTGCAGCTGGGTAAGAATATCCTTCTGGACCCAGATTTAAACTTTCCCTTCAGGGAAGGGTGATAATCATCTTTCCACTTTAATTACCAACAGTGTCATAAATCTGTCCTTCCAAGATCCCAGATCAGAGTTCTTGCACATTAGGACAGAGAAATCCCCTAACATTATATGTGGTGCCGATAAGCAATGCTTAGTTTTGTTACAATGATCTGTTGATTTGCCTTCCTTACAGTGTACACAAAACTCTGTGATGGTTGCAATTCCATATGTAGCAAGACCTTTACAAATATGTGGCAGTGATTTGGGATTCCTGAGATCATGGGGGCTGCAGTTTTGCCCAGTGTTTAGAGTAGGATAGCACAAAAAATTCTCAAATGTTTCCAGAAGCAAAGTGTTGGCTTTCTAATGGTGACTTTGGAAATAAACAAACAAGACCAATTTTGACAGTGTAGCATAGTTTGGGTAACTTGGACAACCACAATGGATTTTCACTTTTGTTATTGTTTGTGTTCTTCCATAATCAGATTGCTCCTATTTTCCTACTTTTTCTTTCCCTTGATTGTAGACAGTCTCCCAGAGGGTTCACACTGCTCTTTTGAAGAAGGTCTGTGTGGCTGGACACTGAATGAAAGTGCAGCATCTCCTTGGTCTATTCAGAGCTTTTCTGAAATGATTCAAGAGGACTCATTTGTAGGGTCTACTTTGCAAGCCACTGGTGGTAGGTTCTTCATTGTTCTCTCTCCCACTCTGGGTATGCATATACACAATAATCTTGAACTTAAGTTTATTTAATTTGGTTAAAACAATTTGGCATCATTGCCAAATGAACTTCATCAGTATTATTTATAACAACTTCAAATGTAGCTAAAACTAACTTTTGAACATGCCTCAAAACTATACTAAACAAGTTATGCAAAAAAGTTAACACAAAACTCTCAGAGACAAGGATCCTCCTTCACCTTTAAAAAATCATATAATGTATACTTCTTCCCTCCTCCTTCCTCTTATGAGCTATGCAGTTGCAGAGTACTTCAGCAGCAATATGATAACTGCTGCATCACACAGTAAAAATTTCCCAACAGAACTAGGCAGCTTGTAAAAACAAATCTTTTGAAGACCCTTGAGAGACTCTAGTGGGTTAGGAAGAGCATCACATATAAGAATATCCCAAGTGACTATACACATTCTGTGCCATAAAATGCCACAATAAAAAAAATGAGTCAAATAATTCCCAGAACTGTAGAACTGTCAGCTTGCTAAATAAGAGTGGGGGAGGCCAGACCCTCACCTGTTCAGGCTGAAAGTCAGAAGTGTTAGCACACACGAGTCTTGCCTCACAGCCCCCTGCTAAAATGAAGGGTTTCCATACAAGGGACCTGTTTGTCCCCTGAGAGCTTGTTTAAGCTCTCCCTGGGAACAAAAACTGCAAATAAACTCTTCCAGTCCAGAGTTTGTCTTAGTTTGTCTCAAGAGTCATTGATGCTAATGGTATATGAATTAGGAGGGTAGATTGGTGTGCACCTATGTATAGAAAGATCTTGAAAGGTATCTGAGGTTTATCCACTCACATTCCAAGAAAGATCTTGAAAGGTATCTGAGGTTTATCCACTCACATTCCAAGAAAGGGTTTGGAATGTTGGCTTTTGTGCTTCTGAAAACTACCAGAGTGTTTACTATAACTTCACCAACATAATTGCTCTCAAGCCATGCTTACACCTACATATGCTTAGATACTTACATTAATGATGTTAAATTGTTTCAAGTGATTGCACACAAGAGTAGGAGATCATTCTGTCTTTTTCACTTTTGTGTTCACAGGGCACTTCCTCTACCTGCGAGCAGACAGCACTCAGACAAGTGGTATGGCTAAGGCTCACAGTACCAGCTTGCCAGCCACTCTTGCCACTGAAGGCTACCAGGTGTGTCACTCTTAGCACCTTTTTGGAGTAAATCATCAGGCTGTAGGCACTATTTGCACAATTAGCCTGTTCTCCTGTCCCTCTGCACACTCTACACAACACTAGAAAGCAGAAGAGCTGGCTATACTTCCTAGCTGGCTACTTGTTCAGAACTGGAAAGGAGATGTGAGATGCATCCCCAGGAAGTGAAGGCAGAAGCCCCAAATCAGCTGCTCATTGTGGAAAACTCCCCAGCTGTACTAACTGTACCAGTTAGGAAGAGTTACTGCTCTGAGACGTGCCCAACAGCTAAATTGTGTGAGGCAGCCAAGGTTTGTAGAAAAGGGAGCTGTCTGGTTGGGCCATTGAGTCTTAGCATATCTGCTGCTGAGATTTTTCTCCATAAATTCTGCAATACTTGTGCAGGAGTTAATAAACTTTATTGTTTCACTGAGAACAGGACTGTGAAGTTAGAAGGCATTAGATTTTCCAGAAACAGATTAATATAATAAACTTTTGATCACATTCTTCAGGAATTTCAATAGGTTAATGCAACTTGGCCTTGATAAAATCAGACAACTTGCCTTGCAGCTCTGAGATTCTGGAATTAAAATTATTAAATAATATTATAGTCATAACACTTAGGAAAATTAAGCTGCAAGTTTGAGCTGGAGTGCAGTCTTGCTAGTGGAAAAAGAGAAAGCTTTGATGCCTCCTAATTAGAGCTGGGAAAACAAATACAGTGCTGGTGCCAGAAATGTTACTATGGCATTTCTATTTATTTATAAATACAGGTAAAATTTGCTGGGTACAAAATAAACAGCAAAATAAAATGTGATTTGAGATAGGTTCACAAAACCAGGAGAGGAGAAGCAGTAACTGTTGATTATTTTGTAGAGGCTACAGAAGATCTGGATCCATTCTCTCCTACACTAGCAAGGATTTGAGGCCGCATTGCAGGATCAAGGAACTTCTGTGGTTGTTTTTTGCAGAACATGTGTGTGCTCCCTTTCCTGCTGGTAGTGGAGCTCTCTGCAACATAAAGGGCAGCTGAGTATTCGAAGCAGTGGCAGAAATTGCAAATTTCTCTTGCTCTGTGGCAAAATTCAAGTGGTTGCTCCAAAGAAAGAGGAACAAGTCTTGCTTCAAAACATTCTTTGGCCTGGTGATTCTGTTCACTTGTCTTAGGGGTGCTACAATTCAGGTGGTGCCTATGAATTGCAGAAGGTAGATGGACTGAGGTTTCCTGCCTCTAGAGACAGTCCTTGTTTCACAGGTACTGGGGGCAGGACAGCTCTCCCCTCGAAGAAGGGAACGATGAGGAAACCAGTCCACTCACCCAGATGGTGTCAGAGGCTGTGGATATTGCCATCAGTGGTTGAAAAACAGCTGCCCAACAGGAGTGTCATTTTGGGTCTTCCCTGAGAAAAGTCTGTGCTAGTAATGGTGCTGAATCAAATACAGTCAGTGAGTAGGGGCTTAGTGATTTCTGTCATTAAAGAGCTTGATCCAAACTCCGAAGTTTGGTGTCTCAAATTCCCAGGGAGGAGAGAAGTGACTACCTTTCCCTTTGTCACTGATTACCATTCTTCTCTTCTTCCTCTGTTACAGATTCAATTTTCAGTGCATGTTTTTGGTAGCTACAATGGTACAGTCTCCTTCTCTCTCAGGGAAGAGATAAAGGGAGCTCCAATCACCTTGCCAATGTGGGAAAGGGCAGGGAGCTGGAGTGACCACTGGTTTCTCATCACCTTACCAATGCCAGTGCTTCAGAACCGGTAAGAGCTGTACTGTCAGCAGCCAGGGTTATCTATACAGTAAATTTTTCCTATCTTTATTGTGAAGTGTCACTTTCATTCCTTCCTCCTTTCAGGGCCGTTTAAAGTGACTCTGCTTGCTCAGGAAGTATTCTGTCATAAGTGCATATCTTTGTGCACATGCACAGCTTAGCTCAACACAAGCCCACACCATGTGACTGCACTTCTGTGCAGCCTCAAACACTACTTAGGTTTTGGGAACAGCAAGCATCTGTACTAAAAACCTTTTAGCAATCTGAGCAAGCCAGTGTACTCACAGGAGCAAAGTGCTCCCAGAAGGGAAACTGCTGCATTAGCATATCTGCACTTCGTATTCCCAGAGAAAAAAAACACTCAGGTGGTGATTCAAAGGGGTGGTAATCCCACAGTTTTGCCAATACACCTGTCTAGTTTAGGATAAATAACAGTGCAGCCTGGGCAGCTGGAGTTCCTTTGTTGCCACATTACTGATGCAATGATTTCAGAAAAAGACTGTTGCCCAAATGAGCCTTGCACCAAAGTATTCATGGGTTTAGGTGTGGAAATATAGTGCAACTTTGGTTTTCAAATGAAGTGAAATATTGAAGATTTAAGGAATTTCAATGCAATCAAATTTTATTTGGGCATTTCTCTTCCCTCACTTAGTGTCACTCAATCTCAAGCCATGCAGCTGGTGTTGATAGCTGGTTATTTTGACAACATAAACTCTTTTTTTCCAATTTGTCCAATCTGGTTGGTTTTTTTGCATATTCCCAAGGAGGGTCTGTTTCACATGAAACTTAAGAAAAAAGCCCCTCCAAGTCTATATAATGAGTATGATAAATGTTGCTCTACCTTCTTTCCAGTTTGATTTCCTGATTACCTTTGGTCTCAGTATTATCATGTGCTCACCATACACACCTGTGCCATGAATGATTCCTTTAGGGTACCATTGGTCTGTCTGCTAGCGCTGTATTTAATGTTCTTGCCTGACACAATCTGAAGCCCTGTGGATTAGCATCTATTTAGTTATGGTTATGTCATACAAAAGTATGCATATGTAAAGTATGCATATGTAAAGTATGGCCAGTGAATCAGTGCAGAACAGCTCTTTTCTCTGGGCACTCCACTGTGGACCTATCTTCAGCAGAGAACAAGGGGCTCTGCAGAAATATTTAAGACCTTCTGCCTCCTATGATATACAATCCCTTATGCTTGTTCCCTGAGGCCTCCAATTTCTGTATTGGCCCTTAATTCTGAAGCAAAATGGATCTTACATGGTAGAAAGGAATGGGCAGCATGACACCCTTTTTGAGCACTACCTAGAATGGCAGGAAAAAATATTGATATTCAAATGTTCAAATACTGTAATGTTTGAGAAAGTTGAGCACTTAGGCAAAATGAAAGATGTAGGTAGGTCATACATGTGTTTATTATTACAGTCTGCTTCAAGTAGTTCTATCTCATTTTCCCTCCTGTAATCTTCTTTGTATGACGTTTTCAAATTTAAAACTGACTGGCACAACAGTGATGATCACTGTGGGTAAGGATGGAGCTGTTCAGTCTAGAAGGCAGATCTGTACCACCTGTGGTAGCCAGGTGATTGGCAGAAGTAATAAGTTGCCATTTGCTACACTGATCTATTACAGACACAGAACAAGGACACACTTTGCTAGAGGGTGCTGCCAACTATTTCCCCAAGGGAGGAAACCCATGTCTTTGTGGTCCCAGGACACAGGCTCCATCCCAGTCCTCTTGTCTTATTTCCATGCTCTACTCTTTCTGTCCTGTCTTACCTGCTTCTGTGGGCACTTGGTGCCTTCCCTCCTTGTTTTCATATACCTGGTATTTCTTTTGCTCCAGCCTCCCATTTGGGAACCCATTTTATCTGTCTCATGTCTCTTCCCTTTCTGAACTCCTCCCTGCTTCTTGTTTCTACCTCTCTTCCAGGAGCTGCTGTCTCTGTATGTTGTTTTGGCTTTTTTTTATTATCAAGTCTGAATCCCTTTGCTGTACTTCCCTTCTCCTCCTAACTATGTCTTGTGTGCTTTCATTTCAATGATCCCAGACCTACAGTAAAGCTTTATTCCCAGAAGCTTTTATTCCTGTTTGACTGACTATTTAATTCTTTCTGTAGATCTTGGCCCAAACTCCCTGCACAGAAAGTCCAAGCCTCTCTTCTGTAAAATTCCCAGGGAGGTCCCATCCTCTCTCCAGGATGACACCTTGTTCACTCCAGATTCAGTTCAGGCAGCTTTTTATTCCTCCTGCTTGGTCAGAATCAGCAAAAGAAAGAAAGGCTGGAGAATAAAATGTTTATCCATTAATTTGGAAGGGCAGTGCCCACCTCATGTAGCTGAAACATGACCTGACATGGTTCATAATAGCACTGTGTGGAAAGTACCATTTTGCCTAAGACTTCAAGATATCCAGGGAAGAGGAAACTGCAGGATTTAAAAACAAAAATACCAGGAAATGTCAGGGATTTAAAAATTTCAAAGATATTTTCTTAAAATTTTATTTGATTCTCATTCACATGGAAAAAACCAACCTCATGTCTGCCATGTGACTCTTCCTCACACATTTCAGATCCCACTTCCAATACCTAGTAGCACAGAGTGCTTAAAAAGTTACCAGTGTTTTTTAGCAAGGTCAGAATCATGAATCCATGCATTGCCTCATCCTCAGCACTCACAAAATATTTTGACTGCTAGAAAAGTCATATCAAATCACCCAAAATAGAAAAGTTCTGTCTAAATTGCTTTAATGTTGATGAAGTTGAAAACAATTGTAAACAGAGGTATATGATGAACATTGCTGGACAATTTTGTGACAGTTTAGTATAAAACTTCATTAATTATTCTGTGTATTTATGGGTGTCGTCAGCTTTCCTTGGTAATGCAAGCTCTAGCAATGCAAGGATAATTTTTTAGTGCAAATTTTGAGCTGGCATGCTGTTTTTCTGTATCCCAAATCTTTGGGAAACTTCTGTCCTTCTCTTGCTGTAGGAAAGTGCTGTACTTTCCCCTGGTTCCTTAAGGGGATGGTAGGCAGTAGTAAAGTGGGTAGGAAGGGGACAGATCACACAGGGAGAAGAATAGGCATGAGTTGAAACACAAGAAGTGGCAGGCCATGAACTGCTTGATGGGGCCAGAAGTAGAGAAACCTTAACAAAAATAAAAGGAGGACACGAAGGCTCTATTCAGGTAGCTTTTAGCAAGACCTTCATCCAATGAATTTGTTTCTTAGGAGAGAAGGAAGACACAGTTTGCTGATCAGCCTCCCAGTTGGGCATCTAGCTACTTTGAAAAACTGTTTCTGGTGATTGGCTGGCAAATTCACTTCCTTGGTTCACACACACAAGGAAAAATAATGCTATCAGAAAACCAAGCAGGCAGAAGACCACAGAGACCTGGAGAACATAGTTTACTGGAGTCAGCAAAATAAGAACAATGAACAGGAGCACTGAAAACCCCTCTGGCTAACACAGCACTGAGTTCAGAAGGCAAATTCCTCCCCTTTTTTTGAAGTTAAGAGGAAGGGGAGGCATACAGAGCCTAGAGGTTATGAAATGTCAATTCTCATGCACTGAGAGGGGGAGAGGTCATTCCTCAAGGTCCCCCTTGTACTGGGCTGGAGCAGAAATCTGCCTTGTAGTGCAGTGCCAGGGGCCCTTGTCTGCTGTGTCTCCATGGACCAGACATGGCAGATTGACCTGACCTAGGGTGTAATGCCACGTGAGTGCCTTAAGGAAGAGGTAGGATGTGGTGCTGTGTCTATGCCTGTGGGTCCTGTAAGTGCCCTGGTTCTGAGCTCAGGGTGCTCTGACTCTTTTCCATCACATAGATGGGGAATTATTATCATTCATCAGTGGATTTATAAACGAGGTTTGAAAATGCTCTTGCTAAGCCTGCTGTTGAAGAAGAGGGTTTCTGTAGGAAGGGGATCTAATGAAAAATTCCCCACTAACACCGTAGCTAAGAGGCCTTTCAAGAGACCCTTGATTTGCATTTGCTGCACTTGGTCCCAGAGTGCTTAGATCCTGAAGCTGTGGATGCTTTAATTTAAGCACAAAGGGTAATTCTCGAGTTGGGGTAAAAGCAGTTTATCCCTAAATACTTGCATGCAGTTATGCAAGTAACTGTGGATATCAACCATCATTTGGTTGGTGGGTGGAATGCACACACCTATTTTATTGCCACTAATTTGGGACAAGTGTGTTTCTAGGCTGAATGATTAATGTGTTAGGCAGGTCAGTGCTTGATCTCTCATAAATCATCATTAAGCTTTACCAGAAACAGCAATAGAGGTCGTGTCCACATGCTTTTAATAAGCTCTAAATGGACTGGATATCAGACATCTGTTTATTTCTGAAATGTAATGAAAAACAATTCAGTCCTATCCATTACAAGGAGATCCTTCAGCTCATTTTCTTTCTTCCTTGTGAATTCAGAAAGTAGCAATACACATGGGACATGACAGAGCTCCTAGATAAGCAACACCTGGTCATAGTGGAAAAAGATGAGACAGCCAAGGGAGCTAACTCTTTAAGGAATTATGGCTGAAATTTATAATGCTCTACCCTTCTGAAATAAACTCATGTCAGCTTCTGAGTTACTCTGGCTAAGGATCACACCCAAGACATTTGGGTATTCTGTTCAGTTTTTACTCTATCTCTTCGGGGGTGGAAAGGAGGAGATTTTTTTTCCCCTCAGTCTAATTCCCTGACTGTTTCTGGTAATTGAATATGGATGGTTGTTTGTGCACAACAATTAGTGGGGGACAGTTGCTTGTATGTATGTGCAGATAGCAGGAGAATTAGGGCTCTCATTCTTCTTCTCCATGAAATGTGAAATTGTAGGAATATATGGTGCTTACGGGGGCTTGATATGTGTCTAAGACTTATAGCAAGCTCTTTTGGCTGCTCAGCTGGACTTGTCTGGAGGAAAAATTGTAAATAGTAATGATCTATTTTCCACTATAAGGGAACATTGTATTTTTAGGGAGGTTGTTTGTTCAGTTTTTGTTTGTTTTTCCATCTCCTTAGTCCTTTGTTGGTCTTCTCTAAAACATTTGTCTTATTGCAAAGGTTTCAGCTGGAACTCCTGGCAACCTGGGGCTGGAACTCCCAAGCTGACATTGCTGTTGACAACATTACATTTGGCCTGGACTGCACCACTGAAGGTGAGCCACAAATACTGCAGAATCCCCCCCAAAAATTGGGAAGCGTAATCTGCATAGCAGAGATCCAGGGTACACATTCTGTTCTCCCCACAGAGTGTGCATGGATCATTTGTGTCAGCTTTTTCTGCAAAATGCCATTTTATCTCAGACCTACCGAAGGTTGCAAGTAGAGGCAATTTTACTGTGTCAGACTCTCCCAGTGCTTTTTGTTTTTCCTCTAAGATGGGATACCCTATATCACATAGTTAAGACCTGTCTGTGTATCTTGGCAAGAAACCCTAGACTTATTCCTTAGCCCTAAATGGCAGGATTACATCACAGTTTTTCCACAGTCCCTGTTGAACTATGCACCCTGGTAATTGATAGCTGAAACAAATTTGTTGGAATCAAAGGGGAAAGTCACCATGTTTTTGTGGAGAAAATGAATTAAATTAAGGAATAAATTGACTGTCTGACAGTAAAATTTAGATTACTCCAACAAGTTTGTTTTTTCAGCGTGTAAGGAGGTAGATCAGCTATCACTGCCAGATATATAACAGCTTTCCTTTGATTCATTGTTGTGAATGTGACCGACAACTATTCCAGAGAAAAATGGAGCCAGTGCAACCTTTGAAACAAGTTAGGAATACTTGCAGTGGATTTTCCTAACAGACAAGGGGAAAGGAGTTAGGTATTTAAACTACTTGCAAATATTAGAAACTGCCTTCTTTTGTCCCTGGGGAAAAGACATGCTGTGTTGCAAAGGACCTGGAAGATAAGCAACACTTGCATGGTGATTTCTGTTGCAGACAAAATGTGGATGGTTGATACTGTGCCACTCTACGTGTCGCCACGCCCAGTGTGTCAGCTTTCAGGGTAGTAGCATGTCCCTGCAGTGGTTCGCTGTAGCCTAACGTAACATATAGAAAGTCTTATGTTGAAATAGGTGTGCTAAAAGCTCATCAACAGAAGCCACTATTCCTTTCTATCCTTTGCTGGTTCATTGTCCTGTTCTCTGTCCCTTTGTTCAGTGGGCACTGAAACCACACTTCTATGAAATGCTGAGTATGTACAGTTTCACTTGAAATTAAGAGGAAAAGATGATCCTTTATGATAGTTTCATTTTTTCACTCTAGCTCCTTAACAGCCCTCTGTCCTATAATCTTTGAAACCGCCATGCTAACAGTTTGTTTTGAAATCTTGAAACTGAAGGGAGTGACTCCAGATGCACTTGGGCCAGCTGATGTGCACCCAGCTGCTAGAGTTCACTGCCCTCATGGGAGCAGAGAGATCCTCCAGTTTACCCACAGACATTTTGCTGGGAGTGGCATCCTTTGGCAAACTGGTGGGGTGTAAATTCCCCTGCAGCAATGTTATCAGAGCTTGTCCATTAGACTGCCCAAGTTACTTCTTATTTTCAATTGGGATAAATTACACTTATGTCCAGGAGCAACTGGCACTCACCCCATCTGAAGGCACACCCCAGAGATGTGTGAGTCATGCAGAAGAAACACATCACGAAGGAAACGTTTCCTGGAAGCCTTGCACTTGCCACTGTTCCTTGAATCCTCTTTGTAAATTGATGTTCTCTCGCCTCTGAAAGCAGCCCCCTTGTATTTGTCTTCTCATGACTTTAATTCAGTTAGGCTGCAGAGAAGCCCAGCAGCTCTGCTGTGTTTTAGTAATGAAATTACTTCTCCCTGGCAAGGACAGGTATCAGATGTCAGAGACAGAGCCAATTAAAATCCAAGCAGTGAATTCTTTTCATGTGGGCAGAAGGAAGGATGTATGGCAGGAAGGAAGGGTTTGCAGCTAGCTAGGATGTAAATATTATTTTCTCTATCGATTTCAATCTTGTAGTTCAATTCTACAAAACCCAGTGCTGAGTGAAAACACTGTTTTTGTATGCAAGATGGGAAAGAAGGTGAGGTTTTCCATATACCTCCAAACTGTGAGGAAAGGTTCAATAAGATTTAAGAGAACTGAGTAGTGAGGACAACTCAAGAGACACCAATAAGGACAAAACCCAAATAGACCATTCTTTGGATGGCAGCTCCTGGGCATTGACAGTTGTTTATCCCTGTGGAAAAGGTGAGGAGAAACTACATTTTGGCTTATACAATCACCTTGTATAAGACAGTGTCACAGACTGGATGGCATGTCTGGTTCATTGTGAGAAGTTCAGACAGACAGGCATAAGAATACTTCATAGTTTCAGTGAAATAGTGCTTATATAGGAAGAGGTGTGAATTTTGAGTGTCTTAACATGAAAATATGGACTGGCACATTAAGTAGAATGCTGATGGTTGAGTTGCCCTTCTCACTGCCTTTACTATTATCTTTTGGTGCTCTAAACATTGTATTGTTCCAAGATCACAGACCTGTGGTCTATCAAACTCTACTGCCCTGGCCTAGAAATTGAATTTCAGTCTGTGCATCCTTTGCAATTTCCCAGAAGTTTGCTTTATAAATGACAAGACTGTCCAAAGAGAGCTTTTGTACAGATTATCTCTACTTCTTGATCTTAGCATCCCTGACCCAGCAAAGTCTGATTTCCAGTACTGTAACCAGCATTAGTAAGGTGAGATCTCTGAGGAGACCATTTACACCCTGAGGATCCTGTCAGGCATCTTACTCTGATTAATCTCAGCCATCAGATCTCTATTTTCATTACAGTCACAGAGACATTGAAGCAGTGAAGGAGTGAATTACTTTAGCTCTGCCTGCAGAAGATGTCCTCTCTTTCTCCATAACACTTCCCTCTGTCTCTTTTCAATGGGGAAATCAGTGTTAGCTAAAACTTGGAGAATGGAAGTCTGTGCTCTTTGCATTTTTTTATATAGATACACCTTAATATTAATATTAATATTAATATTAATATTAATATTAATATTAATATTAATATTAATATTAATATTAATATTAATATTAATATTATTTTTGTTCCCTTCCATTCACTCTACAGTCAACATGTTGGCTGTTAGAAGAGGAAGTGGAAACTAGAACAGACTGAAGCACCAGCCCCTGGGTCCCAGGGCAACACTAGGTTTGTAGAAAATGCCACCTTACAAGTTTGTGACTGACAGTGCATGAAACATCAGCCTTGAAAGCATTCACAGCTCATGTGGACAGGGCAATGCTCAGCCTGTGCTGCAGCTGATCTGCTGCTCAGTCCAGAGGAGACAGAAAGTTTCTTCTGAAGAGTAAGGGTTTGAGACAGTTTGGAGAAGGAGGAAAGACTTTGTTTGGAAATGAGGCATTTGCCTTAGGATTTTCAGTTGGGATGCCACAAAAGTATCCATGCAGACACACAGATCAACTCTGTTCCAGAGAGTGATTTACATTCCTTTGCTTTGGCAAACATAACCCGACTTCTTGTACATCACTGAATATCTGAAACTGTTGTGACCTTTGGAATTTGTAATTCAGTGCAGGCCTCGGGGAGCATCTTTTCTGGCCATGCATTGTATTTTTCATTCTGTTTTCCTCCTTGCATTTGATTAATTTCATTTGTTTTGGGTTAATTTAATTTTTCACTGGCTTGACGACTTCATCCATTGAAGTTCTCCATCTCAGTATGAACAGAGTGTGTCAGTACAAAGCTTTCTATTATTTGCATGCAGCAATGTGCTTTCAGTCAGACCTGGGGGGAATATTCTCAGGAGTAAAAGCTCAGCAAGGTCTCCATGCTTCAATTAGTTATTTGGCCTTTCTGACACAGCTAACAAGGGTGTTAATTATTGCTATTTCGAGCAGTGGCTTTGTGGCAGAGATAATTGTCCATCTGGAACTGAGTGAATCTCTTTTCAGTAGAGCATCAGACAGCTGTTAGATTCTCACAACTGGAACAAATTGAAATATTTGTAATGTTTTTCAACTGATGAAAAATGTTCAGTATTAAAGTAACTGAGGGTTCACAAAATGGAAAGAAGCCTGTCCTTTTTCTTAGAGATTTTTAAAAAAAAATCTGCATAAAAACGGGTAATTTAAATATTGAAACAGTATGCTTGCCGATTATGAGGGAAGGGTTCATTATTACTTCTTCCCGTTGTAAGGCAGCTTTGGTGTTGTGATGTTCTCTATGTATTCAGATGTTTCGGATCAGTAATTGATTTGAAATTCCTCCTTGCTGAGAAAGGGCTGGTTTTATTTAAAGCTTATCTCAGTGGTCAAAAATGTATGGCTTTGCTCTGTGATTTTCAAAAAGGTTTGCCCGAAGATTTACACCTTGTATCAAGAGTATGTTTCTGTTTCTTAACTGTGTATGTTAGTGAAGCATGTAATTTTATGTAGTTATTTATTCTCTAAGTGAGCTCTCAGGTGCTCAGAGTTGGGTTGCTGAGATGTTAAGCTGGGTTACTTGCCAAGACACTATTCAGAACCAAAGATAATGATTTTTGTCCTCATTCTCCTTTACACCTCCAGTAACGTGACTGTCCAGAATTGTCACCTGTCCATTTGACCAGCAGAACATCAATACCTGGTATCTGTTTCCCACACTACTTTTTTCCTAAAATCTCTTGTAATCACAGCTAGAGGAAATTGCAGACCAAAGATCTTATCCTGCATGGGATAACATGGAGTGTCTGTGTTAATGTGTAGACCCACTGCCTTCAGGACAGATACAAGTAACTAACCTAAGACACGGGCTCAAAAGAGTAATACAAAATTATGGTTGTTCAAGTCACCTTTTCTACCCAAGGTGGTATTTACTTGTCTTAACCAAATGGTTGTACTTAATTAATTAATTAATGTAATATTTAAATTTTCCATCTCTCTTTTCTACCATCCCATTGTCCCACCTCTTTCCTCTATTCTTCAAACTATTACAGGAAGACAGCCAAATCATTTTGTTGGGAAACACCAGTACCCACGTGAGATTAGTATCCTGGCTGAGCATCTTCTGAAACCCCTGGAAGAGCCCTCCGTCCCAGGTACGTGATTCAGTACTAAAACCTGTCTCTTGGCTATAAAAGGTGGCTCTCTTCCTGTCTCCTGTGTGGGATCAGCCTGCCCTACAGCAATGAGACAACTATATATAATCCATGCCAAAGATGTGGAGTGTCAGGTAGTCTCTGTTTGGTTATAGGGAAGGGGGTTGCTGGAGCCCAGCTCACCAGCCCTGCAATGGCAGGTCCTCTTTAAAGAAAAGCAGAATTTCTTCAAGTGAACACAGAAGCTGCATGATTCAAATTCAGCAAGCATGGAAAGGCAGCTTAGGAACAAAAGGTATAAACCTGTGCAGAAAGTTGGGCATAGAAAGAGTGCTGAGCATGGAAGCTGAATAAAATGAGTGTAGAAAAGTGGTGTAAAGATGAAAATCCAGGGAGAAGTATGTGAGGATTAGGAAATCCACCAAAGAGAAAAATTGGATGAAAAAGTAGGAGAACAGGGAACACTGGAGACTAATTTACAGAGAGATTGCCACTCTGGAGGACAGATAAGAATTGTGTGGGTGAGAAGAGCTTTCTAAAGGAGGAGAGGTGTTCTTGAGGCTGTTTTGTGGCCAACAAATACCAGTGTGTGACTGTACCAGCTCCTGAAGGCCATATTCACCAGGAATCTGTACTGCTGTCTGTTCCCATTAGCTCAGGGGAATGCTGTAATGCAGCTGGAATTCATACTGCATTGATCCATCTGCACGTTCACAGGATGATGTCTGTTAAGGACAGTTTTGCTTGCCTTTTCCTTTGAGCAAGATTAGAGTTTCTATTTTAAAAGTTTGTAAATTTTACCTCTATTTTAATCATTCAGCTCTTAAACAGTTCTACTTTTTACCCTGGCTGTTGTGCACAAATTGCAGAACACAGTTTTTAGATACATTAATGAAAAGTTTTATTCTTAGTCCTCATCTAATTCAGTGGAGAAGATGGATTTTTTTGGGGGGTCTTAGGAAATAGTTGTGAAATGCAGGACATCCTTATCTGCTGCACTGTTGTAGAAACAAAAGGATAATACTTAATGAGAACCAGGAAAGAAATTTCTAGGGGAAGAACAGTCGCTACAGATGGTAGCATGAGGCTACCTGTCCCCTGGCTGTTTCTGCTGCCACAGGCTTCTTGTACAAGCCTGAGACAAGTCCCTTAAAACTTTCACTGTGTTTCATAATTGGTCACTAGTTGTAAAGGCAGATGTTTTCAATCCCCGTCTCTGTACACATGGTTTAGTTGTCATTCGGAGAGTTGAACATCTTGCTTCAGATGGGCACTGAGCAGAGGAATTTGATCATGTCTGTGAGACACTTGGATAAACCCCTTCTTAGAAGTTTAGTCCCTCTTCCCTTTTCCTTTCTCCCCACACACCCAATTGATAAAGTTTCTCTTCAGCCCATGATTTATCAAATAGTGTGCAGGTAATAAGGTGAGAGAGGAGAAAAGAAAACAGTGACCATAACAAAGCAGTATCTGTGCTATGGCTAGAAGAAAGTGGGTATAATGTAAGTACTGAGAAATACAGGGAAGCTCAACTCTTGCTGTTTTGGTCACAGGAGACACAACTGTTGTTCTGTGGTGGTTCTCAACATGTGGTGCCAGTGGTCCTCACGGGCCAACTCAAGCTCAGTGTGACAGTGCCTACAAGAACAGCAACGTCTCCGTGACTGTGGAGAGGGAGGGCAGGCTCCGGGGAGTACAAGTCTGGAGAGTGCCAGCCACAAACAGATACAGGTGAGGATCAGTGTGTGCTGGGGGGCAGCCACCTCTAACTGCTTTTTGTTTGTGGAGTTTCAACAAGCACAAGTGTGGGACCACCTGTACTAAGTGGGTGGAGGGGACAATGAATAAATAGGAGCAGTAGCTGTAAGGATACATATTTGAGCTACTGTGAAGAATGAGAAGGTGAGCAGTGACATAGAAGAGATCAGAAGAGGATTGAGAGTGAGCATGCAGTCAAGTAGAAGTTCTGCCATCACCTCAGTCCTGTAACCTTAGGCTTCTGGAGTGGGCTATACCAGCTCATGCTATTTGCTCCTGCAGTCTCTGTTTCAGTACCCGGGTGAGGGTTGTTCTGTCCTCTTGTGCATCCTACCTACATGGGTCTCAGACAAAGAATAGCCACAAGCTGCTACAGCAGGGGAGCCTGCTCTGGAGAAATACCAGAAATACTTCTGTTTGGAAGTGAAGGCTGGGGGGACCTTGCAGATGGATTTACTTTGGGGATGAGAAGTGTGAGAGTTGTTTCCTCATTTATTTGCTTTGTCTTGCAGGATTTCTGCCTATGGAGCAGCCGGGGGGAAGGGAGCCAAAAACCACAATAAGAGGTCCCACGGGGTCTTCATCTCAGCCACCTTCTACCTGGAGAAAGATGAGCTGCTGTACATCTTAGTGGGGCAGCAGGGGGAGGATGCCTGCCCTGGGGTGAGGGCCACAAAGCACATGTGGGCAGAGATCTTGCAGATACTATTCAGTGGGTGGCTTGGATTTTGTGATAAAAGATAGAAATCCCAGAATCCAGAAACGAAATCCAGTCAGGAGACAGGAAAGAACTGATGAAAGAAGTTAGAAATAATCTCAAAACAGATAAAAGGAACACTGGAAAGAAAAACAATCCCAAAATGCACTAACAAATATAAAGCCCACAGCAACTTTGCTTTAAGCTCCTGGTGTTTGAAACAAGTTCTTCATCAGCTCTCTTGTGATTATGTAAGCAGGAAACTCATAGGCAAGTGATGTGCTCCCTCTCTTGTTTTTCCACAGCCTAGGGTTTTTTCTGTCTGCTGTTTTTTTTCAGAAAATTTACTATTATTTATGGAAGCATCCAGCAGTGTTGTGGCTGCACTGTGTTACACACTCTCTAAGCTTAGAGACTAAAGTCTGAATCCAAAGCCTACCAAAACCAGGGAGAATCTTCCCACTAACTCCAGCGGGCCCTGGATTAGGTTTTTGTGATGACAAAAGAGTACTCATGAGAAATAGAAATTCTGATGACATGAACACTTTTATATATGTGTCCCCTAAATGCTAGAACAAATCATCTGAAAGTCCTTTTGTCACTTAAGATCAAAAACTGCTTCTTTTCAGCATCGTGTTTTGATAGTGTCTTGTTCCAGAGATGCTGTTAACCCCTGCCCAGAAACAAAGCTGTTTTTTCCCCACAGACTGGTGTGTTTGGGGATGCATAAACTGTTCCCATAGGCATTTGAAGTTATTGTTTAGTTTCCCACAGGATATGATGTTTTACCCAGATGCTGCAATAACTCTAAATCCACCTTTTCTACACTTTATATAGTACAAGAATCATTATCTATTTAAATGAAAGATAAATTTGTCTGTCTACAGCTCCCTTTTCAGTGCACTCTCTTGTCTTAGGTCTTAATCTGAAAAATTGTCCATTAATCCCTTGCATTTCATAGTTTGTTCTCCAAATTGCAAATTATAACTCAGCACTATCTCCCTTTGGCAGGTGCTACTGGAAAAAGTTGCAGTTAAGTTTTCCCACTTCCAAAGCCCAAATATCTTTGGCTTTGGAAACTGTGATTTGGGTGACTAATATTTTTCTTTCTCTAAAGAAGTTCTACAGCTCCAAACCTTGATTTTCTTTCCTCAGATTTACCCCAGTTGCTTTTCCCTGGTCTTCATCTACCTTGCCATCTTTTGTTCTCCTGTTTCAATCAGCCAGACAAATTGCTTCACCAACAAGAAAGGCCATGCACCATCACTAACAGAATTGAGACAGAGCTCTCCCTCTGTCAATTTGCAATCAATCTCATTCTCAGTCTTGGCATGAGATGAAATAGGCAGAAAATGGAACATGTTCCACCTGAACGTGATTAAGAACTTCTTTGCTGTGAGGGTGACTGAGAACTAGAGCAGGTTTCCCAGAGAGACTGTAGAGTCTCCTTCTGTGGAGATAGTCAAAAGCCATCTGGACACAATCCTGAGTTACATGCTCCAGGGAAGTCTGCTAGAGCAGGGAGGTTGGACTGGATAAATGACCTCCAGTGGTAACTTCCAGCCTTCCTCATTCTGTGATTCTGCATGAATGAGAGGTCACAGGCAGTAAGACTGGCACTGGAATAGGCAACTGGGTCTCCAAATTGCTCTTCTAAGATCATTAGATTATTCTCAACTATGTGTGGGTCAACTTTGTTTTATGCGTTTATCTCCTTAAGAAATAAATAGTAAATGTGTCAGTAAGAAAGTTCTCAGAATTAATCCATAATCAAAGATATTTAAATGTTTTTGGCTATAAGAAGTTCTAAATATGCAAAGTATTAGTTATGTGAAATTGACGAGTTATTACATTTTTTCCTGTATGAATCTTAAATTTTATTTGCATGTGTAATGTGAGTTTGCAAATCAGAAGTTACAGACAGATCTATCCCTCAGCTGTTAGTCCTAATAGAAAAGGTCACTTTCTACAAAGATCCTCTACACACTGGTTTATATATGTCCAATACTCATGACAAGCATTATGACATTATACCGAAATACACAGACAAGTCTCAAGAGCTGGATTTTGCTGATATCTGAATCTGTTTCTTGTCTTCTTTCAGGGCAATCCTGAAACCCAGAAGATCTGCTTAGGGGAGTCATCTCTCATAGAAGAAGATTACAAAAAAAAAAGGGACCTGAAGGAATGGGCTGGAGGAGGTGGGGGTGGAGGAGGAGCAACCTACATCTTTAGAGTGAGTATTTCCTCTTTGCATCCTGCCTGAGCAGTGTCCAGCAGAGCAACTAGCTCTCACTGTCAGTCATGGCATATGATAAATTTTAAAAAAGATTATGAAAAATTAAACTTCCTCTTCTGCCTCTCTCTTCTCCTCTTTCTGTCTCTGTTTTTTATCTTTTTAGTTGTTTATCTCTTTTCATATCCTTGTTCATATTTGTCACTCACTAGGCTAGCTGAACTGGTTCCTCAGTCCTTAACAGCTCACATGTGGGAATTACACCAGGATCCCACTTTAATGCTGGCAGCAGTCCTAAAAAAAAATGAATCACAAAACCTTGATGTTCAGTTAAATGGTTACTTTTGTACTCAGGATGTGAAATATTTTTGTAATGATTCTATGAGACAAGCAGTAGCATTGCCCTGGCCTTAGGCCATTATTCTTTGGGATGCTTTCATGGTCTTTGATAAGTTTGTGTGAGTTCACATATCCAAGGGATGTGAAGCTTTTCTGATGTTTGATGGGGGGTTTTCCAGCAGAAGGATGGGATTTTCGAACTCTTGCTCATCGCAGCAGGAGGAGGAAGGAAAAGCCTACCTGATGGCTAGGACAACTCCCTGGATGATGCACCCCCTGGAGCAATTTGAGAACAGCACTGCAGTACCTGGAGTCAGTGGAGGACTGGGGCAGCAGGTGAGACACTAAAACCGCACGAGGTCTGAATCAGGTGGCTGAATACACTCACTGCCTTGTAGGCATGAAGTGAAGGGCCCTCTTTTTGGAATTTTTCTGTGGCAGTAATTTTTAGGAATATGCTGGTAGTCTGTAAAGGATATCTTCTTATGTTGTGTCACCAGATAAAAACAGAATGTACGGGACAGGTGATGAGTGCTCCAGTAGAGGCAATTCCATAGGAGGACTATTCTCTTTCTATGAACTGAACCAGGGAAAATGATGTTTGGGGATGGAGCTTGATCCTTCACAATATAACAATGGCCTTTGGAGACAGGACTTTTTCGTCTTACTCCCCTTAAACCTTAACAACAACAATTATATTATGGGAATTATACCAGAAATGGAAGTTTATTTATAATCTTGTGATGGCTGTGACTAGAATCTATTCCTAAGAGATAAAAAAAAATATAGTGGTTGTCGATCTATTGCTGTAGCAGGCTTACAGAGGGGCCACTAAAGTGAGATGTAGAAATCCAATTATTTTTATTTCCCCGGGGAACTCAGCATCTTACATGGCTGACTGCCCTAACCTGTTATCCTGAAGGGGAGTGGTAGGCTCCTTATTGTCTTAGCACCACAAGAAATTGGTGCTGAGGTATTGGTTTATGCAGCACATACCACAGGTCTGCACATTAGATTTGCTGTTTGTTATTGCCCACGCAGCAAGGAGCTTGTCTATATGTTATCTTAAAGTTAAAGAAAGGTTTACCTTGAGCTAGGTACTTAAGAAAATTAATAAGGGCTCATTTCTGTCTCTCTGCAAAGCATCTCTGCTTGTGCTTATCCCACTGTTCTTGTTTTCTTTTCTCACTCTCTGACTGAAGGTGGGAGGTGGTGGCTGGCAAGATGACAGTCTGCTTCCTCAGGCTGGGAAGTCTCTTCTGGAAGGTGGAGAAGGAGGTCAAGCTTGTCCCCAGGCTCTAGCCAAGCTCCAGTGAGACCACCTCTGGTGGTTTTGGTGGGAGGAGGAGGAGGCTTGTACTTCTGGGGGAGGAGGTGGAGGGTACAGAGGTAAGCCTGCTGGGGCAATAGTCATAGTGACTAATTTTGTGCCCTTCAGAGCAACCTGCAGGTCAGGGAGTGTGTTCTTAGTGCAGAGGTGCATGGCTGCAGGAGGTGAGGCACAGATACTTCTAGCTGAACAGTATGAAACCCACCCTGCCATCCACCATGTCTTTGTAACTGGGAAAATCAAGGTTATAAAAGTGTTCCTGTGTGATTTAATATTTGGAAGGTGTGATGAATCACCCCTTCATCTGTTCTCAAGTTACCCATGGAAAACGTTCTATTTCTTTTTTCTGTTTGAAAAGAATGCATTTTCATGTTGCTAAACTGAGAAGCCTATGTTAGATAAAGTCACTTCACTAAGCTTGGTACTGGCTGGGTCAAGTGAGGGTTTGACATTATACACTCCAATATCACTGGAAGGTTGCAGAGTGACCCCAGGTGATAATGGGAATGACTGCAAACCTTCAGAGACATCACATATTTTGCAGCATGCAGCACTGATCAGCTAGCCATACTCTTCTTTCCCCAGGGGGCCATGCCTCTGATAGTGATGATATCACAGCTGGTGGGCAGGATGGCATCTCTTTTGTGAACCCCATAGGAGAGATCTTCTTGCATCCCTTGGCAGGTACAACATGGTTCTTATTCTCATTTCTTTTCTTCCTCCTTTTTCCTTCTTCCTCTCTATTTCCTCTTTCCTACTTCTTTTTCTCCTGTCCTTGTTTTTTATTCATTTCATTGAAGCTTATTTCACGCTGCAGGGCAGATATTTAGCTGTGGTCATTTGTTTAAATATTTCCTGGGACCTTTTTTCTCTCAATCTCTAAACCAGGAGAGACACCATTCATCAGGTTCAACCACACATCCTCAGTCCCTGACTTTTCCAAGTCAATTAATTTCAAGGCCTCTCTGTTTGCTTAAGGAACCAAATATCTTCTTCCCTACTGACTCCCATCAGGCTTCTGACATGTCCACACTGTGTTGGACTATCTGCTCTCCTGCAGAGAAGGAGAGAAGTTGTAGGTACATGCTGGGTTTTGTTTTGTTGGGGTTTTTTTACCTCACTAGAACAAGATAGGAAAAACTGAACTAAGCCCACCTGTTGTGTCTGATTCCTTGTCCAGCTGTGGAGAGTCACGGTGAGGTGGAGGTTCAGATCTATCTTAACTGCAGCCACTGCCACTCAGACAACTGCAAGCGGGACCCTGACACCAACCTGCCAGTCTGCCAGTGTGAGATGGGGGCTGTGCTGGCCAACGACAATGTCACCTGCACTGGTAAGTTATGAAGTTTTAGCCTCATTGGATAACATCTCTCTTCTTTATATCATATCTCCTGCCTTTTTTGATGTTCAATTCTCAAGTTACAGCCAGTGGCTCTGGTGGACAAGGTGTTGTGAGAAATGTTGGTCAAATATAGGACTGAAAATTCCTGCTGGCCTTTGTTTACATGCTGAGCTATCTCTCTAGCACCATCTCCAATATTCACATTCAGATTAGGCAGGAGATAAAATATCTGTAAAGAGACTTGGTGTGAATTTCCTGAATGAGCTCAGTGTATCAGATATTTAAGCATAAATACCTCTCCAGGATAACGTACCACCTACTGCTGAGTTATTTAAGCCACAAATTGCTTCCTTCCACAGCAGTTTCCCACTGTGCCTGTCAGCTGATTCCTTGTACTCACAGTTATTTCCTTTCATGGTCTCTTGGAGCTTCAAAACATCAAGACTGTAGAAATTTTCAGCTTATGAGTAGTGATGTTACCCATTTCTAGAAAACTGAAGAATGGATAAGAAACCTGCATTTTATCAGTTTGTGTTCTATCTTCACAATGATTTAAAAATTATTTAAGTACTTTTTCAACCTTCAGGGCCATAGAGGGATTTGCTGTAATTTTTATAAGATTCTCTGATGATGATCTCTCTACTGTTTTCTGAAATGCAAACAACTTTCAGAGGGATGCTTTACAGGGAGCTCTTGTTGTTTTCTGATTAATGGACCTCTATTTTTATTCTTCCAGTGCTCCAGGGTTCTATACCAGAGGGACAGCTGCCTCTCCCCCTCCTCTTAGCCGTGGTGTCTGTGATTGTGGTGCTTGGAATGATCCTCACTTGTGGCAGCCTGTCTATCAGTAAGACAAACTTACTTCTTATCACCCCTTGACCTGTTTTTTTTCCAGTTAAATTAGACAAAAGGAGACACTTGGCCATGTGCCACTGTTTTCAATACTTGGAGCCAAAACGTTGTGGTCTCCCTAGTGGATTGGCAGAACAAGGTAAAAGAAGCGATAGAAAACATCACCACTCACAATTAGGCCCAAACTTAGTCCCAAAGGGCAAGGACTGGTCTTCCCTGGTACTTGTCACAGAACAGAAGAGCCATGAAAGCCTTCTTAGCAGGTGTTTCTGTAGCAGCCACTGCAATACTGCATGAAATCACAATCTGTAATTATGTATATAATTCATTCAGAGACACGGTTTGATTTTTGGGACTTGATATCAGCAAGATGTCTTGTGGAGCACCGTTCCTCAATCAACTTAGGAAACCTAAGTTCTTCACAGGTGATTAGGTGCCTGCAGGAATAAGACTGTTTGCATATCCAGTATTAAATCACTGAAGACTGTGAAGAAGAGCACGATACTGGCAAACCAGAGATGTTTCTGCACCATTTATAATTATGGGATTAGTGTCATTCTGTTCTGTGCGGCCAGCATTATCTTTTCTGTCCTGCTGTAGATCTTGTTTGTGCATTTTTATTCATCTCCCCACCTGCAGTTTATCACCTGAAGAAGCAGCAACTGGAAGGATCCAGAGCACGACTGCAGAGCCCAGAATACAAACTGAGCAAAATCCGTACATCTGTCATCATGACCGATTACAACCCCAACTACTGCTTTGCAGGGAAGGCTGCCACTCTGAGCGAGCTGAAGGAGATCCCACGGAAGAACATCTCTCTGCTTCGGTGAGGAAACAAGGGCCACCTGTAAGAGCTAGCTGCAAATCACCCCGTCCAAGTCAGCCAAAATAGAACAGATGTGATGCTTGCTATGTTCTCTAAGATAATTTGATTCCATCAAGTTCTCAAGCAGAAGTGTAAGATCGTGAGTCTCCTGTTCTATGTTCCCACACATATTCTATTCTGTGAGTAGAGTACTTTGCTGTGATTGTGTTTTTATTGCACTTGCCTCCAGGCAGTAGCTCCCTTCCAAATATATAGCAGTATGTCTGTTTCAGCATTTCCTATCCCAAGGACATTTCCTGACACAGAGATACAAGCTAAGCTACTCTTCAACATCCAGATGATACTGATCAAGGTTATATAAGCTGTAGAGGGAACAATTTGATTGCTTTTATGTCTTATACAATCTCCTGAAGACGTCAGTTTCTAGCCTCCTTATTCCATTGTCCTCCATTTTTCTCGTCTTTCTTTTGCCATACCTGGTGATAGATCCTAGGATTGAGCAGGCCTATTTTTGGTCAGAACCATCAAGGATCCAACCTCCCTTTTTTAGTGACAGAAAACACTGATAAGCTATTTTCAGAAGCTTCAAAATGAAATCAAAACTCTGTTTTTGATTCGTCTTGGACTGGATGGAAAGAAGAGCTTGGCCATCTCTGGATTCAAGGACATACAACATCTGCTCCCTCTCTTCTTTCCTTGCAGGGCACTCGGACATGGTGCATTTGGTGAGGTTTATGAGGGAACTGTGGTAGGCATTGCAGGGGACCCGAACCCTCTGCAAGTGGCTATCAAGGTCAGTATCCACAAATTTCTTATATAGCAATAATTTCCCATAAGAACCATGTTACCTTATCACTATTCCAGCTAGAAATGCATGAGTATCACATGTATAATGGCACATGCATATGTGTGATGCAGGCTTGGACACACTGCTGCATCCAGGCATTATCAGCTTTGATTTGAATGCTTTCTCACAAGTTTTTTCCACACGATGTATTTAAAAATGTGTGCTGTTTCTCAGTTACTTCCATTTATACTGAGAGTAGTGCTCTTCTACTGTATGTAAAATTTTCAGGTAATCTTTTGATATTGCACAGTGTTAAAGATGCTGTTGTGAATATATATTGCTTTTTCACACTAATTTCACTGTCATTAATGGCAAGAGACAACAGGCTGGTTTTCTCTGAAATTACTGCCGTTGCGTCAGGATTTGTCAATTACTCAGCCCTGAAGTTAAGGATCCTCATAGTCTGCTTCTGTTATTTTATAAGCTTGTGACTCAGAGAACCAAATCTATGAGTTCAGCTCAAGAACATAGCCTTCATAAATTAAAAAAAAAGAAGTTCTACTGTTACTCATCCTGTCTTTTGTGTTATGAACTTTCCTGTGACACTGCAGAAATGTGGGTGAAAACCCAAGACACTAGTAAGCAGTTGGAACTGCCCAACCTAGTTTGACTATCCAGACTGGAAGAAGCACCAGAGGACAGTGGCAAACAGATCATCAGCATGTCATTCATTTTTGATAATCCAGTTCATCTGTATCAGTAGAAGATGTTGTCCAAATCTACTGGCAAGAAAGAAAGCTACAGGGGTGTGTGACACAAGTATTTAAATCAAGTGGCTGTATGTGACATATGACATGCAAGCATGTACTTCAGTGTGGACACAAAGAAAGGGGAGAATAAATAACAATTGTCATTTTAAAGACCTTTCTAGGTCTATAAGTCCCCATCTAATATTTTTCTTGATATTTACCTGAAGATATATTTCTTCCAGAATTGTGCATAGAGTTCAATTTACACAAAAATCTTCAAATAGGACACTGGTTTCCTATCCTGACTTTAACTAGCAAATGGGTCACATGCAGTGCAATAAACTGGCCACTGAAAGGATAAGCCCTTGCTCTTAGTTTGCTGAGGTGATTTACACGTTACATGCTCATTCTTTTCTTTTTTTTTTTCTTTTTTCTCTGGTGGTCACACAAATATTCTCAATTCTTTGGTGGGATGGCCCTCACTGCCTTTACATCTCAACAGACCCTGCCAGAAGTCTGCTCTGAGCAGGATGAGATGGATTTCCTGATGGAAGCATTGATTATCAGGTATAGTTTAAGGGTTTTTTTACTGATGGTGGGCAGGGGGAAAAAGAGAGATGCAGGTAAATATCAAATCATTTACTCCTTTACCTGTGCTCAGAAAAGAAGTTCAGTCTTATTTTTCACCAGATGGCATTTTAGTAGCATATAAGGTACTACTTGTTTATCTCAAACAAGATAACTGAGGTTCTTTTGTTGCCTGTCTCTGGTGCTTTACTGCCAGTAGGCAGCTTGGCTGCACACAGCAGAGGGATGGAGAAGAGAATCAGGACAAAAAGGCTCATGATTGAGAAAAAAACAGTTTAATAGTTAAAGCAAAATCTCTGTGAGCAAGCCAAGCAGCACTGAAGAATTCATTCCCTACTTCCCATGAACAGGCACATGTTCAGCCATCCCAGGAAAAGACAAATGCCAAACTCTGACCCTTTCCCCTCCTCCTCATTCTTTCTCCAGCTTTTGTAGCTGAGCATGACACCATACAATATGAGATGTCCCTTTGGTCAGTTGGAGCCAGCTGTCCTGGCCTTCTCACTGTGGGGGGAGGAGTATGTGTGTGAAAGACCTTAATGCTGTGTAAGCACTGCTTAGCAGTAGCAAAAATATCAATGTGTTATCTACACTGTTTTGATCACAAATACAAAATATAGCACCATATGAGCTACTGTGAGGAAAATTAACTCTATCCCACCCAAAAATCATTGCAATTTAACAAAAACTTCTGTTGATTAGTTCTGCTGGTCCTGTTTAAAGGAGCAAGAAGGTACAACATTTTTGTATAAACATGTCCTGCATTTGATTTGATGTCTTTGCTTGGCAGAACCTTTATAAGATCCTATGTGCACGACCTTCTGACAGTGAATTATAAGATCTGTAAAACCTTCTTGGAAAAGATAACAGCCACTTCTATTACCACCTGTACTTTAGGTGTTCCAGACTTAGAATTTACTTCATTAACAGAAATCCATAATCTTAAAACAATAGTAGGATCAAGGGTGACCTTAAAATAGTAGCATAGTTGAGGTTGATTGTAAATATTTGGAATTTATGTATTTTGAATTTGTGCAATGTGAGGTTCCTCTTCTCATTGTTTGGCCCAGCTCATACTTAGATGCTGGTTTTCTGTGATTAAAGCATGAATGTCATGACACAGCACCACTCCCTACAGTCTGCAAGAAATTTGGTAGCTGAACAGGAGGTAACACTGATGTATGTTTTTTTAAAGAGCAATTTTAATCAATTAAGGAGTGCCTTGATTCACTCAGTAGCACGACTCTTTCTCTACCCCAGCTTCCTCTCTATTTTTAGTTCCTTTTTTATCCAGGTAATGATTATCTAAGGGAAGACGCTGCTGTCTAATGACTGAGTCTTACTGTGCTTCGTGACAACCTCAGCTTCCTTTTGTAAAAAGCAGAATCACATAAGGAGCTGCTGCAGTAGGTATTAGCTGAGTCCCTCTGGCAGACTAAACACTGAACTGAATCCCCCAAACTAGATAGCACTACGTCTAAAATAACCAATGCTGCATTCAAATCCCTACCAACCAGGACTTTGTATTACAAATGCCAATGAAATTTGCATTCTAAACTTTCTTATCGCTCTCATGTCACTCTTATCTTTCAGTTAGTGTGTCCATTAAATTGTCTTCTGCTTTGCTTTTAGCTTTTCATACCATTTGTTGAAGACTTTTCATGGGCAAAGCCAGGCATAAGCCTGTTCTTGGGGCTGTCATAGCCAGAGAGGCATTTTGATATGGCTGAAAATTTTTTGGTAACTGCATCAGGATTTGCTCCAGTCCAGTTTGTTAAATCTCAAGGCACAATGAGAATGGATGGATGTTGGCAAAGATCCTAATGCTGTGTTTCTCTTCCATGCGCTGTGACCTTGGCTTTCAGCAAGTTCAATCACCAAAACATCGTGCAGTGCATCGGTGTCAGCCTGCAGACCCTGCCTCGCTTCATTCTGCTGGAGCTCATGGCTGGAGGAGACATGAAGAGCTTTCTTCGGCAGAACCGACCCAGGACGGTGAGAGAACTTCCCTGCAAGGCTTGCGGTTGACTTTAGAATGTCTGGTTTTATGTTTTTATGAATTGGAAAAAGGCACTGAAGCCAAGCTAGGCTCTGTGTGTGTGTCCCAGCTCCCACAGACTTCGGGATATCTGTGTCTGTTTGCTTGAAGCAGGTGTCAAAATCAAAGCAGGGCCAGAAACTCCAGTCTATTAGTAACTGAGGAGGTAAAATCCTATCCTGCCATTCTAGACTTCTCTGTCAATTAGACTATAAATAATTGGTCTTTCTTTTTTCCAATACCTTCTTTGTTTTCAGTGTACTGTGATGGCACGTGAGGAACTAAAGTTACAATCAGAATTCATAGCACTAAGTCCTCAGCAGGTGTGCATCAGCACCATGTGGAGAGGCACAAATTTATACCTGCTGAAGAGCTGAGCCTAATGGGTTTGATATGTCTCAGACTTTGATTAGCAGTGTAGTAATTTCTCTTCACCCTTCCTGAGCACAATAAAGAAGTTCCTAGAGAAAAACTGACAAAATTTCCCTATGGAGAACTATGTAAGGGGGTGAAAATAAGCTGGGCTCCTGGATAAAGTCTTCTTTATTGTTCTGAGGGAAGTGCAGATAGTGAAGGGTTAGTACCAGTCCTGAAGTCCTCTAGTAAAGCATCCCGTTTTTGCATACTGCTCCTGAGGGTAATCACTGTTCTACCAGGACAGATAAGCTGATGAATGCTGATGTTGGTGTAAAGATGTGCACTTGTGCATCTTTACTCTCTTTCTCCTCTTGTTCATGTGCTAATTTCTGTTGATAATTTATTGGTTCACTCTTTAAAAGTGGGTGGGGATTTTTTCTCTTCTATCTCACCTTTTAAACCTGCTAGACTCACATAACACAGCCAGGAATAGTTCTCTTCCACCCTCTTTAACAGGCTATTCACACCAGGTCATAAATCGCTTGCCAGCTTGCACTCCGGTACAGTGCTCAAGAGAGGTGAAACCTTCTGAAAGTTTTTGGGATTAAATAAGAGTTTACTCATTTTCTAACTCTTTGCTTTGATCTGCTTTTTATTCCTCTTTGCTCCTCACTCGCTTAACCTTTCTCCCATCCTGTATGTATGTCTCTCCCTTTCCCTTCTTCTGTCCTTCTCTAATTATCCCCTGCATGAATTACATTCTCCTACTTTACTCTCCTTCCCTTACCATTTAATGTCCTTTTCCAGAATCAACCATCCACGCTAACAATGCAGGACCTGCTGAATATAGCTAGGGATATTGCCTGCGGCTGTAAATACCTGGAAGAGAATCATTTCATCCACAGGTGAGGAGAAACAGTCTCTTCTGAAGTGTCTCACCGTGCATGAGGCTCATACACCTTCTATTTGCTGTGGATTAGACAGGACTGATCTCCACAGGGGAGACAGATTATTTCTTCTACCAGTGCAGGCTTGTGCTTAGATGACCCCCTGGATCTCCCTGGGTTTTTTTTAGGAGTTAGGCTCTGCACTGTTCTTTGCAGTCCTGGAGGGAGAACAATGTTCTGTTCCAAGTGAGAGGGTTTAAGTTCTAATTTTCTGGTGCCTGCAATGTGAAGACAGTTGAGATTAGCCCTGTAGTCCACTAGATGGTAGTGTCACTCTGTGTTGGCTGATAAAACAATAAGGCATTTATTTCCTTTCTCCTAGCCCTATCTTGACTTAAATGCTTTCCCTATCTCACCAGCACAGGACAGTCCATAATATTTGAGCCAAAGATTAGAGAAGGGTAGAGCAAGGATGACAGGAGCTAAAAACACATCTCAGGCTTCCTTCCCAGCTCAGTGGCTGACCTGCTTGCATGATCTTGGGAAGCCCATATTTGTCTCTTCAAATTCCTTTTTGCTCATTTGTTGAGCAAAAAAATGTTGATATATCATGCTTCAAATAAGAACAAAACATTGTAGAAGGGATAAAGGTTGTAGTTACCCTTTTAAAACTCCTTTTTGGGTATTGAAATCCTTCATTTTTCATTAATAATTGTTCCAGCTCATAATGTTCGTAGGTATAGCAGGGAGCTGGATTCCTTGCTGTGAAGTGCATGCTGTGTTCAGTGCTTGTGTGTAAAGGAGAGGAGAGCCCTTGCACACCAGAGGGTCACACAGGCTCTAACCAAGCCAAGGTGCAGCCTGGAGAAGTGCAGGCAGGCATTGACTCACCCACACCTACATGTGGGACTGCACAGCACGGAGATGGGAAACAGTGAACAGGGGCTGGAGAAATCCAGGGAAACAAGGACAAGCAGCAGTTGGAGCAAAAAGCCACGAGGGTGAGATAAAGGAATATGTTATATGGCTTTATGATTTGAACATCCAAAACAGTTTTCAGACTCTTTTATATTGCAACAATAAGGAAGTTTCGGTGGAACAGGGTTAGAGATTTCTGTCATTAAAACAGAGCAGTAAGAATGTGCAACAAGTTTTGGCTCTTGGATCTCTTACTAAATACACGAGAGGATCAGTATTCTAACTGGAAACTTCTGAGTTAATCACTACAGCATTATTTTCTAGAATCCTTACAGTAATAGTAACAGCAGCATATGACTTAAAAAAAAATCTCTGGGTCAGTCTTTGCACTGTTGGATCTCTAATATAAGTAACCTGGTGATGGATTCATTTTGTCTTAGCCAACAATTCAATAAATCTGAATACAAGGAATTTCCTTCAGATTTTGTCTTAATATTTGTTAGTGATGTCAGCATTACTCAGAGTGGGATGGGAAGTGAAGAACGCTTTCACTACAGTTATCAGGATTCCTAGGAGTAAAAAGTATTGTAGTGAGGTTGTAGAGAGGCCTCTAGAGGGCAGGAATTGTCTTCTAGGAGTCACAGCTGATAACAGAAGAGAAAGTTGAACCTGACTTCCAAATCCTCAGGGATTTTTTGAGGCTGGCAATGGGAAGAAACATATGAGCTGTTCAATGAATTTATTTTTCTTGGCAGTCAACAGGACCCCCACAGAGCTAGGATTTTAATGAGTTTCTTTTCAAAATGCATATTTTAAATGAACAGAAATATTTTAGCCTTGGCCACGAAGGGATCACTTCCATTTCTCACAAGCTAAACTTGCACCCAGTGAACAGATGCTTCCAGATGGAGCTTTGATTGATTCCATGGGAGATATCCAGAAGTAACAAAGCAACAGATTACCAAATCTGGTTCTACATAACTTTTCAAGCAGCTTACTAAGACTGTCCAACAACATCACATCTGTAGCTGATGGGGACACTGCTGAGATGTCCCTCTCTAAAAATACAGAGCAAGAAAGAAATCTGTCATAATGTGGTTGAAACAAAAAAAGTTGAGTTTGTTCCTCTTTTGATACTGATGCTGTTTTCTCCCTTAGTGAAAGAAGGTGTGAATGGGGAAAGTTGGCAAATGCTGGGTAGAAGATATAATTCAAATGTAGTTTCAGAATTGTGGTTAACAAAAATTACATTGTAACTGGAATTCTTTCTTATTTTAATAGGGCTCTTCTCATTTGTGTAAAGATTACTCAAATAAGACTTACAGGATTGGTTCTAATACTTTTTCTGTATTCCTTTAACTTCTTAAGAGTTTAGAATTAGAATTAATTTTTAATTTTTAATTTCTTTAAGAGATATAGCTGCAAGGAATTGCCTTTTGACCTGTACTGGAGCAGGACGAATAGCCAAAATTGGTGACTTTGGAATGGCCAGGGATATTTACAGGTAAGTGAAGGGCAATTTCAGTTCTGTGAGTAATTCAGTAATCTGTATAATTTTGACAGGTTTGAACCGTTTCATGATATTTGAAGCAGTGGAACCATCCATTAGGTATCTGAATTTGATGAGCTGTTAACTAACTTGCATTAACATCTATGCTTACGGACCAATCCACTTCAACTGTGGTCCCAGGAAACTACAAACTCTTGTGGACACTAAACCAAGTGTAGGCAGATTTATTAGCTACTTGTTAATAAATAATCTTAAATTAAAATTAAAATCCCCCAGCAACCATAATTATCACCTCATGATGTCAAGAGCACTTGCTGCATCAATACCTTGTGCAAAGCGTTGGCAAGTTTGATGTCTTTAGCTGTGCACATGAACATCCTCGATTTCCATCTCAGCTGCAAAGAGGATATAAAATCATGATCCAATGCACTCTTTGTGTTGATGACTTTCCCTTTTTCTCGCTCCGGCACCCACTGTTGCATGCAATCCCCAGCTGCTGTTACTGTGGTGATAAGATCTTTTCTGTATTGAAGCCCTTTCAGGCTGTGTGAATCTGTGAATCTTATCTTTCCCAGAGCAAGTTACTACCGTAAGGGAGGAAGAGCCATGCTTCCTGTCAAGTGGATGCCACCAGAAGCTTTTCTAGAGGGCATTTTCACCTCCAAGACTGATACCTGGTAATAAATGTCTTTTGTTCACTTCTGCTATTCACTGAAAAGCATTAAGAAATGTACTGCTCAAGAAAAAAAAAAAAGTGTGCCCAGCAGGAAACTTAAAATAAGTCTGAATTTCGCAGAAAAATATGAGAAGTCTTCCCACTGCATTCAGTAGAAGTATGGCTAAAGAATCCAGAATAAGAATTTAAAAGTCGAATGTAAATAGAGGTAATAAAAATTTGCTATTCATAAATGTAGAGTATCACATAAAGCCAACCAAGAAGTAAAAAGCAAAAGCAGATTAGATTCTCAGAAAGCCTCAGTTAAAAATCCAGACCAATATCAAATACTTCCCTCAGTCTTCAGAATCTCCCAGTTTCCATCAGTGACAGGGTCTGCTTGTATACCTTGTAAAGTACTGTCTCTGTAACACCCAGGATTACTCTTTTGCACATTTTTTTCTTGCTGCATATAAAATGACAGCAGATTTAATCAGAAGTCCTTGCTGGTTGCTGAGGAAACAATATTTATATGTTGCTTTCTCATGCAACTGGACCTTTCTTTAAAATAAGCATGCCCTGAACAGTAGCATATTCAAGTGCAGGTGCTGGGGAATGGAAGCTTTCCAGCTGCTCAAGAACGCTTCTCTCTCTGTACAGTAGATCCTTCAATATGCTGTACTGAGGCATTCCCTCAAATACCACACTGACCCAGTTTCCTGAAGTTGTTAGCAAAGTCGGAAGACAAGGGATTGCTTATCAGCACCTAACTAGGAGCAGCTAGTACTAAATATTTTGAAGGAAAGTGCTACAGTTCCTGTAATAGGCTATTATAAGTAACATGTATATACTGGAAATTACTTTGACCTTTGTAGCAATAAGTGACTCTGAAAATTCTGACCCTGCTGATGTCCTGGCAGAATTCTCTTGACTTCCTTGTGTCTAAGTCCTACATAATTTCTAGTGGTACTGACAATCTGACCTGTGGATGTAAAAAAGCACATTTCATATCAGAAATGCTGCTGCCTTTCAGTTTCATTGTCTCTCTCTTCCTTGATTTTATGCTTGTGTGTCTTGTTCTGAAATACTGTTTCAAATATTAAGGAAACATTTGAAGGTCCCTGTCTGACCATCCAGGAGCCAGTCCAGAAGTCACACTTGTACCACCCGCTTAAAGTGGGTAGAGGCCCCTTCACAGCTACAACCCCCCACACACTCACAGTCAGACCAGTCAAGGTTTCCTTACCAGCTCAGCCCCAGGTTCCCCATAGCAGACTCTCAGATGTCAGGATCCTTAAAATAATTTAATCAAGATGCAACAACAAAATAACAACTTGAGCTTCTTCCCCTGAGGAAACAAAGGAAGACCTGAGCTTTTATACCCTCACAGTCTAAGTGTGCCAAAGTCTGGAGACGTTGGCTCCTGCTGTGTCTCTGAGTGTCCGGTCACCTGGCAATGCCACAGGCCCTTGTTCCATTTGTTTTGCAGAGGGTCAGTGCCAGGCCAAACTCTTGCCTTGGGCTTCTGCCACCCAGAGCTCAATCTGCAGCCAAGTTACCAGCACCAAATGTACCCCGCAACACAAACATCTCAAGTTTTCCCAAGTAAGGCAAGAAACATCCATGCCAGATCTAACAGGTCTTTTCAGTTAGACCATGCACAGCCAAGGGCGCCCTGGCATTTCCTGCTCTATTAATAATGAATGCAGCAGAAAGAACATCTTCAGAGTTATTAAATATTTTGAAACCTCTGCAAAACTTGTTTTGGAGCTTGAGCAAAGATTTTGATTGATTGGGGTGTCTTTTTATGTAAATAAGGATTGGACTGCAGCTTTGAAAGGCCATTGCTTGTGGTGTTGCCTTCACAGCTACAAGTTAGGTTTGTGGAGCACAAATGAGACCTGATTGGTATTGTTGCCTGGTTTCTGACACAGGTCCTTTGGAGTGCTGCTTTGGGAGATTTTCTCTCTAGGCTACATGCCCTACCCTTGCAAAACCAATCAGGAAGTGCTGGAATTTGTCACCAGTGGAGGAAGAATGGATCCACCAAAAAACTGTCCGGGGCCAGTGTAAGTATTTCTTTACTCTCACAAGCCAAGGTACACTAGGTGTCAAAAATGCGGACAAAGTCACTTCTACTCACATAATGGTGACTGCCCTCTGTGTTAGGTGGGTATTGTTAAATGTCTCTTGAGCTACTGCCTCTTGTATACAGCTTAGAGCAGTACAGGATTTGCTTTAAATAGTGGCTCCTCAATCAGACAGGATCCAGGGACATAGAAATTATATATCCACTTTTGCACTCCTCCTTTGAGCATGCACCAAGTATGGTCCCTTGGACCCCTGATCACTTCATACTGGAACACTTTTTACAAAATAATCTTGATCTTTTTTTTTTTTTTAACTTTAAGGTATCGGATCATGACACAATGCTGGCAGCACAGTCCAGAGTATCGGCCAAACTTCTCTACCATCCTGGAAAGGATCAAGTATTGCACACAGGTACTGGTCTTTGGTATCCAGGTGGATGATGATGCATTGAATGCCAACTATCCAAAGACATTAGCTTTAGTCCCTAAAGCAAGTGAAGGGTCCTGACAGACAGATATAATTACGTTACTAGTGTAGTGATGGTGTTGGCTCTTTTCCGGTGTCCATCCTCACTCTCTGATCTTCTGCCCAGTCATAATGAGCATAAACTCTTCCTGTGCAAATGAACGCTTTTAGCTCTCCGCTTGTTCAATTGCAAATTGTCCTTCATTTTATGATGGAAAGTTACTTAGATCTCTCTCAAGGTCCATATTCTGACCTTGCCTAAAGTTGCTCAAAAGCCACAGCTGAATAGTTATGGAGTGGAGAGGGGGAATGAAATGGCACGGTGAGTTCGCCATCCAGTAGCATTTAACAGCTACAGGTCTGGATCCAACCTCTCAAAAGAGAAATTTTATACTACAGACTTTCAGCTTAGTCCCTGATTTCAATGAAGCACAGTCTTTTCTCAAAGGAAGCACGTAAGTCCTAACAGCATGTGATATCCAAATGGGACGTAGCACCTTGTGTGATGTGCAGGAGTATGGCCGAAACTGGTGAAAGGCACCCTAAAGGTACAACAGATTCTTGTCTCTCTTTTTCAGGACCCTGATGTGATCAACACTGAGCTGCCCATGGAATGCAGCCCCACACCAGAGGATGAAGGGAGTACAGTCATGCGCCCAAACATTTCCAGTGGGATCATGCCACTGCTGGTAAGCCCTTCTCTCACACCTCAGACAACACCTAAGACACTGGAATCCCACCATGCTGGACACAAACTTGTACAATGTCCACAAGAGTTACTGGTGGAGAACCTGAGCAACCGGACTGCCCAAGGGCCCTGCCTGCCATGCCTCAGTGATTTCAACAGTGGGTCGTGGTTCCAGCAGACCTCAAACCAGAAGATGGAGCTCAGCAACCCATCAGCCCACAGACTTAAAAACAAAACAAAAAATCTTTGGAACCCAACCTATGGATCATGGGTGCTAGAGAATATATGTCACTTCAGCCCCAGCTCCAAGCTCAAAGCAAATCCAGAGCGGGAAGATTCAGGCTTTGATGGGAATTGCAGTTCTTCTAGCTCTCGGGCATCTTCAGCATCTCCAGGTCAAAGTAACTGCCCTCACCTGGATATCAGTGGGATTGAACTGGTGAAACTCCAGACTTTCCCCTGTGGCAATGTAAATTATGCTTATGATGACCTGTGCTATAGTGCTGAGTACCAGCCATCAGCCTTGACAGACGTCAGAGCAGCTGTGCTAAGGAGCTCCAGTCTGCACAGAAAGGAAAAGCCTTTTTGTAAAACAGAGAAAACATCAAGAGAGAGAGACTCTGGTCTGTCTTTGTCAGATGACCTGAGTGTTACTCCAGTATAGTAGAAATGGTTCTTCCAAAGATCAGGGAATGTGTGTGTCTTGCTTCCTGTTTCACTTACTTCCTCCACTTTAGATCTATCAGAAGGGTGAAGTTTCAACATCAGCAGTGTTCTGCTTCCTCTGTCTACCTGCTGGATCCCAGATTGTTACAGGCACTTGCATTTCCAACTCTGTCCTTCAAATGTGTTCCACTGAACCAGCTTTGAAGTGGAGAACAATGGCAGTGTTTGTCTGATTCAGAATACAGTTCCTAAGGAAAGAACTCCTTTTCAATCTGCTCAGGTGAAAAGAAATGGACCTACCATCCAGCTGCAGTATTTGGATGGAAATAATGACCAACACAGGTTGTGTTTCTTTCTGAACCAAGAATCCAAAAACATTTGCTGTGCCAGCAGCAACCAAGTTGCAAAGGCTGCTACATTCCCAAGAACTTTTTACAGTCCTGGTGAATTACTAATGCTTATGCACTATAAGGCAAGTAAAAAAAAAATAGCAGCCGCATTTGCATCTGTTTTATTAGTAGATCTTGTGGAAGATATTGCTCAAATTGGAAGAAGTAGGAAGAATGAAAAAAAAATCAGGCTTCTCTGAGGATGTGCTTTGTAAACAAGCAATGAAGAGCAAACCATTTACCATTAAAAAAAGCAGTAGCTGGTGGAGCAGATAGTATTCCTTTGAACAGTGAAGGAAATGTGCTGCTTGCTTCATGGTGTTGCTTTCCTCACAGCTCCTGGCATTGAAGGTGCATATGGTTTTTCAAGGAAGGGTGAGCTGCATGGCTTGATGAGAAATGGACTGTCTTTATCTTTCAATGGACTTTACTTAAAATGAACTTCATTTTTGTAAATACTTTGATATTCAGCATTAATTATTTGTGCTGTGTTGGTAAGAACCCAGCTGAGGTTCCTGGGTAACTATCTAGCATTTGGTGTGCTGGAGTTCTTGGTTTTAATACTCTGAGGTAGAAAGTAAAGAAGAGGAATAGTGAAGGGAAATCGAGTGCAAACCCCACTTAGGATGCTCTTTTACAGGAAGAATAGCTCAAACATTTGAGAAAGTTAAAACCATTACTTGGCTTCACACAGCTGAGCAGGTAGTAATTGTTCCTTGCCTTGCAAGTGCAGACTTGCTGATAAAGGCAGTAATTTGTTTTCAAGACAGCTCATTTCTAAGGCTTTCTTCAGTTGTTTAGGATCTAAACGGATGTTTACAGATTAAAGCTGCAAAATAAGGAGACTGAAAGGGCAAATAATTTGGATTAAGTCTGAGCGGTCTTGGAAGCATTCTGTCCTTGTACCACTCCTGAATGTCACACTGCCAACCTACAGCAGCAGATTATATGCCATCTTTCTGTGTAGTAAGATGCCATTTGTAGACTTCTCTGGCTCCTTTCTGAGGCAAGAGGTTCTCTGGTCTGTTTTCTGCTTTGTGATCAGGTGCATGTACTGTCTGAAGGTGTGGGTTAGCAGGCCAGGATTTGCTTTGACCACACAAACTCCCTGTCTTTTACATCAGTCAGGGTGGACACTACTGAGCTGTGGTAAACAGAGGGTGAAGGAATCCATCCTCAGTGAAAGGCATCTTCAGAATAGGTTTATGCTTTATTGGTCTGACTTTATATCTGTTCCTGGTTTTGTATAGTTTTAGGTCTTTGACTTTAGAATGGACAGTTTTATATAATGTCATTTCAGAGCATACAAGTATCTTAAGAGCAGGTGTCAAGAAGATGGGAGCAGACTCATTTCAGTGGTACCCAGCAACAGGATAAGGGGTAACAGGCACAAAATGAAACACAGGACATTTCACCTGACTATGAGAAAAAGTGTTTACTTTCAGGGTGACAGAGCACTGAAACAGACAGCCCAGAGAGGCTGTGTAGTCTCCTGCTCCAGAGACACTCAGAACCCTACCAGACATGATCCTGTGCAACCTCCTGTAGGTGAACCTGCTAGAGCAGGGAGGTTGGACCAGGTGATCTTTCAAGGTCTCTTTTCACACCAATCCTTCTATGATTTCCAGACACAAAGGGTGATGATGGTCACCTTTCAGCAAAGACCCATATGGTGTGGAAATAATTCCAAACCCATCATGCTGTAAAATGACAGATGGTCAGAAGAGAAGGGTCCCTCTCTGTGGGGCAAATTTCAGAAGTGTGGGGACTGACGGGTTTAGTGACCAAGGGAGATGGATGACCTTGCCTCATGCCCTTCTTCCTGTTTCACTTTTGCTTTAGCTCTCTAGCTTCTCTCACATTAATTCATTGCCTGTCCTGTCTTATATCCAGGAGTTGCTACAGCTCAGTTAGATGAGGCAGAAAAGCCCATTTAGCAGAAAACTTTCTTATTCTTTCCTTTTGCAAAGGCTAAAATTTTTGGTCATATTTCAGACTGGCCACTTCTGGACCATGCTAGTCAAAAATAAATGCTTTAATTTTAGCTAAATGGAATTTCATCAGTTTGTCCTTACTTTCAGATTGTATTACCTTTATGGTTTGTGCATTAGTAGCTTTTTTGTCCACCTATCAAACTTTCCAGCAGTTGTGACTTGGTGCCAGCAACTTGGCCCCTTCCTCCCTGAATAAGGCCACAGCAGAGTGCAGTGATCCTGGTTCAGCTGCAGTGGACGTGATGCCAGCTCACCCTTCCGCCCTGGTCTGTTCTGAGCAGAGCACTGGTGGTCATGGCCGTGCTTTGCAGGCCTATTATGCCTCTGCTTTCAATTCTCCTTAGCCAGTAGTAGGAACTGGAAACTAGTGGCAATAGGAAAGAAATACTGGCTTGTTCAGAAGCCACAGGAAGTTAACTATACTACCTTCTCTTCCCAGAGACTTTTAATGAAGTAGCAGACACAAGACAGCTCTTCATATTTTTAAATGACTATACAATATCCCAAGATTCCAGTGAGAGGAAGGCATGATCCCTACTGATCAGACAGTTACCCAGCTGGAGCTACTACTGCTTTTCCTGTGTAGCATTTGCCTCAATATAATTCACAAATTTAGAAAGGCCAGTGGTGATAAAACTGGGGAATCCATTGAAAAGTGAAGTGAGAGGAAAGCACAGATCTAGTACCAGTGCCATGGACAGTCTTGGCTGCAGCTCTGCCTTCACTTTATAAACAAAGTGCAAGTCCAGTACATTGGACAAAAGCCTGTTTTTACTGAATAGAGCTGCATGAAGGCACTCATTTACAGGAAGTGCACAGACAAAGATGGATAGAATTCTATCCTGACCAGGATCTTATCCCTAAGAGTTATCAAGAGTGGAGTGTTGAAGAGCAACTGTAAGAGTAGAGTAAGCATGTATTATTATTTATCTCCAAGACAAAACTCTGATGGTTTACAACAGCATTTAGCTGGGCTGTACTGAGCCAGATGCAGTCTCTTCTAACAAGACAAGACATAGGGAGATGCAGGTACTGAATGGACACTAAAGAAAGAGCTGGCAATTTTAGAAGAATCTGCATTAGCAACCTCAGTTTTGTGCAAGCTCTTTACTCTCCCAAGTGGAATGATCTTCTGTCAGCATATTGCCATCAAGCTTTGATGTGTAACAATCTTTTTTTAGATGCTGTTTAAAAACTTCTCACAGATAATGAATTTTTTTATTAATATCCTGAAGGAAATAATGTTAATAATGCTCCTGTTGTGATGTTGAATGCTACATGCTGTACAAACCTTTTCATCTCAAAAGAAATGTGGTGATACACACTACAATGTTCAGTCCTTCAATTCTTAAGACTGAAACTTACTGTTTGTACAACCAGAGATTTCATAGTGCTCAACTGCTAGCATTGCAAAATATAACTTGTGTGAAACTGCTTTTTAAGGAGACATTTTTAGTGCATCACCAATGAGGCAAACCCATAGTGTCAAAATTAGATTAATTTGGCAAGTGGAAGCCAAAACCCAATTTTGTTTCCTAGAGGAATGACGTGAGCTGGAGATCTGGGATTAATTTGGTCCCATAATCCATGTGAAAAGTCTTCCACCACTTCCCTAATGCAGAATCAGTCATTTATAAGGTTGTTATAAATTGCTCTTCCTGGTAGATGTCAGTCTTCTAACATTACCAAATTTGTTTTGTAATTGTATGTATATAGTTGGTTTTTGACTGTGTTTAGCATTAATACTTTATGTTGCTTCACACAAACTCATACTTACATTTTTTAAAAAGGGACTGATTAACAAAAGACGAAACAATAATGGAAATTGCAATTTCGTTTCTCTCCTTTTTCACATTTGCTGATATTCCTGCTTCTCATTTCTCTGTAATCCTTGCTCTCCTCCATATAAATGCTTTGCATCTTCATTTTTTTTTTTAAACAAACAATTTTTAACTGCATAGACTTAAGACTTGTCCCCCCCCCCCACATCAACCCTTTTCTGAGCCAAGTTCTCAGTTAACTTGCCCATGGGCTGGTATGCACTAAGAAAGCTTTCCAAGGCTGATAAAATTGTTAAGGGTTTTTGCAAGTATAACTTCACCCCCAAAACACTCCCCCACTTTCCTGAAAGAGAAAAAAATTCTGCTGGTGGGAATACATTTTCCCCCACTGCATTTGCATCTCCACAGCTGTGTCAGAAAGGGACAACACTTCCTTAGACCCTTGAGCTGTGTGAGACTGTTTCTCCTGTAGCCCTCTGGCTGTGCTCTCTCCTCCTGGCTGTCTACTCTTCTCAATCCAATGCAGAGACCTTAGTGATACCAAGGCTACCATCTTCCCATCACACATGACTAGGTTTTGATTTGTCTCTGACCACAGCAGCACTTCTGCCAACTTACCTTGCTGGGTGACTGCTGTACATAAGTAGGTTACACGCCTGCTTCTATGCAATTTAAAGCTAGACAAGTGTATGCTTCTATATTTGCAACACAAAATAAAGAGACACTAATGGTGGATATTTGTTTTCCTCTTGAATAAGTACTCTTTGCACACTCTCTGTGGTAAGAATACACTCTCTCTTGCTGAGAAGCACAGCCACTCCTAGAGTGTTGAGTGCTTCTTCCCCATGTCCACACAAAACTGCACAGGGGAAGAGTTTAGTGCTCCGAGTCTGACAAGTGCTTCTTGCTGCCCATTTTTGTTATATGCTGTAGGCTATTCACTGAGAGTTCTGAGACAGAGCTTACCTTGAAGGATGTTGATAAGCTTTTGTGTGAATCAGGTTTTAAAGGTAAGGCTTATAATAGGTTTTGGAACCAAGCTCCACCCTTTGGCTCTAGATGTCTTACAACTGGCTTTGCTTTAGGAAGTACCAGATGCTAAAGCCTAAAGGCAAAAGAAACACTGAAATACATTGTTTTTTCTCCCCTAAGGAAATTCTTGAAGAACAGGTATTATTCTCACATAAGAAAATCACAGCAGATGTCTTTTTCTTCCTTCAGTCTCATTTATTTAGTAGCATACACACTTCAGAGTAACAAACACTCATCCAATACAGTCAATGTCAGCATTGCATTGTAGTGTTCAGAACGGATGCATGTGGATGATACAGGCCATTTGATCTCAGTACCTTAAGAATAACAAATAATAACAACAGCAATAAAAAAAAGTAGCAAAAGCCCTCTGAGATACATAAGGGTTTGGTCCAGTTCCCACTGAAATCCTTCCCTTTAACAGGAACTAGATCAGACTTTGTGAATACCTCCCTGTACAAAATCTAGAGGGATTTAAGTTTTCCCACTTCGGTTAAATTTCAGCCAAATTCGTATCTCTGTGGGGCCTCAACACCCATAATTTTTAAACTTATCTGATCTATCTCTGTGCATTTCCTTTATTGCCCCTTCCTCCAAAGAATCTCACAGCAGCTTGGAGGCACTAATGAAGGACAGCCTCACACCATTCCCACAAGGTAAGCAGGTCTATTCCCATCTGTAAGATCGGAACAAAACAATGCCTAGGAGAGTAGTCCAAGACCAAAAAAAAAAAAAAATCAATGATGAAGCTGAGGGAGAGAAGTCCTAGCCCTCCTTCTCAATTCACACATGAATGCAGCAGCTACAGCACTGCTGCACCTAACTAGTGAGTTTAAAGACCTTGGAACCTAAGTCAGAGGTTATCTGTTCAGCACCACAGTGCCTCTAGGCCAGCATCTCTGACCCTGCTGTGGAATCACAGGTGCTCAGTGTCTCTGGAGTGAGGTGCTATCTCAGCAGATGCATTAATGAACGACATTCTGGACTTGCATGTGAACAAATTCTGTGGTTACCATGCATCAGCTCCCCCTGTGTTATATGCCTTTGCACATGCACCATATTGACCCTCTGGTAAATATAAACTTATTGAACAGAACTTACCCCATAGTGAAAGAAGGCCATGCTGCTTCCTCTCACTAGCAAGTGTGTGTCCATAGACAGGTGCTCTGGGCCACCTGATGAGAAACAAGGAATCTAAAACTTACCCTGGGGCAGCTTGCTTTTGAGCTCACAGTTTCAGCTCCTTAGAGCTTTCCAGGGCTCAGATGAAGTCCTACACTCACAGTTTGCTATGAAAAGCTGCCTTCTTCTCTCCTTTCCCGTAACATCAACATCTGATTGTGATTTCTTTCTTTCTATTCCCCTTGCAAGACAAAGAGCCATTTCAAAACTAACTTCCTAGAACTATACACCATCTAGAATGAGTTTCCAGAGCAGTGTCTGCTATAGCAGAGATTTTCCTTTTTCCCTGATGTTTCCAGTGGAACTAACCTTCTCCATGTTTTCTCCCAGGACCATATACTGCAAAACCAGCCAGGTGCTACCAGCAGTTGTTTTCTCTGAAGCTACTGCTACCACATTGTTCCAATTCTCCTTTAGAACTGGATAGTCATTCTAAAAGCTTGTTTTGAACTCTCAACTGACATTTGAGCACCAGCCTCTACTGTTTAGATCTCCCCTCCAGAAAACAGGTTATATTGGTGCAAAAGATTCACATACGTCATAACAGAGGAAAGAAATTTAACTCTGAAGACTAATCTCCTCATCTTATTTCTAACTTGTATAATTGTTTTTAATTATGGTAGGGCAGCTTGCAATAGCAGTCTCATAAAAAAGGCAATGTCATTCAAGTCCTGCCTGTGAGACCTATTTATTTGCTATTGTCCTTAAGCATTGCTATTCTCCTTAGGTACTGCTAGCCAGTGGCTAACCTGCTGGCTGTAGAAAAGGAGAAACACTTTTTTTTTTTTAAACTCCATAGAATTCACTACAGATTCATTTGTCATTTCACAGCAATTCAAAAGTTAGGAGGCATCTGAAATGATATAATCTGTGCTGTCACTTCAAAACAACCTAATGCAAACACTCTGAAACCTCTAAGTGAAAAATCCATTAACATAGTACCATAAATATAAAACAGAAACTCTGGGAGGCCACAGAAGTCATCTGAATTTGCAGTGAACTGAAAAAATAATTACCAGTCTCAGACAACTTCTGGTTTAAGATGAAATATTTCCACATGTCATTACTTGCTACAGAATACCTACTCTGTGTCATCTAACTTCTACATCACAACTGAGCTTCAATTTTCAATACTCCTGTTTTGTTTAGAGTTGATAAAAATTAATTAAATCTGACTGATCTTTTAGTACAGTAGTGTGTTACCAAAAGTAACTACTTTTAGAAATTATTTTAGGCTCTCCAACTCTAATTACAAATTTTACAGATTTTATTCCAGATCTGGACTCCACAGGAGATTTTATTCTTATGATATCAACTATTATTGAAACAGCAGTTTCCCAAAAGTGGAGTCACCTTCATCTACCCAAAGTTCTCAGTGTCTTTCCTGAGCACAGGACACCAGCAAAAGACAGGAATTTCTGATCAACGTCCATTACTACCTCTAGATGTTGAAAGGGTTTTAACCATCAACTGGCAATGTAACTCTTACCTGCATTATGAAAACTGCATCACCACATTACTGATGTTAAAACCTGGAATGTGAATCAACATGTGACTAATGATAGTATTTGTACTGGCAGTATATAAAAAACTGCTCTAGTGACTAGAGGCAACCAACCGAGAAGGTATGTGAAGCCCTTGCAAGAAAACAATTCAATCTTTCTTGATTTTAACATAGAAACTGAATTTTTTGTGGCTGTGTCTGAACCACAGCAAAGGAATGAAGCACAGATCACCCTGTGATTCCAGATGGGGACTATAGGATATAATATATTGACATTCCTTCACCCAAACTGCCTAGAGATAACAGGTGGTACCTTGGAGAAAGGATGCCTGGGAATTATCACTGTGTAATGCTGCGAATGCAGAAACATGACCTCCCTGATTGCTATGCCACTTTATACATGTAAGTGGCAGCATCATATTTGAGAAAAGGAACATGGCTGAGAAGTCACGTGCATTAGGGGACAGTCAAACCATGATCTTCAGAGATCACACTGGTTACTGACTACTAGCATGTGCATGTGTACAGGGGTTTTATCTTCAAAAATAAACAAGCCTTGGGAAAAAAAAAAAATAACTTACTTCCCTGACCAGTTTGTGAAAGATAATTAGTGATTTTCAGAGCTACAGTTCAGCTGCAAGAGGCCTAACTCTCCAACTCAGTAACATATCCAACAGCCCACCCAGTTGAAAAGTCAAACGTTTTTGGAGACAACAGGCTGATATTCTCTCCCTAGAGTATTTGTAATCTCCTGAGCGGCTACAGAAAAAGCCAAGGCCATTGTTGGAAACAGGCAATGCTAGGGTAGGGAAGGGGAGAAGTGATCAACAGCAGTTAGCCACATCAAACCACTACAAACTGCTGTCTCTCTTTGCTCCCAGTTTCTCTTATCACCCATTTGCACCTTGCTCACATTGTAACATAATGCAGCAGAAGTTGTTGGTCCAACCTATAGTGTACACAGGAGCAAGAGGGCTTGGAATTAGAGAAGAAAAAAAACCAATCTGGTTTTAAAACTATGCAGTTCCCTGAACAATGGTTTTTCCTGCCCTGAGTTCTCAAGCATTTGCCCTGGTTCTCTAAGAAGTAATTTGGAGTCCCATTTTGCCAGAAACCATAATCATTCTGGTTTACCACACAGACCTCTTAACTCATGCTGGTGTGATTCCCAAGTATGGAGATCTTCATTCTCTGAGGACCAGTCTCAAGTTCATCTGGTGCAATACAGACCAATCTGGAGTGATTCATTTAGGTTCATAGAGGGCTGATGCAAAGTAACTTTGATCACTGACTGCTGGGTTCTGGATGCAGCTCCCTCTGCTCTGACGACCTCAGGAGTTTGGAGTTAAAGGTTTCCTTCTAACTGAGTTTCCTTCTACTTCAGTAAAGCAGAAAGTTACAGAGAAGCCCTGTAAGTTTTGTGCCCTTCTCAACTCATCTTTCAGTCATGCTTTCCAAGATGCCAATCAAATTGTCCAATCCCAACAAGTACCCATCCTCCCTGTTGCCTTCTTGCCAGGGGATCCTGTGATCCAGAGTCTGCCCATCAGGAAGAAGGGTTGTCTTTCCAAAATCGATCAGCCACACATTGGCATTCCCACTGCCATCATGTACAAAAAGTAGTGAACTTCCTACAACCTGGAAGACAGATCGAGACAACGTAGTTAAACATACATCTTCAGCCCTCCCCCACTAATTCATGCTTCCTGCTAAAAAGATGATCTCAGCTCACCTATGACCCAACAGACTTTTGGGCTGCACTTACACACTGATGACTTAGATGCCCCATTTGCATAACCATATCAATCAGTAAGGTACAAATGTGAGGGCAGATAAGAAATGGGACTCAGCAGAAAACAGGAAGAAAAGCAATTCTTCATCTTAGCATCATGTCTCAATTTTAACAATGCATCAAAGGCCAGTAACTCCTTTCAAAGACAGATCATGACCCATGGTTAACAAAAATATCTCTACTGATAAGAGAACATCAACAAGGAAAATTAATGTCTAATCTCAAAATCTTGAGCTGTTAACAAGCAGAAGGTACAATGCTAATGATGCCTTCTGCAGAGCAAAGCAGAACACAGACAGCAGAATTAAATGGTATTTCAACATAAATCCATTTTAAGTAATACAGCCTTCATTATCAACTACAGTTGAATGCTACTGTACCAAATGCAAACTTCCATGTTAGCATTCCCCTGTAAATATTCCCACTGGAGCACATCTGGGTTAGAGCAACCATAGGAAACTCGTACTAATAAACTATTCAATGCAGTGGTCCAGAGCTGCAAATGCTGGGATGTCATAAAGACAGGAGGATTTACTACTCCTCAACTAGTTTAATATTCTGTATCATTGTGGTGAAGCCTTTGTGGTATCTGTGCTGTCAACATGTATTAGCTTTCTCCTACAAAACCCCTTTACTCATACAGTAGGCTGTTCTGAAGTACACCTGAATGTGTACTTCACTGAAATGAAGAAGCAATGTACCTCCACAGCTTTACACTCACTGCTCACCTCATGTCGCTTGAAGAAGTCTGAGGATTCAAGAATGACACTAATTTCCTGCAGACGTTTGAGGTATTTTTTCTGGAGGAAGAGGAGGAAAAAACCCCAAAACAACCCATCAACATTTCATTGAAAACTGAATAATCTGTTTGCAAGAGTCAGTATAATAAGGAGAGCATATTCATTTTAGGCTAAAGGTCCTTCAAAACAACAGGTTCATAATTTGAAAATCAATCTGAAAATACATTTCAAGCTTTCCTAGTGATTTAACAGACTGGAGTTCATCTGCTCCATGTGTTACACCAAGCATATTTATCTGTCTTGACTTGGATGTCATGAGGCTTTCTGCAACCGTTTTTTTTTTTTTTTTCTTAATAAAGCGAAAAAGTTTTCAAGGAATTAAATATCATCCAGTTCCCCAAAGTGGAAAAAGAGAAATTGTATTAGAGAAACAAGGAGCTCCAACCATGGTGGGGGCAGAGGGGGGGATAAAAAAATCAAGGCCTAATATATAAAGCTCTAGTGCAGATTTTTAATGCTGCCCTGAGCTACCAAGCATGCTCCTCTTGAAGGGCTAATCTGCCTTCATAATGACTTCCATACTGCAGCAAACCATTACAGCATCTTCTGAAGTTCCAAAGATGAGAGATGTGTTATGCCATCTACCACATGCCTGCTGTGCTACCCATGAATTAGCACACAGGAATTCCTCTTTGAGATGAGTTTCACACATGGGAGAACAGCTAGTCACCAATCTCACCTCCTGCCTCCACGCTCTGGTTGTATCCTCTCCAGACTGAATTCCCAAATCACAGGTTTTCCTGCCAACACAATCCTTTCTTAGATATCACCCATCTAATGCATCTAACACCCACGGCCGAAGCTGATGGCAAGCCGTAAGTTAGTTAGTTTGAATGACATTTTGAAAGCATAAGGCATTTGGGATCAATTCATGGCAAGAGCTGACAAAACTGGTCTCAGTCAACTTCTCACAACCCACCAAGTCCACGTGTCCACCCCATCTCCTGGTTTTGACTGGAAGTCAAAACCACTTACCCCCTTGGCATTCTAATTCCTATTTCTTGTACCAAAGAAAGCATGGCCCTGAAGCAAGACCACTGGTCTAAGATCAGTGCACCTGAAGATCTCAGACTCACCAGAATAGTTGTGTTGCCCTCAATGAACTCCACAAAAACCTGTAGAACTTGCTCCTGTGTCTTTGTAGTTTTGAAGTTTGTGTTACATGTTCCATCTGCTTTCTGCACAAAACCACACACAGAGAGATTATTTATACTGCACACATATCATTCCTCTCATCGCTCAATCCTCTTGAACCAGCAACAGCTCAGCCCTTGCTAACCAGATGAAAGTACATCTGGTAGAGTAAGTAAGCTGAACAGGAAGAGAACAAATAAACAAAGCAAGAAGAAGAGTTACAAAACCTGATTGGATAGCTTTAAATGACACTGGCAGTTCATTCTCTGTTGAGTATGAGTGAAAATAAAACAAGAAACAATTCATGTTATTACCAGCTTGCAGAAGTGTTTTCTCACATCAGTGCTAGCAGTGCAAAGTTTAGTGGGGAAAACCACAGAGACCTCTTTGGTTGTACTCTTGTCTGGCTAGTGAAACCCTGGCTGAGGGTGTGAGGTAACATTTTCAAACCAAATTTTACTAGTCCTTTTAGTTTAGGGGTTTCCTTTGGGTTTTTGGTGAGGATTTTGTTTTCTGTTGTTTGTTTTTTGCTGCGGTTTCTGTCTTTCAATGGAAAAATCAAAGAATCAGAGTTAGGATTCAGTTTCAAACATACCTTTGAACATATAATGTGATAACGTGATACAATTTTACCAGAATTCACAGAACAGAAATCTGCTGCAGGCAGGAACAAACTGGGATTCGCTATGCTAGCAGTGAGAAAGCAGGTAAGTGAATTTTGGCAAAGGACAGTGCAGGCATACTTGTTCCAAGCATGTCCTGGAGAAATTCAGAGTATTTTTGTGCTAGCAGTTAGATTCAGTACAGAAGTGTCCTGCTACTGAAAAAAAAATGAGTATTTTTATGTGCTTCTGGAGCTACAAGTAAATAAGAGCAGTACATGAATTGGAGGTATCTGCAAACACAGAATACACGAATATGCATGTGTCCAAGAGCATCCCTCTTATTTCAAGAGACACAAACAGGAGATTTTAGGATATGCATGTAAAACACAGCAAATATTACAGTTGGTAACAAAAATCCACTAAAAGCCTGCAAGACTATCAAACTATTTTCCTCTCCATTCCTCTATCAGTCCAATCCCTCATTTTCATTGTGAGTACATCAGCATATCATAAATACATTGTCTCCTACATGTTAAGTCACTGCACCAAAATGACAAATTCAAGTCCAGTCTCAGCAGGTGAAACAATATTTACTCCACAGTTGAACATAGTTTCTAATGTATATATGAAAAAAATTCAATAATGCTAAAACTCCAGATCTCTGACACAAGAGAATTTTATTCTAAGGCTGTTGGACAGATACAAGTGCAGCATTGCCAGCCTGATGAGATGTGCAAGTTATGCCAGAGCAGTTCAGCAGGTAGGCAGGGAAAGTTAGAAGCCATCTGATCTAATGCGTGATAATACTCAACAGCACACAGAAATTTGGAACTTCATCTTGTACCTCTTCACTGGAGTAAGGTTGTTACCAAAATAATTTCTCCCTATGCTGCAGATTGTAGAGCAATGTCTGGAATAGCTGCTTGGTGTTCCCTTTCTAACTTCCTATGTCTGGACAAACCAGTTACTTGCTTCCCCTGTGGCTGAGAAACACTTTTATGATTTTTCTCCTTTCCAGAGCGTGGCAGGAAACATAATTACTGCCTGGCTCTACTTGCTGTAAACATCCAGAGCTTGAATGGCACCACCCCAGTATTTTAAACAGGGCTCTACAACAGCTCTGGATGTACTTGATCCTCAGGTGGCACTTGCCTGACTCACTCCTTGAAGTCATACCTTTGCTAAGGACTCCCCATACACTCCTGCACAGCAGAGTAGACTGTCACACAGTGCAGCTCATGCACCAGTTGCAACACTTCTCATTAGATGTGACAGTGACATGGCTCATCGGAAGGCAGGTGTCACAGCTCCATAAAATAGTGCTATCCATCTTAAACCATGTGGCTCAGAGCTCTCTGCAGACTTCCCTTAAAGGGTTCTGGGTTAACTTAATGGATTCACAAAGATTTATTAACCAAATACGATATCCTCCTGGGAAAATAGCTATCCCTGATCTACAGCAAAAGGAATAGTACCAAAGGAAGAAGTAACTTTTCAAATTGCACAGACATTCACTGACAGAATAGGAAGACACAAATCCCAACTCTCAGCCCCAGGCATTAGTAGCTTAGTACTGTAGAGAAAATGTTTGCAATGCCAGGCCTTCAGACAGCCTTTGCCAGAGAGGAAATGTGCATTTGGAATCGGGCAGGTGCAAGATACTGAGGAACAGGTTCCAACTGCAGGGAAACCAAATGGTTCAAAATACTTTTGATAGGAGGAGCAGTGACGAATCTCATAAATAAACCTGACTTGATTCCAGAGATTGAGAAGCAAGGAAGAGAAATGGATCAACCCAAAGAGAAAAGTAGTTCCGCCTACTGCAGGAACACTTACAGTGAATCACATCTCCTTTATCAGCAGCCAGTTCACAGAAGGGCTTATATGATTTCACTTTCTTTGCTTTTGCTTCTTATTCCAGCAGCCACAGGGCAGGAATGACCAAACCCAACATACCTTATCAGCTAACTCCAGTAGTTATCAGTTCTATCAGGGAGAACATCCCCTTATTCCTGTCAACCACTAGCTGGCACCAGTGACTCTTTCCAGGCTTTCCTGCCAAAACGAGGATCCCTGCAGAATGGCTTTGCTTTTCTGCAAAAATACAAGAACTGAATCTACAGTTCACTTTTAGTAGAACAATGTGGGGAGTAGTGACCACCTGCACTGTCTGAACAATACAGTTTCTGCCACCTTTCCTCCATCTAAAGAAAATTTAAAATGATACCTACAATCCTCATAACAGCACAGAGAGATAGAGAGAAAGGGAATATGCTCCATAGTATTTTCTGTGCTCAGCCAAGGATTAAGTATTCACATTGGGCATAGTTCCAGCAGTGTCTCCACAGAGGGAAACACTACACAGTACGTGTGTCACTGCTCCTATCTCTGACAACCAACAAATCCACAAAGAACAAGCCAGGAGGTTTTTCTGAAGCTCCCCTGTTCTCCCTTAGCTCAGTCACTCTCTGGGACTCAAATCTGTACATCTTCACTTACCAACTACCTTCCTAAGAACACACATGAAAGTTCTCAAGATCATCTAAGTTTCCGATTCCATTACACAGAGAAGCATACAAAGGCCTAAGCTGTCTAGGAATAAAACATGTATCTTGATAACATCATTAGTTGGCTAAAGGGCAAGACAGGATCCAGTGTTTTGGCTGGACTGGAGCCAGATCATCTACTCATCTACCACCCACCGTTCCTGCATCAGGATGCCTGTGTCAAACAGCCAGGAGTGGGTGGCACACCACACAGGGGGCCAGCACTGCATGAGCTGGAAGCCCCAGCTCATGTATCACAGCAGGAGAATCTGTGAATAAGGAAGGGAGAAGACACAAAGTGAAGGAGAGAAGAAAGAGGTATTTAAAGAGCCTCTGTTCATCAGCATCACTGTCTTTTATACTTTATTTCTATATTGAATTGTGAGATTGGAATTCTCTTGAATTCTCTTGAATTATGAAATGGAAACAAAACTAATCCAGGTGCTAGAGTGGTGCAGTTGACACACCTGAAGGATGGGATGCCATCCAGAGGGGTATAAGCAGGCTCGAAGGTAGGTGGTAGGATGCCCACAGTTTAAGTGCAAGGTGCTGCACCTGTGTCAGGGCAGCCTCCAGTATCAATCCAAGATGGGAGACAAACAGATTAAGAGCAGCCCTGCTGAGAAGGACCTGGGAGTGCTGGTGAATAGGAGACTGGACATGACCCAGCAATGTGCTCTCACAGACCAGAAAGCCAAATGCGTCCTGGGCTGTATCCAAAGCAGTGTGGGCAGCAGGGCAAGGCAGGGGATTCTGCCCCTCTATTCCTCTCTCATGGGACCCCACCTGCAGTGCTTCATCCAGCTCTGGGGTCCCCCAACACAGGACAGACATGGACCTGTTGGAACAAGTCCAGAGGAGGCTACCAAATTGATTAAAGGGATGGAAAACCTGTCCTATGAGGAAAGACTGAGTGAACTGGTGTTTTTCAGCCTGGAAAAGAAAAGGCTGGTGGTTTTCCAGTACCTGAAAGGAGCCTACAAGAAAGATGGAAAGGGGCTTTTTACAAGAGCAGCAGTAACAGGACAGGGGAACTGTTAAAAGTGTAAGTTTAGAATAGGTATTAGAAAACAATTCTTTTCACTGCAAGGGTGAGGCACTGGAAGAGCTGCCCAGAGAAGTTGTGTGTGTCCCATCCCTTGAATTAAGACCAGATTGGATGGAGTCTGAGCAACCTGGTCTAGTGGAAGGCATCCCTGCCCACAGCACAGGGGTTGGAACTACATGATTTTTAATGTACATTCCAACCCAGGCCATTCTGTGGTTTTATAAAAGATAAGTAAGTAACGGGTAGGAAAGAAAATTGCCAAGGTTCTACTGTGCCTATAAGGTAGTATCCTATGAATGGTACAGGGGCACAAACTTATCCATCAAGAACAGCAGATGGACTTGGTTGATGGAGAAATTTCATTCTGGATTGTTCTGGCTTTATTCCAGCTCCATCTATACTGGATCTCATAATTTATTTAAAAGGAAAAGTGGTTTCCTTCATCCCAAGCAGTATCTAAGCAAATGGTTTTAACATGCCTTGCCAATAAGTGTAACTGCAACAAAACCACTTTACTGTGATTCACTTGGAATAAATATGTATAGCTCCTGGATGTATGATCGCATGCAGAGAGGAAGTTAATATTTCTGTTCTGAATTCCTCCTTACAAGAGTCTCATTTTCATTCTATCTGCACTATGTACCTCCTTGAGTCCTTCCTGTAAGGTTTCTGTAGTTGATTCAAGTATGGCTGATGTGTATTTGAAGACTAAATTTATTGACGCTCTGTTACAATTACAAGGAATGCTTTAAAACTGCATTAGAGTGAACTCTGTGGTTTCGTTGCATTTTCTCATAATCCTTTGGAAAATCTGGCTACTGATGTGCATAAGCTTTCTAATTAATCAAATCACATTGACCAAAGCGCAGTCTCCAGGAAGAGGCAGAGGTGAAACAATTACCTTAATTCCTTCAATCCTGAAGCCCAGGTTGGCACTAGAGCTGATGGTTTCTCTCCACTGCATGTACCGGGGTTTGGTAACAGCATGCTGGGCGTTCTCTTCAGCAGTGGGAGCAAGAGGATCCACTTCAATCATTTTCTTGTACATGTCCTTACGCAGCTTTGGCTTCTCTCGTGCCTTAGTCAACTCTTCCTCCAGGTATGTTCTGCAAACATCATAACCCAACACATCCTTACGGACTTCCTCAACTTTTTTTTTTTACAGCTTACAAACTGGCCTCAAGAAACATCAACCAGGAAAACAAGCCTTATCATTGCCCCAGTTTTGCACATGGGGAAACCAAAGTACACAGAGCAATGACTGTGCAGGCATATTTAGGGAAACAGCCCCAGGAATCAGGAATCCTAATTCACTTCTTGTTCTAACCATACCTTTATTTACTGTTACAAGTTATGATTATTTCCTGGTTACAGAATAGGAGGAAGCTGAATTCCCACTGTGCCAGAAAATAGAACTGCATTTTCAGAGGACAGGTAGGAGAGGTCACTCATAATGAAATCAAAAAACCAAATAGGGCTATTGAAGACTTACCGCATTCTCTCTCCTCAAAAAACATCAGACATGGGTAATATTTTTAAGCCTCAGAAAGTTTAAGTTTTACTTAATGCATCTCAGTGAAAGACAGAACCACTCTTCATATAGATGAACTAAAGAGTTAAGCAGACTATCAGAGTAGTTCCACACCAGAAGACGTAACTAAGAAAAGGGAGGTGAAGTGACACAAAACTTCCTCATTTTGCTCTTATCACTCAGTCTGTTAATGCAGTAGCCATTGGAAAGGCACTGTCCACGTTCTTTACATTGCGCTGGATTCCTAAACCTTGCACTTGATGTCAAGTGCCTGAAGTTTATTTTATCACAGCAAAACAAACCAGGATGGCATTTAGGAGATTATGTCACTCAATGCCAGAATGTCACCTACTTTCAACAAAATGTGTACTGTTGCAAATCCTTCTCTTCTTTCCTCTGAACACATCACTGCTACATCTTTCTAATTAATTTAAAATTTTGCATCTATTTGAAAAGGCGTATCTGCACTCCTGTAAGTAGAGTAACTAATTTATGACAATGACTCTTGAGCATCTGAGCTGACACCCAAAAGATTACTATGACAGCTCATACTTCTCTGTACTGTTACCTTACTCCAGGATCTCAACAAATCCCTCTCTCTTTGTTATACTTAGATAGTATTTTTGATGTTTTCATCTTAATCACAGACAAAGAACGGGAAAGAAAGTAAGAACCTGGAGAACAAAGAGATGGCAACACCTCAAGATGTCAGAGTAGGGAAAAACACAGGTCAGTCCTGAGTAAATGGTCAACTCTTTAAAGAAAAGATCAGTACCAGCAAAAATTCACTCAAACATTGGAAATGGGCTTTCACAATGCTATTCAGTCATTTGTATTGGGAGATAGAAATTTTACTTTGTGAGGCTTTCTGAATCACCATATCACAAAGATTCAATGAACTGGCAGGGAATCAATCATAAATCATTTTTTCCCATGTATTATCAAGCTACTGCAGAGAAACTTTGTCTTAAATGACCCCTGAAAATTTCTTGATGTGGATAGTTTTTGAGGCTATAGATCAGTTAGTTTCCAGAATCCATGTACAAACTGGCAATAATGGGACACATTGCTCTCAGGTTGTGCAAGGTGACTGTGAGCATGACCACGTTTCCCCCTTCCTTCAAATGCAGAGAAAGCACATTCTCTTTCATTCACCCCACCTGATCCCCATCTTGCAGTCCATCACACTTGGCCCTTCAAAATCAGTAAGCAAGTCATCCAGCTGGATGTAGCTCTCGCCATCTCTCTCCACCACACCATGGAAGCAAGGGACGCAGGAGCGTAGTGGGTCTTTCATCAATCGCTCAAAACACTCCTTTTCATTCTCTGAGAAGCGTTTGAGAATCTTCCCACTATCAGCTGCCTTGAAACTCCCTAAAAAAAGAAAATCAAACACTTGCTGACAAGATTGACAAGCAAAAAAGAAAATTCTCCCCGCCATTCCAGTTTAATCTATCTCAGTCTCATGGCAGCAGTTAAAGACTTCCCCTGAAAAGAAAAGATGCTTTTCATAAAAAATAAAACACATTGGACAAACAGTTGTTAACAGTGAGTCTGTTTGGATACACTCCCATGTCAGAACTTATAGCTTTAAGGAGTGCAGTTGCTGTTTGAAGTTTTTTCCATGCTAGACTTTGCTAGGCTATCAAACAGTACTGTACTTACTAAAATGCACAGGAAGAAGCCACGAGCCAGAATTCATTAATCCTCTGTCAGGCTATTTTAAAGCTGCATAACACTGCCAGCACTGGCTTTGTCCCTAATCCTCACACAGCACATGCACACCTGCTGAGTGTGTCTGGACAGAGGCAGTGCAGTCAGTCAGTGATAGTTAAACAGCCAGAACTGGTTGCCAACAGCATCTGAAGAAAGTACCTGTTTCATCCAGAGGCACCCTTTAATCTACATAAAAAAAAAAATAGGCCAACAAAGTAGGAGCCTCATTAATCCTGGGGATAACACTCAACCTTTATCATGGTGGGATCCTTCAGCCATTGCAAACTGGTTCTTCTCTGACAAATCCAAGAACAGACACTGCCTTGGCAAAAAGGCAAGGCTGGTAGTAGCCCAGGTTCTAGTTCAGAAAAAAAAAACCTCCTATCAGAGAAGAACAGCTGCAGAAAGGATAGAATAAACCAAACCACAGAACACTGCTAAAAGGAAACTGGAACAGTATCTCTCCTAATCAGCTTCTAGTAAACTCTTAACCCTCATCTTACACCCTACTATGTGAGTATCCAGAAGTTATGACTGTATGACCAGTGCATCACTCCATACAGATGAAGCCAACACCACACATCTGTGACAAAACCTGCATTAAGACTGGGTCATCTTGGCACTTCCTGTGGTACGAATCGGACCCAACAACACCATTGTGCAAAATTCAGCCACTCAATTCAGTAAATTTCTCAGCACAGCTTTGAAGTGCACCATATTAGGGCATTAGCATACACAGAGGAGCTTCACATACTGCATTACAGCACGATGCAGTGTAGGTGCCTGCCCACATGTGTACTAATAAAACCCCACAAGCACTGCACAGGAATTATAACAAGCACGAGACACAAACCTGATGACTTCTCTTTGTTGGTTTTTTTTGCCTTACAAATGTAACTAAGCCTCCATCAGGAGCACACCTACCAATTTTTACAGATGTAAAACTAGAACCAACCAACTGCTCCTTGCACTTGCATGGTGAACAATGATGGACTCACAATGCAAATGCCTGGTCAGGAAGGCAATTTTCCCATTTGTTTACCACCCAAGGACTTACATTCAGATGTGGGGTTTGGAGTGTATTTAGAGGTATTAGAAAGACTGTCCTTTCCAGGGCTGAAGCACAATACAGGTGTGGACAGTAATCCTTCCCCCTAGAGAACTAACTACCGGCTGCTCACTCAGGAAAAATGATCCCATACCACAACCAACATAATGAGACAGATTAAGGCTTTAGCTCCCCAACCTCTTGTTTCCCTCTAACAAGTATTTTACACATATCACCTTACAAGCCTGGCCCTTTTCCAGAGTCTGACCATTGCTTCCCAGTTCATCTCATTATTCAAGTATATCACTCCCACTTCCCTATCCACACCACAACTAAAATACACCTTAGGTCACAGATTTGTGTGATATTGCCTGCTTCCTTTTTACTTGAAGGAAGGAAACAGAGAAAGACTGTTCTTGCTACAGTCATCCTCACTCCAGAGACAAACACATTGAGATACCCCTCTCACCTGTATGCCCAGCCAGCTGCACCCATGAGTAGCGTTTCTTGAAGGGGCTGATGACTGGTAAGTTAACCATGGTTTTAATTGTGTGCCATGCCTTCTTCTGGAAAAGAAAAGAAATCTTAAGTTGGGAAAAGGCTGAAATCCTGACATGCCACAAATGTATTATACAGCTTCATGCACATTGAATTGTTCCTCACTAATGTGTAAGTACTCAAAGGTGGAACCGCAAAACAAACACTATCATCATTGTTGGAAAAATACGCACACAAACCCAAGAATGTACAAATAAAGATAACGTCCTGCCATGCACAAGAAAGCTGCCTATGAGGAAAAAAAAGTCAGACTGCACGTCACAGGCCTGCCCTTAGCCACACCTTGCCCTCTGTGTGTGAGTCACCCAGTATGTGGACAGCAGATGCTGAACGAACACACACATGCACACATACGCACATTTAAGTTTCCATGAGACATGCACATAAGCTGCTTGTCACTATCAGCAACACTTCCTTTCCCAGAGAACTTCAGCATCACCTCATGATTAACAGCTTTCCCCAAGCCAGCAGGTAAATCTTACTGTGACACATGCACAGGAAGCACATCTCTAGCTGGACATGGAGCTCACCCAGGTCCCTCAGCACCCACTGACAGCATGCTGTAGAATCTACTCCAGGTCATGAATTTTCCTACTCCCTCCCCTCTTTCCCAATCCTGTTACTTTTTAACAAAGCTGGGCATTACTCTGGCAATCTTTGGCTACAGCTGTGTGAGTACTGCTGCAGGCAGACAGGGAAACAGAACAGCTGCTCACAAAGAGCAGCTGAGTGCTCTGTCACAAAGGCAGGATTAAAAAAAAAAAAAAAAAAAAAAAAAAAAAGTAGAAAGCAAAAACGTCTCATGCTCTGGAACTGAAACCCAGGTGGGAGAGAACCACAGCCCACCAGTGTTCATGTTACACTTGGAGGGATCCCAAAGTGCTTTATAAACAAGGACAGCAGGTTCAGTTCTTCCATCACTAGAACACAACACCCTGCCGGAGAAGAAAAATGGAGCTGCTTTATATTTATAGCATGACAGTTTAGTGCTGAGGGGGTTTGTTGAGATCAAGTGTAGCTGGTGATTAGGCTGCATTTACAAAAGTGTTTATCAATGGCCCAACTGGAAATCACCAAAATCAAGAGGAGGCACTAACGTCAAACCTAAAACAAGTTTAGGTGCTTGCTCATCAACTGAAAAATACACATTCAAGACAACTGTGACTTCTCTAGCATGGATATTGATCTGAAGATTCAGGGGCTTAGGATACCTAACATTTATTGTCTTCTACAGTCTAAGTGAAAAACTGAAAATGTGAAATTGCAGGCAATGATACAAAGCCAAATGTTGCTCTCCAGATCACTCTCTGACCTGGTCATGCTGCCCCAAACTTATTAACTTACACCACATTTCTTATAAAGCATGTCCAGCAACACCAGTCACTGTGTGAGGGCAAAAACCTGCAGTTATCTTAGAATGTATCAAGAGGATATGTGAACCCACAGATACAAGTGATTTTTTAAGGACTTCACAAGAAAGTTTTAAGTTATACTTTGCATTAAACTGACATAACAATATAATTGCCATATGAGCATATTTACTCTGAAATGAAATTGCTTCTACCTATTTAAGTTTGGTTTTTAATGGCGTTCAAGCTGAAATTAAGTCACTCTTAGTCAGGTCTGTGCCCCATGCAGCAATTGTACTTTTGAAAACATACTATGCCAGTGAGAGGAAGCATCCAGAAAAAATCCTGTATGTTTGAGAATTATGAAGACACAGTTGCACTTAACAAAACTCCACAAACACTACTAGCTCTAGCTAAACTCCAATTTTGTAACTAACTTCGGTCATTTAATATGCCATATTATTTAGATTTCGTATTTCTTGCAATTTGCCTTAAGCTGTTCCAAACTGCAGCCTTGCAGTGCTGAACAGAGACTTGTGTCTACTGCAGACCCAGCTGCTGTTCTGTGAGGATGAGAGAGAGACTCTTGTAAACCACTTAAATATGTCCATAGCCTCCTTCTGGAGGAAAGTGTAATGTAAATACTGTTTCTGAAGTAGCAATTATTTTTGTATAGTTTATTTGTCAGATTTCACTGACAGCAGAAGCTCTTCAGTCTACTCTGCTGCTTCTAATTCAGAAGGACAGAGCCCCAAGTTATTTCAACAATAGTTGAAAAAAAAAAAAACAACAAAAAAACATCGTTATGGAGTAAAATAACTTTGAATGTAGCTCCTGCCAGATTTAAGATTCCAGACCAGTTTTCAGGGCAACACTGCTCTTTCCCCATCCCTTAATGAGAAGTTAACACTGCTCCACAACTCTGCCATAAACAGCCTGTACACATGGTAATGTTCCACTCCCCAGAGCCTGCAGCCTGTCTCCCAATGACTTGTCATACTGCTCTACACATCAGTAACAAGGAGCACAGATTCTCAGCGAACACACATCAACTGTCAATGCAACATCACACTCCAGTGGCTCTCCTGCCTCCTCCCTCCCACCTAACACTGAGAAGCTGAACCTTTTATTTGTACTGTGGGTGTGAAGGAGAGACAATGGGCCAAATTCAGCCCTAGCTCAAGTGGACTTTGGCTGCTTAGGTTATAAGTATGTTGGATAAGCATGTTTAAGTTACTCATCCAATAAACAGACACTGGCAATTTTTATTTACCCTTTTTAATTTTAAATAATCTCTTCATAAACCTCTCCTCCCCCTCAAGATAGGGAAAGCAGAAGGCTCAAGCTAAGAGGGAAAGGATTGCCTTCAAACCTGTCCCGTGGGGAGTGTTGCCATCAGCAGAGGTTCAGTAGTTTCACTTTCCTCTACCTCAATTTCTAGTTTCCCAGCTCACTCAACCCAGGGTACAAATTGCCAGGATGCAAGCAGGGCTGCATGCTGGTAGAGCAGTGGTGTGAGTGGGAAGATGAAAACTTTGTGTGCTTGCTGTAGGAGGAATCATTCTCACTTCTATTTCTAAAGCAAGATTTCTTCTTTGTTAGCAATGGCATTATGTGCTTTTCAAATCACTGCTTTATGCTGCAATGGCAAAGAGGACTTCTACCACTGCCAATCTGTACTTGCAGCCTTATTTTCCTCTGTTCCTGTTTCTTCTAGATTCCTGCTCAGTCTTTCTTGATTTTTTGTTCTGCCTGGGTTTCTCCAAGACCTCACTTCTTCTAGATATCTGCTATCTCTGTACTGTATCTGCATTCAGGATTGTCTGAATCAGATGCTCTTGACACCACTGATGCTGTTTCATATGCCTCAATATGTTCAGGAGTTTTCCAACAGTAAGAAGAGAGGCATTCCAAAAGAGTTAAGAAGCAAACATGAAAAATATTAACATTTTTAGACTCAGCATGTAAGTTATTCAATGTGAACTTTAACTGACATGTGATATAAACCCCCTGAGCAATAAAAGGTGTGGGGCACTAAAGAGGGAAAAGCAAGCTTTCTGCAGGCCACGTGACAGTCTGTGCCATGGCAAGTGTACCCCTGGCAGCAAAAGGACAAAATTTCAGGGAAGAGAATGGAAGAAGCAATTCACACAATGTAGCCACAGTGTATGCAAAGGATCTGCTACCTGGATTACTCTCTTGACTCCCTTTCCTAAATTTGAAGCACAGCTCTGAAGAGAAGCACACATCCACGCAGGAGACGTGGAAACCTGCTTTGGGCCCATGCAGACAAGATGCTGCTGGCCAGGTGAGGTATTCCCAACCTATTCAACCCTGGATAAAGGTGGCTGCAGCCATCATGTCTATCCATGGAGAGCAGCAGTAACCTGAGGACCACAGGTTTGTGTGAGCACAGCTTTCTCCAGGCCTTTTCCCACAATAAGCATGTAACTTCACACACGACCAGCGTGCAGAGGCACAGCCATGATAAGCCTGCACAAATACACTGGAGGACTTGCCTGATGAAAATCCACTGAACTCTCTGCGAGGTGTTTTATCCATTTAAAGGAGTTTGGGCTCAGACCCCACTGTCCCCAAGAATAAATTCCCAAGAACTACCAGGCTTTCCTGAGACCCTCCCATCACTTCAGGGCAAGAGCTGTAACTTCATAATAAGCAAGCTCACTGAAGAGATTAGTGCAAACTCCCTGAATTGAATGAGGATTTTTTAGTTGCTGTTGTTTTTTTACAGGCAGTACAGAACAAACAGCATCTCTCTGAGCATATGCTGAATCCCTCAGGAACAGGAGAACCAATCTAACTCCTAAAGGCAACAGCTGATAGGGACCTGAACATTCCTCTGCTGTTCCGTGAAAAAAATAAATAAAATCTTTAACTTATTTAAGGGTAAAATGAAAACAATAATATCTCAGTTCTGTGAACATCTGAAACACAGGTAACTACCCTCAGGCAAGAAATTACTAACAGGTAACATAGAAGAGAATTTGTTTCACTTAGGACTTTTCAGCAATTACAGAAATTAAAAGCAACAATGACATCTAAATCAGGAAGCATTGGGGGTAGGGGGAATATGAAAAAACCTTTTCTTCAGAAAAATTAAGCAATTCAGCTTTCATAATTCTAGCATATTACCTGAAACTATAATGAGTTAAAGAACACTAAAATTCAATATAAATCAACAGGGTCTTTAAAAACATCCATGATTCCATCAGCAGCAGAGTGGAGGTGTAGTTTCTTGCCTGAGCTGGAAATTCATCATGGAAATTCTGCTAGGCTATTGTAAACAATGACCCTTGAATTCTTTTACTGGGTAAATTTTAGCTGTTTCTTTATCCAAGATCCTGTTGTCCTTTTTTTTTTTTTTTTTTTTTTTGTGCTCTAGAGCAAAGCCTACACAAGAAAGCTATTATGACAGCAAGAAACAAAAGGATAATGAGAAATTTTTTTAGTAATCCTTTTTTTTTTCCTAAAAGGCTTTAAGAATAAGTACTTAATAGTCAGCCATCATTATCTACTGTTCTCTTAAAGTCTTTACATCATTTAGGCTAAATTCTGCTACTCTGGGACCTGGGGGCTGAAATCTAATCTGTAATGCTGGTTGCCACTGCCTACTCAGTGTCTCACCAACTCCTAGAAGGAACAAAGTTCCTCCACAGGGACTTGTAAGGAGCACAGCAAACTATAATTACCAAAAAGTTACTATGTGCATCAAAACAATCCTGTAAGAGCCGTGTGCCCAAAATGCAGGAGGACTGAGCAGCCCTTGTCCAGGGATCTTGGCCAACACAGTGAGCAGCATGCACATGAGAAGGTGATGAGCGTTGGCCTCTTGGGGCACAGTAACCACAACGAGAGTGGCTGGAAAAGTAAAAAGTGTCTGGGAACTCGTCAGACCAGTCAATTGCTGGAACTGCCTTCTACGAGCAGACCCAAAAGTAACACTAAGAATTACTAAACTGGGTATCAGTTATGACTTATCCAGTATTAGTCATTCTCCAGCGGCTCATCTTTCTGCTGGGTTGGCTTTTTTGTCCCTCTTCTCTTCTTTGCACATCACTCTGAGTGACACAACAAATCCTCATGAGGTCCACAATATTACTCACACAGGTGTCTTAAGTATCAGTGCGAGCGGGTGGTCACTTTCTGATGATAATTGTTTCTTTTAAACTCTGTATCTTTTACAGTTTTATTATTGCTTCACAGAATGGGTCAGGTTGGAAGGGACCACAGCGGGTCAGTTGGTTCAACTTCTCTGCTCAAGCAGGGTCATTCTAGTATGTGGCACAGGATTGCATCCAGATGGTTCTGGACTATCTCCAGTGAAGACAACTTCACAACCTTTTTGGGCAACCTTTTCCAGTGCTTGGCCACCTGCAGAAGTTCTACCTCCTATTAAGGTGGAACTTGCTGTGCTTCAGTTTCTGCTCACTGCCTCTTGTCCTCCTGGCACCACTGAGCAGAGCCTGACATCCTCTGACACCCTCCCTTCAGATACTGATAGACATTGATGAGGTGCCCTCTCAGTTGTGTCTTCTCAAGGCTGAACAGGCCCAGCTTCCTCAGCCTTTCCTCATAAGAGTTGCTCCAGTCTTCCAATCCTCTTCAAAGCCCTTCTCTGGAGCTGCTCCAGGAGTTCCATGTCTCTCTTGTACGAAGAAGCAGAGATACAGCCTCACAAGGGCTAAGCAGAAGGGTACAATCACTTCCCTAGACCTGCTGGCAATGCTCTTCCTAATGCATTCCAGGATACCATTGGCCTTCCTGGCCTCCAGTTTTACTTTTTATAGTATACAGGCTTACTTAAAATGTTTTTTAAAACCTCTGCATTAATTTTATCTACAAAACCCTTGACTGTTTTATTTACCGTGGTTTATTAAAACTGAAATCAGTTTGAAAGCTAATTTGTTTTCCAAATTATTTATGCCACTTTATTCAATTAATTCAAATAATTTAGAAAATTAAAATAATATATTTGTTCTCTGCTGCCATTACTCTTTGCCACTTTATTTTAATTGGCTTTGACCTGACATATTGGACCTAAACAAGTAAAGAACTTAAATGTAGGTCTAAAGCTATTAACCATATTATTTTAAAGGACTACACCTAGCCCAAACAAAACTTTGTTTTCGTCTATTTCAACGCAATCAATGCCTACCACTACTATAAAAAGCTTCCATGAGAAATAATTTTGAGCAAATCACAACCAAGAAAATTACTGGCCTAATTTAATTACTGTATAATTACATCTGCTTCTTCCTCTGTGTGAATGTAGACAGTAATAACCGTACTATAATTACAATCTACAAAAAAAAATAAAAAAAATCACATAACACTTAAGCAAAGTATCTACTGCTCTGTCAAAACCACAATACTTTACCAAGACAAGTTGTTATCAGCACAATTTCCCTCAAACTAAATACTTTTCCATGGGTGCAGCTTCCCAACAGCCAGCTTCAATGGTTATTAAGGATTTCATTTTTTTCAATGAGTACAGCTCTGGGACAGTTCACCATATGGTTTCACCTTATGGAGAGAACTGAGGATTTGAGTGATGTTATATAAGAAAAAAAAAATTAAAAAGACAGTGAGAGTTGCTGAGCAACACAGTATCTTTCCGGTTGCAGTCACAAAATTTGCCTATCGAGGGATTCTGGTTTTGAGTTCTTTCAGTTTGAGGCTCAGTGTAGTTGTCTTTGCAGATCTTAAACAGGCAGGCAGTCATCTTGGTCAGATGCAGATCCTGAACCAGCTAACTTTTTTATGCCGAATGTAAGTAAATCATAATTATCCTTGGTGTTTCTTCTAGTAACATATACATATATGTACACACAAATTCATGCATGCTTTTAAGACACCTAATGCAGACAGTAAAAACCTTTGATGGCAGATTATATAAATTCCATTACTTTTTTTTAATAATTATCCAGACTATAACAACTCCAATTTGAAGAAACTTAGAACACCTAACAAGACATGTAGCAAATGACATACATGACATTTTTACTCTATTTGTTGGGAGAAATATAAGAGAAATATCCACAAAGGTTCTGTGTAGGGAAGCAAGGTGCAAGATTTTCCCACAGCTAAAACAAAAATGCCCCAAACAACAACAACAGCAAATCACCAAATTTATAATGGAAGGCACTTGATGTTTTCAGCAGCCAGTTTCTGTGCTCTCGCCCCTTATTAAAGGTTCTTGAAATCCTCAAGCTCAGGAGATTCTTGCTGCCAAATCTACTACCCACTTGGCTGAATCAGACACGAATCACAAATTGAGACAAAGACCTCATTGGGTGGGAGGTGAAAGAGCAAGTTAAAAAGGAGAATGCTTCCCAAACGTACGTGAGTGAACCCTTGCACAAACCTTTATCACTGAGCTTCTGAGTGCAACACTTAATTCAGCTCCCAAGAGAGGGTAAGGCTCTTACAGCAATTCACTAAGCCCCATTATTTCACCTTCTCTTGGTCCTGGGGCAGGAAACAGGTTCCTGAAGCACCAAACACAAATCCACACAGAAGTCAGTGATTGTGACTAGAAAAAAAGCTATTTGGGGCCAAAATGTTGCACTGTGATAACGAACATCTGGACAGCCTTGTCCAGAGCCCGGAGCTGCAAGCATCAGCTTTAGAAAGTCCGTGCCCTGACATGAACAGCATCGTTCTTCACACTGAAGTCTATGCCAGTCACTGCCAACAGATAACTTGGCCAAATGGCAGCAAATGGCCTTCTGCCAGGGAAGCTGTGTTACTTCAAATGCTGTCAGCTGTTGCTCAAGGAATACAAACAGTGTAACAATGTCCCTGGTTAAGGATATCCCTGAACCCTCTCCACCTGCTGGATGCCTTGGCAACCCTGACCATCCCTGTAACTACGTCCCCAAGGGAACTTAACACTCCCTGCTTTGTCACACAGTTGATCTTCCCGCAATGTAGGAGTGCCAGCTGGAGCTATAAGACTGATAATCAACAGCAAGAACATGCACTCCTAAAGAGCAGCAGTTTGCATGCCACACAAGCAGCCTCCTGATCAGCACCTCTCATCAGACTGCCAGGCAAACTGTGAACTCACCTTCATCTCTCTCTCCCTTTCACCCTCCAGCCCCCAAACCTTAGAGAAGAAAGAGTGCTCAGCCTGCTCTTAACCCCTGATGCTTTTGGCTTTGCACTCAGCCATGGGTGAGGACCACAGCTGCTCAACCAGCATTTAGCAGGTGGATCCTCTGACTGCAGGGTTTCCATTTCCTGTTTGTGCTGCACTCAGGATGGGCTGGGCTAAATCTTCAGACTCATGAGAAACACTTAATGTAATAAGCTGAAGCAACACTGCAAGTCAGAAGCCTCAGGTTCCTGTGTTTTCTCCCCTGTGGTGCCCCACCAAGCAGTGAGATGCACATATAATTTGGTTTTGCTACTCTTCAGGATACTTGGTAAGCTTGCTGGGTGTTCATTATGTCTGAACTAAAGGAAGAAGTGAAGGCAAGAGAAATGGATGGTCGGTATCAGACTCAATTACTAGGAGCACAAAATTCCATGTCCCACTCCATAGCTGGATTCTACTTGTACACTCGAGGAACAGATCCCCTCCAAATCAGAGGAAAATTAACTACAAAGAAGGAAAAGCCTTGCTTGCCTTCCTGCAAAGAGCATCAAGAGCCACGGTCTGCTGACTATTTTGCAGGAATCCATGTCAGCATTTTGTTTCTGGTTATTACCAACTGAAATATCTACAACCTCTACATTATTTCCAGGCCAAAAGACAAAATAATAAAGTAATTAGATGGCTTCAAAGGTGCATTGTCACAAGGGTTTCCTTCGTTTATCTCACAGATATGTTGTAAAAGCTGATACTGTTGACTGACAGATTTTACTTCAACAAGAATATGTTGTTTTCTGTTCTAAGGGACACTACAGTCCCTTCCGTAACAGGCATTAAACACAGCCATTATCCCTACTTTCACAGCTTGTTGTCTGCTCTGAAAGACACTGGCTCTCTAACAGAATGGAGCTCTGCCACCTGTCCCTACTGAGTGCAGGAAAGCTGAGCCAATGACATTTTGCCCCTATCAGGGTTCTGCCAGAACATCAGTCTTGCTGGAAACTGAAATGCTGTTATCCAAGAAGTAAATGGAAAGCTCCTCACTATAGGAAAGCTGACTCAGAGCCCAAACGTTCAAGATTTATTCAGGCTGTCCATCACTCAGAACAGATATGTGGTAAATCAAACCACTTCGGCAGATGGTGTGGCAGAAGGAAAGAAATATCCCTTAACCTCCAGAACAACTGCAGTTGGTATCTTCAGAAACAGCCTAGCAATTTGACAATTCTCTGCCCGTCTTCCACATCTCATGGGTCACTGACTGACATCTCCAGTCATGAGAAGAGGACATCTAGAAAGACAACATTTTTAACATGATAAAATAAGCCAAACACCCTATCAAGCAGGACACAGAATTATCAGTTCCAAACAGGATGAATATTTGGAAATACATAAAACCCAAACACATCCACATTCCTCTGGGCACAGACCAATAAACAGGTTTAGCCTAAAACTAATCACAACTTGTTAAGGTGCAAATGTGTCATATGTGAACTGTGCACGACCTCAAATCCAAATGTACTACAAATGCCAATCTGTTTAAATCAGGTGTGGTTTCTGCGTAACATCAAGAGAGACTGTTCTGGCAAGAAGCCAGGAAATAACTTCAATAAACTAATCTCCCCTGAGTGAACTTGGGAAGGAAGCTGAGCATGTGCTTCATCTTATTTGCCACGGTGGTGCAGTCTGTTACCTGGAGACACAGCTCTATGCTGCCTGCCCCGCAGTTCAGGGCTAGGCTCACCACCACTTTAACATCCCAGTGACTCAGAGGCCACAGCAAAATCTCCAGTCTGAACAGACAAAGAGAAATAAAGAAAATATTAATGCTTATCCTTTCTTACACTTTTCTATTTGCCAGAAACCACTACCATGCAATAGGAATTGCAAAACTGTTTTCTACTAATTGGTCAAAGACCCCTCTCTTCCTATCCCCAACAGTTTGGGTTAGTGGACATGTTTTGAAAGCTGACCCTGCTTTCGACACATCGTCATGTCAGGGCCCCAGAAGCTGCATCCCACACAACTTTGAGACTCTGCCTGAAAGAAATGTAGCAGTGGAAGACTATTGTACTATAATTAATTTTTTCTATAGGAAAGGATAGGAAGCACAAGGATGGAATTAAGGTTCTGCATGTATGTATCTACATACATATAGAGAGGTTACTGACAGCTATTGATTTTTAAAATGTTTTTATATAACTTTTCTTTCCTACCAAGGTAATTCAGCTTCTAACATCCTAAACTGTCTGACAATCACTTGCAAAAGATCTGAGCACATTTCATTGCCTCTGTATGGAATCTAGGTCCAAACACATGCCCTTTCTCTGGTCCAGCTCCCACAACTGCAGGTTATAGCAACTCTACTTCAGAACACTGTTGAATAATTTAAGTAATTAGTGCTTGTAAACTAAATTAGAGGCACTCAAGTAAAAGTGTCAAGTACTCAAATAAGCAGTAATATAGTGTTAAGTGAAATGGACTATTAGAGTCTAAAAATATGTCAGGTAAAAACAGACCACACATACTGGTAGCAGTTTGCCAACTGCTCCTCCATCTATCACAAGACAAAGTCCAGTACTCCACTTCTCCTTCCTTGTCTTCTCTGAACTGCTTCATCCCTTATCCTCTAAAGAAGCATGAGGAGTTACTGCTTCACTTGTGGTGCACTGCACTGTTCAAACAGGGCCCACCCCTTGCAACGGAATGCAAGTGTCAACATGCGATAGGCACTGCTACTGAGTGGGGTGTGGTGTTTACCTAGGGGAAAGCCACATCCTTCAACCACTTTAATAACTCAACTTCAACACAGTATAACTCTGAGATTATTCCAAACCACTCCAAACAAAAAAAAAACCAAAATAACAACCCCAACCAAACAAAAACCCACACTCCTATTAATGAAATGCATCAATGATTAAGAAATCTGTGATTCTATGGAAATGAGGACTCTTCACCTTATCCCATTGGTGAGAGACTCTTAAAAGGTAGTTGCTTATTTGTGAAGCAAATCAAAGATTAGAGAAACTTTTCCTTCCCCAAGTCAGCCCTAAGAACTATTTAAGGAATACAGAGAAAAGATGACTTCTCCCTTGGGCAAAAAGATACTTACTGTTAACAGAACAACATAAGAGAAGTGAGTTGAATTCCTCCTCTGTATCAGTAGCAGCTAGCCCCAGAGACAAGGGGTTATTTAAGATTTTAATTTCCATAATGTAGCTTTAAGAAAGAGAATCAAATTCAAACCTTACATAAGCATGAGTGACTCAACTAAAGACTGAAACTGAAACAAGGCATCTGTCTTCCTGAAGAGTTGTGGGTGTTTGAACAATAGCAAATGTGATTTATGGAGCATGTTTCCTCTGCCCGGAAGGTAAACGTGTGTTCACCATCAGGATACTGGAGATCCCACCTTTGCAGAAGCATAAGCATCAATCACCAATTATTAAGATGCAAACTCACCTAAAAATAAAGTCAAATAAACAGGGTGTAGTTTATAAAGACAATTTATCTACCAAAATTTTTGTCTCATGGTAAAAGAGACTAAAAAACCCCCATAAAACTTCAAAGAACTTCATACTCTTGGCTCCTAGCAACAGAACTGCAAGCCACACTCCTGTATCTTGCACAACCACCTACACCAGCCTCCTGAAATATGGAGCAAGCAGCAGCTTCTGTGCCTCATTGGACATGGGTAGCAAAACCCAAGAGCAACCAATATCAATTTACCAGAGCTCAACAAAGAGAAGACAGACATTTGAAATGTCATTAGTACATGGGTTATGACCTACAATGGACACAGGGGAACAGGCCATGCAGAGAAGTTACTTCACAAGCCAAGACTGATTTTGCTGCCTATCTACTCTTCTTCTTGAAGAATGCAATGTAAAAAGAATATTGGTGACTTGGCTACATTTATCCTATAGTGCCAGACAGGATTGCTGCCCGTAAAATCAGAGGACTGCAAAGGCAGACTAGGATCAAGACACAGAACTATAGCAATGGAAGAGGACGTATTTCTAGAGATGATGCAGAAAATCCCAATGGATAAACAGGCAAAGAAGACAGATGATTAGTTATGTGTCACTCCAGTTTTAATATTGGAATGGGAAATCATAATCAGGACAACAGCCAGTCTTACTGCTGGAAAACTACTTGGGAGACTGTTGGCATAGTGATTAACAATCACTGGATTGTTAGAGAGCTCAGGATTTGCTCCCTTTCCTGGTGTCCTTGCTGAAAACAAATAATTTTCTTCGGTCTTGCTATAAATTTTGAGAAAACAACCCATGAAACTGTTATAGGAGCCTGATTAGGTGCCCAAATCCAGGCAGACCATTAGGCCAGAGAGAACTCGAGGCTTAGTTTTACCTAACATATAAAATATGGTTTCACCACTTTTTCTACTGACTGCCTTTGGTAGCCCTGGTGCCATCATGAGCAAGTGATAGGCAAAAGTACATGAAATTCAGGAATCTCCACTTTAAAACCCTTTCACAGGATTTTTAACAGAATGGCAGGTTCTGTCCTGAGATTAGTACCTCAGGATTTAACTGCTTACTCGTTCTGGCTTGGTACAAAAGAAGGCAAAAACATTCCTTATTGAAATGCCACAGAGCAAGACAATACAAACTGTTATCAAATTATCAACTCAAAATTCTCATACTCAGCATTTTGCACTATGAAAAGTGAGAGCTGAAGCGTAGGAAGGTTTCTTAGCTTCTTCAGATTACATTTTCCTCTGAACAAAGCTGACCATTTGTGGGGTCAGCAACGCCATTCCTACAGACCATACATGGGTGGCACACCAAGCAAGGCTTATTACGATTGGAATATTCAGGTCAAGTGCACTTAGCCAACAACCCACTCAAACCCTGCACAAGGTAACAGCTGATCTGCATGCAGAAACACTGTTCACACAGATTTTTATCCTTTCTGCTGCATCACATAAGCATATAAGGATGGAGAAGAATACAAAGGCCATACAGACTTCTCTAGCTCTGCCTCTTTCAGAAGATCAGGGTCTCAAAACACAGATTTCCTGCACAACCACCAAAGCACCAACGCACATGAATTCTTTATATGCGTTTCATTCCCTGGTGATTTGCTCTAACTTACACACCCCAAAAGAGCTAAAACTGTTTGGTTTGCTTCAGACTGAACAATTCTAACAAAAAACTTGAGCTGTTTCCAAGACTAGGGAAAGATTCATATTGACCCCACAAAAAAATTTGTAGTGAATCTCTGAAAAGCTTTTTAACCTTAAATTTTGAGGAAGGAACCTGAAATCTAGGAAGATTATTTTCAAAGCAGGAGTAGGAAAAGGGAGGAGCAGAGGTCAACCTGACAAAGCCTAGCAAATTTAAGAACCTCAAATCAATTTGTAATAAAGTCTCATTAGCATTTAATCACCTTCTGCAGAGACTGCTTGGCACAGCACACACAAGGGATCAGTGTGGCTCAGCTGTGACAGATCTGTTCAGCCATACACAGGAGGTGAGGTTGAAGAGGCTCAGCTGTGAACTAAGTTTCTTCCACACCAGAGGGCACCTATCACGATGCTTGAAGAGCCTCTCCAAGTGCAGCCTTGCTGTCAGTGCCCTCTCTAGCATGGGTACCTTACCCCAGCCAGGCAGCGCCGCCTCGATCCGCAGCACACACTTTGGGAATGGAGGGAGGATGAAACATCACCGCCGGATGTCAGCACCTTCTGCTCCTGGAACACGTTCAGATCCAGAATTACATTTGTGCTGGAACTTTAATAATATCCTAAATGCAAAACTGAGTACTCAAAAGTTAGAAATTTTCAGAATTGAAGTTTTTGGTACAAACTTAAAGACAACCATTACAGCAGCAGTACACTATTTTCCAAATTTTATTGAATTTGTTTTCACAACCTGTTAAGTGAAGTGTTTTATTCATATCTTATAGGGAAAAATACTGAAGGAAAGATAGGTTAATATGAAAAGTACACACAAATTTTGAAAGCTTAAACTAAGGTGTCAACTTTTGCTTTTCTTAATACTCAGTGTTATACAATACTGTAGAATAGTGTTGTGGAACAGCTCCCATTAACTTTGGCTTCATGTACAAATGTTCAGTGTTTCTGCTAATAAGGTCCACTCTCAAGATAGTCAAAAGAAGAATGAAAAAAATACAGTTATTGGCCATGCTGAAAGTCTCCATAAATAACTTCCCTAGTCTCTTCCCAGGCAAAGAGTGACTGTGAAACTGTGAAAGGCAGCAGTTCTCCACATCATTCAGCAGTGTTAAATTGGGAAGTCAGCTCTTCCCTTCCTGTGATCTGCTGCAGAGCTATCTGTGAATAAACAGAGGTTCTGCAATATGTGTCATCAGTCACTGTGGAACTGCAACTTAACCTTTGAGTTGGCTGAAAACATAGAATAGCTGAAAGTCATGAATTCTGTGCATCAAGTGCCCCACCTGTTTGTAATGAAAGACAGCAGAACATTAACATACCCACACTGCAGGCACATGAGTTCTTTCATTACATATACTTTCAATGTTTGACTGATGACTTCTTAATATAGTTATCACATGTTCTACCTTTTTTGAAAACGCATTTTTCCTTGAGTTTTAATCTGCCTGCCTATTAAGTTTGCTCTTCCCTCTACTCCTTCCTCTCACATTTCCAGTAGCCTTCCCAACCCCTGTCAGTCACTCCCTTTCTGCTTGGCTGTACATGACCTGAACCTATCACAACCCTTTCACCTCCCTCATTTCCAAAGTTCTGCTCTTGAGTAGCCCACATTAGAACCTTGCAGCTACCCTTTGCAATGTGTGAACCCATAACTCTGGTCATTTGAAAACATAAGACTACCTGTGCCACATGCTCAGAGGATCTTTGAAGATTTCAGCAAAGGTGATGATTTCAGAGCATCTGAAGAGGTTCCAGTAGTGGAAGGTGTTGACACATGGCAACAATATTCCATCAGTTTCCAAAGTATGTGCTGCAGAGTGAGCCAGCACTGGCTGGTACTGGTGAGGAATGCCCTATTGTATGGGAAAACCCAATTCACAGCTGCCTTGTGCACAGCTGAGCCTCCTCAAGCTCACCTCCTGCACCTGGAGTGGGATGGCTGAACACATCCCTCACAGCTCAGTTCCATCGATCTCTTGTGTGCCCACAACACACAGACTTCGACTAGCACCAGCACCTCAAAGGTGAGAGGCAGAAGCCTCCATTTGATTCAGTACTCCACCACAGGAAGCAAATAAAGCAGAGCTGCCTTCAGTGAACATCACTAGAAAGAACTGCTGCAGTGTTCTCAACTATATGGAGCTGCTTGAAAAGAGCTGAGACACAAAGAAAGCTGTGTTCTCTGTAGCAGCTCAGAGAAGTGAATGCAGCTGTAACTAAGACTGGATCACTTTATGCTGGGAAGTGGCAGAGACCAGGAGACAAAATCAGTTATACTGGCAATGAATAATGACTTTCTACCATCACTGAAAACAAAGACCTTCTCTCTCTACATAATGTTCAATGTAATTTATCAAGAGACATTATCCTTATCACATGAAAGTTGTATGAAGTATGTATGAAACAGTTTCTGCTGGTACATCCCAAGTGAACTGTGCCATTCCCACTAACTATATATAACTCATACAGCTCTGTAACATCCCAGCTTCCTGTTAATCCTCTGGATGAATCAGACACATTTCAGTACCAATGACACCCAGACACAACATGTTTCTATACATATTATCACCTGTAACCACACTTCTGTTAGAATGTGGCTCACATACAGATGAGGTCAGAAGGCTGAATGAGAACCGCAGAATGAAGTTGAATGTGAGTAAAATAAATGTGGGCCGAGGTAAACAGTTTCAAGTGTTTGCATCACTGCATCACCTTACTTGGATATTTCAGCCTGTAAATATGGAGTGCTCCTGAATTCTGGGTTAATGCCAAGCTCCCACAAAGCAGAGTCTGTGTCACGCTTGCTATAGTCATCAACTGGCTTGGAGAGTCTGTCCCAAGTCTATGATCACTGCTTCAAATGAGCTGTCGATTTGTCTTTGGCTAACTTCTTCCCAAGCTTGCCAAGGAACAGAAGATTTGCTAACCAACAACAATAGCCAGGCCTGATGGGTTCAGGGTAGGTTTCTAGAGTACCAGTCTCACACCTCCACATTTTGGAATATGAAAGATTTCATCCCTTGTGAGAAGCTCAGCATTCATCAATACAAAAATCCACCCAAATGCTGCTGGCTATGTGTTATCCCAGAAAGCATTCTCCATTACTGACAGGAATGAATCAGTTAAGCACTGGAAACAATACACCAAAGTATCTGCTAGGCTAACATTAGATGAACAGGTAGCCTCTCCCCTTTCCCTACGCTTTTGTTCAGAAGGAGTTGATGGAGACTAACATCTGCTCCCACTCCCCTCCTTTTTTCATTATATTTTTCCCTGGGTATGCTGTGCTTTGGACAGACAATGCCATCTTACCCAACTTGTGAGCTTTTGACATGAAGCTCTGTTAGTAGAGAAGAGCACTTAAAAATTCAATTTAAACCTATGCTATGCAAGATCCAAATTAACATGGACTGACAAGCCAATTCTCTCTGCCTCAGCCCCCTTTCACTGCAAGAACTACCCTGACTGTGAAGGAAGAAGAGAGACAAACCCAGCTGCTGAGGTACATCAGATCACCTTTTCCTTCCAGGATGTATAAGGTTAATGTTACTTTTTTTGCCACCACATTTTATAGATAACCACTACAAAATGGCATATGATGATCCTTAAACTTCTAAACAAAACAGCTATTTACCACATAAATACAATGTACATTCTCAACTTCCAACATTAAATTGCATCACATTGTTAGCATTTAATCAAACCGCTCCACTTCAACACATTCCATTTATAATAAACTTTAGATGTGAGCCGAGGTAACTTTTGGATATGTTAACTACCACACTAATTCCACGTGGTAATCAAATTAACCAGTAAAAAAATATTCACTCTAATCAAGCCAATCTAACAGGGTAATAGTGTCACAATCCAAAAATATACAGACATGCAAGATTTCCAGACTATTGCTCCAGCCACTACCTTTATTGCTTTCAAGGCTGGCATGGGTTTTCACAAATAAATCTGCTGAGTCAATGACAGCTTGAGAAAAATACACTTAGGTATGACCTCTTTAAATATGCCTCAACTAATGATGAGGAGTAGCTGTTACTTTTATTTTCCGCACCTTTCCAGTTGTAAGAAGCATTATAAGGAGGTTTGACCTATAAAAGTGGACATAGAGAGAAACTTCTGCAGCACACCTAACACAGCAGGTCCATAAGGAAGAAGTTACTAGAGTTCTTTCAACTTTAGACTGTATGCCCAAACAACATGTCCTTTAACATCTGAAAAATTAAAACTATCAGAGCAAAATTGATTCAGAAGAGAAGAATCTTGTAACCCCTAAGTCACCATTTCAGATATATCCAGGATTAGAAACTCATATCTGATAAGGCATTTAATTGCTTCTCTCTCAACTGATTTGGAAAGAGCTAAGTCATTTCCTTAAATACAAGAATCCACATTACTAATAAAAAAAATACCATTAGACCTGATACTGCTGATGTTTTGATATACTCCACCACTGCAATGTACAGTGGTAAAGAATTCATCCTCAAAATTAGAGATGGCTCTCAGTTCAGAATTTTGTTCCAAGTACTGTGCAAGTATGGAACATTACTGCTGTTTGCCTTAAATTTGTTCAGTAAGAAGATTTCAGTATTTGAGACTGCCATTATAAATCTGCATGTTTTTAGCAATATGAAATGTATTCCATTAAAAGCAGCTCTTTTGTGAGCAGAACACTAGAGAAGCTTAGTTTCTCCTTGACTGGTATCTGTCCTGCACCCTTACCAGAGTATCTGCAGCTTGTCACTGTCCTCTATAAACTTGTTCCAAAAGCCCTTCAACCTCCCCCACATTCCTACACCTCCTCATAACTTCTTCCCTTTCACCCCTGTGCCTCAACTAGCATCTTCCACATTCCCTAACCTCACCAGCCCACAGCACTCTATGACCCCTCCCATACTTTCTCCTAATTACCCTCAGGAGAGAAGACACTACCTGGCACAGCTGGATCCAGCATGGAAGCACCTATGGACTAGCCAGTATGCACATGCCAACTTGCCACTCAACAAGCAATACAGGAGACAGCTGTTTATGTCCTCTGGCACTTTCTCCCCTAGAGAAGAAAAAGTATGCACTTATTTTGGCTTCCTCTCTTCCACCCAGTCTGACCTTTGTGAAGCTTTATACAGCTCTTAAAGAAACTTTGAGATGTCTATGCCACTACCAAATTTGGCTGAAACCCACGAAAGCAGTTACAACTGAATTGATAGAGTGATTACACAAGCTTTCTTTCCTTTGGAGAGTAGGCTAAAATCCCATTAACAGTCTTCCTTATGTCATCCCGTCATTCCTATTCTTCAATTAAAAATAACAGTTACATTCCACTGCATTAGCTTATGTAACCCACCCCTGAGACAAAGTAGCTAAAACTTTCATTCTGTATTTATTAATTTATTTAGTTAGTTACCTATTAAGTATGTGTGCCTTTCTACACACTTGTCCATTTTAAGGTACTCAACGTTATGAAAAATAAGATCAAGAAGATCACTGAAACCAAACCAAATGCACCTCACTAATGAATATCCCCCAAAGTTTCTGGACTGGTATCATTGCAT